>NC_134531.1:33276590-33585227 GCF_050624435.1 Tenrec ecaudatus | reverse complement strand
AAGACAGCCAAGAACCGCCCCTGTATCCTACTTTGTCAAGTAGGGTCTTCATGGGTAACTTGATGCCCCCAATAAGCCCAACAGGTACTTGAGGGAGAGCTAAACGAGATACTTCATGTTGAGTTCTCAGCCCAGTGTACCTGGCATATTTTTAGAATGTGACAAATGTTGATTAGTATGTCTGTTATTTTCAGTGAAAAATCCTCCAATGTTAAGGCTTGTTAGAGATAATTGAACTCATTTAATGTTCTGAGTAGGGATGAGTGTACTGAAGACTAATTAATTTGTTCAATTAATCTATCAGCAAGAATTTACTTAGAGTCCCTTTGACCCAAGTGTGTGTGTGTGTGTGTGTGTGTATGTGTGTGTGTTGGGGGCGGGGAGGTGTCACACCCACGATGTTTTGGGCACTACACAAGACTTGCAAGAGTGGGCAAAATAGAAGGACAAATGTGACATAACAGCACGTAATCTGATTTATTCTCTGTGATCAGCAGAATGTTGTTCTACAATACTCGCTCTCTTTTGGTTTTGTTTGTTTGCTTTTGGACCCTTATGTGATGGGATGCTCACTGTCTTGTGAAGCAGCTTATTCTTTTGGAAGACAGTGATCAGCATTAGAAATTAGTACAGCCTTACCTCCCAAGCCCTTATATTCATTGACCCAACTCTGCCTTCTGAATACACCCAGAATAAGCTATTGTTTCCCTACCATGAATCAATAAAGTAAGGCATGTGAGCCCACCACCATTCTTTTTGTTTGTTTTTAAATAAAGTCTTATTGGAACACAGGCAAATCTGTGTTTACATAGTGGCCGTGGCTGTTTTTGTCCTACAGAAGGAAACTAGTGGTACCAGAAAGCTTATGGCCTACAACGCTGGAAATACTTACCCTGTTGTCCTGCATGAAACCATTTTTCAATCACCATTCTAGTTGAGAAAACTTCAAATACTTGAGGACAACTGACATGTCTTCTAGTAACATAGGAACCCCAGGGATGACCCGAGCACTCCAACTGGGAGCTAATGGAGAAAGACTGACTCAGGATCTTCACCTTCCTTGTTCTGGATGTCCATATTTTCAATAATGTGGCCAGGAATCAGGTTGGCCTTTGACTGACACACCACACTGGAACTTACTCACTCACTCACTGCTACTGAGTTGGTGCTGACTCACAGCTACTCTGTGGGACAGAGTAAAACTGCCCCTCGAGGTTTCCAAGACCTTAGCGCTCATGGCAGCAGGATGACTCATCTTTCTTCCACAGAGCAGCTGGTGCGTTTGAACTGCTGACCTTGCAGTTAGTAGCTCAATGCATAGCCCACTCTCTGCCAAGGCTCCTTTTAAATAGAGGACCAAGGAGCTGTTGTTAGTGTAAGTCTTTCCTACTCGACATGGGTGTAGTCTACCATGAGAAGCTATATAAAGAAGCTGACTTCTGTCTAGCTCATCCAGAGCAATTGGAAACAATGGGGCATGTACTCCCGCACTGACTCTGTCAGGCCCAAGCAGGTAAAGGATGACACCCTCAGATCAGATTTGAAGATAAGGTAATGAAGGCAAACATTGGGAGGTCAGGGCTACGCACACAGGCATTTGAGGGGTCCCGGGGTTAGAACAGGAGCTTGGGTGGCACAGCAGTTACGTGTTGGGTTGCAACCTGTAAGGTCCATAGATCGAAACCACCAGCCACTCGGCCGGAGAAAGATGGAACTTTTATTCTGACAAGCAGTTACAATCTCGGAAACTTCCAGGGGCAGTTCTACCCTGTCCTAGAGGGTTGATATGAGTCAGCATCGACTCAATGGCAGTGAGTTGAGTTTCAGGGGTTGGCAACAGTAAGGCTTTTCAGCATCCCCTCTGCTTGAATGAAACGCAAGGGGCATTGGTGCCTAGGGCTGCCATAAAGTGCACCACAAATAGGATAGCTTGCAGCCAAATCAACGTACTGTCTCGAGATTCTGAAAACTAGAGGTCAGAAATCAAAGTTTTCACAACACTGGTTCCTTCTAACGATTCCATTCTCCTCTTCTTTGACTGTTGCCGGCAATGTCATCATCCCTTGGCTTCTAGATACATCGCTCCAATCTCTATCATCAAACCACAGACTCCTGTATGTCTCCTGTGTTCTGAATCTAACTCTTTACGTCTCTCTCAATAATCTCTCACACAGCATAGGCCTATACCAGTCAGTGGTTCTAGAACCCACCCGAATCCAGTATGGCCTCGTGTGAATTTGACTAGATTTTTAAAATGTGTTGCCTGCCACACAATAGGTGGTGTTGTGATTGTGAGTTGGGTTGCAATCCACAAGTACAAATCCCTCGGCTGCTCCATGGGAGAAAGACAGGGCTTTCACCCAGAAACCATTGTAGTTGACAACCAAGTCTCCTCAAGGAGTTATAGGAGTTGGCACTGACTCAATGGCCCTGAGTTGGTTTCCATTTGGTGTTACACAGTAAGATCATAATCACAGGTATTGGGAATTAGAACCTCCACATGTGGCTGGGAGAACACAATTCCAGCCACACAGAAGGCGAATGTTCCAGGAACACTGGTATTTGGAGCCATAGAAGATCCCAACTGGATCTGTGAGAATAGATGCAAACTCTGCTAGAACCAAGCCAAAAGGAGGGTGAGAAAGAAGGAGGGGAGAAGATCCTGACTGTACTGTTCTCCCATTCTCTGCCTTTTATGGGTGAAACCCAACCGGGGCTTCTGAAAAGCAAGAAATCCTTGGACATGAGCCCCACAGGTCACAGGACAGGGAAGGGCAGAGAATAAGTATGTAAGATTGAGTGAAGGTAGAGACGAGGAGGGCTAACAGGCTGAATAACGACTGAATGAACAGATAATAAATAAAGTGGGCTCACTTCCCGCTTCAAATGGAACTGCCCAAATGAATAAAAGACATGTGACCCACTATATGCCCTCTATCCCAGAGCGTACCCAATTGCTACTGCCACTCCATGCTTTCCACCTCAACACAGTTTCGCCCTGTGCTCCACTTCCCCCGTGCCTCGCCCTAGCCTCCCCTGACCCCCCGGGGCTGTGGCGAGCCCGTGAGGAGTCTGGATTTTATTTGAGAGGTGGTAGAGGAGAGCAGTAGTTGTGATGGACCATGTTGGGACATTTTCAAAGAGAGAGCTTGAAGGCCTGAACTAATTCCCCAAATCTAAAATGCATTCCAGGACCTAGTGTTTTAAAAAATAAAAATGTCAGTGTCGCTGCATTTGATGGAGAAAAACTGGTGGCTTCTGAGAAGCCTCGCTCAGACCGACGTTGGTGTCACAGGCAGACGTTTGTCACCAGACACCTCATTAGCACATGTCTTGGGCGGTCGTTTTATGCTCAGATGGCCTGCTCACAGCATCGACTTGTACTGCAGAGACAGCCAGGCTCTCCGTGCGTTATGCCAGGAGCATTATGCAGGGAGCAGTCTGGTTGAGCAATGGGTGTGTCTCGGAGAGCGAGAGGGAAATCCTCACTGCTGTGAAGCCACCAGTGACCGTCCCCGCCTCCTGCTTGTCATCCCTCTTCTGTCAGCTGAGTGCATGTGTGGTTGAAAAGGTTCAGAGCTCACTGCCTCCAGGGAAAATCCTCGGGCTGCTGGATCTTCAAGGCCCCAAAAGCACTTGAAAGCCTCCTTTGGTCTGCCACTACACGTCAGTTGTTGACTTTTGCATAAGGGGTGCAAGACAAAACTGGGCCCTGAATTGGAGAGGGCTGTGCATCTATCACCCCCAACTCAAAATGCACTGTCATCAAGTTGATGCTGACTCACAGGGAGCCCATAGAAGAGGGCAGGTCTGCCTCTGTGGGTGTCTGAGACTGTTAGTGCTTTATGGGAGTAGAAAGCTTCGTCTTTCTCCTGAGAAGTTGCTGGTGGTTTCAAACCATTGGCCTTGAAATAAGCAGCATAATGTGAACCACTGCGATACCAGGGATCACCTGTATTTCACAGCAAAATGAGGAGCTGATTCCAAGGGCCCAAGTGGAAAGCAAATGTTTTGAGAATGATGAGGGCAACAAATGTACAAATGTGCTTGACACAATGGATGTATGTGTGGATTGCAATAAGAGTTGTATGAGCGTCCAATAAAATGATTTAATTTTTTTTTCAAAAAGTGAATATGGCCCTTCAACACCTCTTAGCTCTCAAACTGAACTCACCCCTGTGACTCTTTCAGCCGAATGAGAGGCCTACGAGGTAAACAATAGCATCAAGAGGGTATGCGCTGCTTAGAACATCCAACCAAATAAGATTTTTGTTTTGTTTTGGGGTTATTTTTATTTTTTGTTTTTAAAGGAGCATTGGTCCAGGGAGAAAGCCCAGAAGGAAAGAAGGGATAGGAAAGGAGAAATGGGAATTATAAATACAAGGAGAATGTGGGAAGACAGCTGCCAAATTGCAGGAATTGCCATCAATCTCATCAAACAAAATGGGTATGCGTTGTGGTATGGAAAACAAACTTGCTTTGTAAATATTCACGCAGATCACAAGTTTGAAAAATACTACAGGCATATACATACAATTGGGACCCCCAAGATAGAAATCTCTCTTTTTTCCCCAACTCAGATCCACACACACCAACAACTCATCGCCCCATCTTCACCAACCTGGGCCAGTCCCCGACTGTCTAATTTCTTACATAAAACCTACAGCCAGATGCCAGCAGGGTCACGAGTCATGAAACACAACTGCTGTCATCTTAGACCAATGAACTCACCGAACAAAACCACCCCTTCCTCCCCAAAGCTATTTACACCTAGAAAAGCATCCTTCCGTTTAGATGAACCAATGAGATGGAATCAGAGCTGAGCTGCAGCCGTTCGGTGACGTCTGGTCGCAGTCTCCTCTTGTGCCAGGCTCACAATGGTTGGAATGTTTGAGCTCACAATTGCACTCCCCGAGTCCACCTATTTAGTCTCTTGTTCACTGACCCTCTCCCAAGAACGATGCCGTCACTCATCCTCACTTCTGAGGAGCATTCTGGCTGTACTTCCTTCACGACAGATTGGTTGTTTTCTGGGCGTCCACGGTACTTTCGATATTCTTCCCCAATGTCACAATTCAAACGTATCACTTCTTCCCCAGAATTCCTTATCCGCAGTCTAGCTGTTCCATGAATATGAAGCGATTGAAAATGCCATGCCTTGGGTCCGGTGCACCTTAGTCCTCACCGTGACCTCCCTGCTTTAAAACACTTCAAACACCGCTTGTGCAGCAGATTTGCCTAACGGAATGCGTGGTGTGATTTCCTGACTGCTCCTTCCATGAGCGTTGACAGTGGATCCACGTAAAACTAAATCCTGGACAGCTTCAATGGTCTCTGTGTTTATCGTGATGTTTTTGTCTGTTGGTTGGTTGGTTTTTTAACAGTTTCATTAGCATATAATTCACAAATCATACAATTCAGTTCAATCATATTATCTAATCATCACCACAATCCATTGATTTGAACATTTTCTTTGTTCTTAGCTCCCCATTTCCCCTCAGCCCCCCCCCCACCATGCCCCCAAACTATCAGTCCAGTTACTGTCTCTCTAGATTTACCTATCCTGGATTTTATATACAGAAAAACATTTTTAAAAGAAAATTCATAACACTAACAAAGTGAAACTGTGAAGAAGCTCAATTGGAAAGAAAACAGAAATAATTAAAACCTAGAACAAATTAAAAATTAGTCAAAGGGGAGATCAAATGATAAGCTATTACATTATAACCTAACTCTGACATAATTGACTTTCCAATGCTTCTGTCTGATAACAAGACTATTCACGTCCCTCAACTATGGTCACAGGGAGTTTACTGGAGGCTTAGTCCATGTGGGGACCCTACAAATGGAGTTGGGGCTTCCACTATTTAAGCTCTGCTATCATTCCCCCCTTCAGATTTATATCTGTGAGAACTTGGGTTGTTTTCACCTTGGGTCAATCTATCTAAGTGTTTCCAATGATCTTGGGTTTCAGCAAGCAAGTGGTGTCAGCTGCATCTAACAGGTCATTAGTGGGCTTCCTACAATCCCAAGTCCATGTTCTTCTTCCTAGAGTCCAGCTTCTTGGATTCTTGCTCAGCATACAAAATGGATAAAAACAATGAAAAGCTATATCTCTGACACACACTTATCCTTAGCCATTGCTTGGTGTGACCAAATTCCAAATTAAATCACAACGTCCTTAGAATTCATCAATCAAATTCACTGAGGGTCTCCGAGACTAAATTTCATAATTCTTTTCCCAATTGGAGTGACTGGCAAAATTTTGGTAATATCTGTAGGTAACTACTGGATTAATGATAAGTTTCTGATTTTAATTGTGCTATGTAAAAGAATATTCTTTTTTAACTTTTAAAAAACACTTTATTGGCATATAATTCACATGTCATAAAATTCAATAGTTCAATCACATCAAGAGGGGGTTGTACAATCATCACCACAATCAGTTCTAAAACATTTTCCTCATTCTTGCTTTCATTGTTTATACTCCCCGTTTGCCCCCAACCTCCCCTGCCATGCGCCCAAGAAACCATTGATCCAGGTACTGTCCCTACAGAATTCTCTCGCCTGGATTTCATATATATAAACATTTTATAAAATGTAACAAAAATAGCAAAGCAAGACTGATTAAAAACCACAATCAAAAAGACAGCAAAACATATAAAAAACTAGAACAAATAGATCAAAAGGTATATTAAATTATACATTTTAACCTGACTGCATCTGCAATCATCCAATTTTCAATGCATTCTGCATCTTTGCCAGGCTGTTCACATCCTGGTCCAAAGTCAGAGGGGATTTGCCAGAGTTTAATCTACTTGTATTTCCTCTTCACTGTGTGTGTGTGTGTGTGTGTGTGTGTGTGTGTATAATCTACTTGTGTTTCCTCTTCACGGTATATATATATATATATAAACAACTTTAACATAGGTCCAAGGGAGAGCAAATGATGAGAGAGCACATTCTCCCCTCGCTCCATCTGCCGTAATAGAACGCCCAATGCCCTCCACCTGACCACAAGGGTATTCACACCCCTCACCTACAATCAGAGGAGACTCCCCAGAGGTTTAAGTCATGTATGGAGTCTGAAAATGGACTTGGGTTGCTTTTTTAAAATAAATCACTTTACTGGGGACTCTTACAGCTCTTGTAACAATCCATACATCAACTGTGTCAAACACATTTTTCCATATGTTGCCATCATCATCTTCAAAACATTTTCTTTCTGTTTTTGCCCTTGGTATTGGCTCCTCTTTTTCCCCCTCCGTCCACCACCCTACCCCACTCATGGACCCCTGATAAATTATAAATTATTATTCTTTTAATATCTTATACCATATGCTGTCTCCCTTTACCATGTTTCTGTTGTTCGTCCCCCTGGGGTGGGGGAGTGTTTATATGTCAGTCATTATAATTGGTTCCCCTTATGGATGTGCTTTATACAATTGATGTATGTATATGTATGGATTGTGGTAAGAGTTGTTTGAGTCCCTAATAAAATGTAAAAGAAGAAAAGAGAAAAAATGATTAGGGCAAAGACTGTACAGATGTGCTTTATACAATTGATGTATGTATATGTATGAACTGTGAAAAGAATTGTATCAGCCCCAATAAATTGTTAAAATAAAAAAATAAATAAAATAATTGGTTCCCCTTTTCTCCCCCACATTCCTCTAGTTATTTAATGCTTCCTTCTCCTCACTATCATGACCCCGGTTCTACCTTCCAAATCTGGCTTGACCAGAGCATGTACACTGGTACAGATATGAGTTCAACACACAGAATCCAGGACAGACAGACCCCTCAGGAACAGTAATGGGAGTAATGATTCCAGGAGGGTAAGAATATTCACATGTGTGTGTGCATGCGTGTGTGTGTGTGTCTGTGTGTGTGTGAGAGAGAGAGAGGGGGAGAGAGAGAGATTTGGGTGAGATTTTATAAGAAAATGGTTTTCCTTTCAATAATTCATACCCATTTTTTTCTGACACTGATTGTAACACCGGCTTCCCGCAGCCCCCACCCCGACAACAATTGTGAGCATGGCACAGGAGGAGACAGTGACTAGACAGCACCCAAGGACAGCCACCAGAGGCTCAAGTCTGATTCTATCTCTTTGGCTCCTTTAGACTGTAACTGCACTCTTCACACTTTCTCCCAGCGTCGATGTTTTCCTTCGTCCTGTCCTGCCCCGTCCTGCCTTCTGAGCTTTATCCCTGGATAAATGCCACCTTTTCCTCTCCTGTGGTTGATTGTTCTAGATAATGGGCACCTCCATGGTGTTATAGCTCACCTTATAGGCCTGTTGATAGTTGATGTAAAATTGATCCACAGGGTGAATTCAATTCCAGACCTGAAAGTGACAAAGGCCGCAGTCCCACAAGTCTTCATCAGACCAGCAGGCCTGATCTAATTTTACAATGTTGAGATTTGTTCCACATTTTTCTCCCTCTCAATCAAGATGTCCAATTGTGACCCCTTCCTGAGCGGTCAGCAGTGGTGGCCAGGTACCATCTAGATCTTCCAGGGTCAGAGGTTGTGAAAGTTGGCGTGTGTGTTTTCCGTTAGTCCTTTGAACTAATTGTTTCTTTGTGACTTTGGCTTTCTGTTCATTCGCTTTGTTTTTCAGTCTTCGATAATTGTACCTTAGATGACTTTTCACAAGCTTTTAAGGCCTCAGTTGCTACACACCAAAGTATGATGTACAACATTCTCTTTGTGAACTAAGGTAGCCCGTTGACCTTAGTACCCTAATATATTCATCAATATATTTGCAGCACATATAAATACATTTGTAGAAATAACTTGTCATACTTCTATATATTTGTAGATGTAATCCAATTTGCCTTCCCCCACCCCTGTTCAGCCTCAGTGTCTATGTATCCACTGTTAGATGATTATTACTGATATTGCAGGATGGCGTATGTAACAGTATTTACCTCCGTGTCCTTTAACTCTGGTGCCCTTCCTAGTGTCTTCCTTTGCCTTGGTCATTTTGTGCTGACCTTCCCTCTATTGTATATTGCTCTTCCCTCCTCCCAAGCCTAATACATATCTGCCCTCTAGTGAAGGAAGTCCTGTGATGTCGTGGGTTACACATTGGGCTGCTAACCTCAGGCCAGCAGTTCTAATCCACCAGTTTCTCTGATGGAGAAAGATGAGGCTTTCTGCTCCTGTAAAGACTTACAGCCTTTGGGACCCAATGGGACAGGTCTCCTCTGTCCTAAAGGCTTGCTGTGTGTTGGAATTGACTCGCTGCTGTGTGTAGTGGGACCCTCTGGTTAGTAACCCATCATCTCTTGCCTTCCCAGTTCTACTAACTTTCAAAGAATGGTTATTTCATGTAGACGCACAGAATGAGTGTATATAAACAATGAGTGATTATTATCTGCATCTTGAATTTTTACAGTCGTTGTCTCATACAAAGGGGTAAGGCACATTGTCCCTTTATGATTAACTGATTTCACCAGTAATGTCCGCTAGGTTCATTCATGTTGTGGAGGGTTTCACAGATCCCTTATTCTTTAACATCGTGCGTGTGCATGTGTGTGCTATAATTTGTGTATTCATTCACCGGGCGATGGGCACTTAGGATGTTTCACCTTTTCGCTATTGTGAAGAGTGCTGAGATGAGCTTGGACGTGCACATAGCTAGTTGTGTCATGGCTCTTCTTTCTCTCGAGTATGCACTTAGGTGTGAGATTACTGGAGCATGTGGTTTTTCTACTTCCAATCTCTTTAGGGGAGCGCCCTAGTGTTTCCCACGGTTGCTGCACCATTTTATACTCCCACCTGGAGTGTACGAAGGTCAAAGGAAACACTCTGCATCTTAGGAAAACACAACGAAATGCTTAAGAGGCATCATGTTTGAAACTCATTCACAAATAATTCAAAAAAGAATCTATGAATATGGATAATAATAGGTCGACTGTGGGAAACCAATTGCTGCTGAGTCGATACCAGCTGAAAGGGGACTTGAAGTGCAATTGTACTCCACAGGGTTTTCAGCTGCTGGTTTTGTCATAATTCTATTACTAGAACATCCTGACAGAAGGACTTGAACTTCCAACCTTTCAGTTAACAGCTGAGCACATTCATTGCTTGTCCATTCAAGGACACATATAACAAAATATTATTAATAAGAGAATCTGGGTGAAATGTATATGGGAATTATTCTTCACTATATAAATGTTCTATACAGTTGAAATGACTTCATTATAAAGTTGCAGAAAACTAGGCCCATCATATGCTTACTACTAAAATGATAGTGATTTTAGGCAAGCTAGCATTTCCAAGTGAGCCAAAAATAATATCTACTGGTTTGTCATTGTGGTACTAACATGAGTCATTTCCTCTTTCAGCTAAAGAAACCTTCTCCTGTTCATGAAGCCAGACACTAAGGATGCTTCACACATGAATTATGCTGAAGGTAGGGAATTTGGTCACGTGCTCTTTTGTCACACGGCCATCAGTCTGACTGCTCATTTCACCAACAAACACTCTGTGGGCTCACCAACGATCATTTCAAACCAATGTTCATAGCCTCTCATCTTGCTCTTTTCAAGTACCTTTTAGTCTCCCTCACTTGTCCTGCCTCAACTCTCATCCCTGTATCCACTTTTCTCAAGAAAAAAAAAATCCAAAATGTCATTAGTTGTGATCTTAACCTAAGTTCTCTAGCAAAACCAGAGAAGATGATATAGGCATATTTACAAAGAGGTCTACACCCAAGAAATGGCTTATGTTGTTCTGGACGCCGGCAACTTCCAAATCCATGGACCAGATGTCAGCCTGGAGGCTTCTCCTGACTCACATAGCTGCAGCACCTGGGAACCCAAGATCAGCAGGCCAGACAGCAGCAGGCCTCTGATTGCAGAGGTGAATGAATTCAAGATCAAGTTGTAAGTCTGCTGACAACTCCCAGGATTTGCAGACAATGCAGCAGACTGCTGACACAAGTCCAAAGAACCAAAGTGTAGATGGCAAGCCAGATACAAGTTTTCCCACAGCATCCACTTATATTTGAAGCAGGCCACACCGCAGAATAATCTCTCATAGGTCTTAACTGCTAAACTGAGAATCCTGGCCAAGCCAAGTTGACACAAAGCCTTAAATATTACAGGCAATTTCTAAAGTGGGCAGGACCAACAGTAGTCACCCCCAGAGGCTTGTGGGAGGGCAGGGCTGGAGCACCATGCTGAGGTGGAGGAAGAGCTCCCAGATGTGCAGAAACTGAGAAGGCGTGAGAAGATGGACGCGGTGGAGAAGGGGGCCACTACCTAGGTCTCCAAGCCTTGAGAGTGACCATGCTGGGGCTGGCCACCTAAGCTGCAGTGCTACTTCCCCAGCAGCTGGGGCCAAGGAGTGGAGAAGCCCCTCCCCACCTCCCCCACTCCTGGGCAGCCTTGATTCTGGCTGGGCAGGTGGGGGTGGGCCGGGGGGGGCAGTTCTGGTGGCAGCAAGGGCATCCCCCCCCCGAAAAGCATTAAGCTCCTGGCGGGGGTCCCACTTATTGGCGGGGTCCTGTGTGCTGCCTTGGTCTCAGGGGTCTCCCAGAGTTTGAGGCTCAGTCTGGAGATCCTTTTGTGACCTCTATAAAATATTCTATGAGGCCTGTCCGTGAGTCAGCACAGTCCAGAACATTGTCTACATGTGTGCACAGAGTAGGCTTAAGGCTTATGCTTCAATCCTGCTATCCTTAAGGTGGTAGATTTTGATTTGAACTAAATGTTGAAAACACCATGCTTGCTGTTTCCATTCACCCTGTTGGAGTGTGGGTTTTAAAGTCCATGAAGAAATTGAGAATGTGGCAAGCCATGTGGTGCACACAAGTGCACCAGCGAAGTTGTGATGTTTCAAAGGACAGTTCTGGCTCTCTGGATACTATCACAGAATTTCTTAATCATCACAGTAAGCTTGATATTATCAGAAACGTTCCAGCTACTTCTCTATGTTTGCATCCCTCTGACCTTCAAAAAGTTGCAGAGGTGATCTGAAAGAAGGTGTGGTCCTGTGGGCTCTGTGTTGAGACGCCATCGGTTCCAATGGAGTGAATTCAGAAAGGAAGGTGTGCGGTGACCAAGCCCCCGGATTTGAGTTCAGCGAAGCGAACTCAACATAAAGACTGGGATGGAGAATATATGAAAGCAGATCATTTCATTTTGCCAAAAGACATTTGATAGAGATGGGTAACTTACAGGGTGGAAACATGGCTCGCTAGGAAATTCGAGCTGAGCACAATGTGGCTATCAAGGCAGATATTGACTGACCTATTTCAGAACGAAGAGAATTAAGATATGGCAAAGAGAAGGTTAAAGAGATGAAACTTTCAGTTTGAAATATCGATGGATGTCTGATGAATGGCCACATTTATGTATGAGGAGGTGCAAAAAAAAGAAATAATATCCTACGAGATGAAAGATGTTATTGGGGTAAATGTATTAAAGAAAAGTTGTAGGGAAGGGAGGGTAATCTCAGAGAGGGCCTGTGCACAGCCACCCCTCGCTGCCTTCAGACTGGATTGTCAAATGGAAGATGGCCTGTCCCTCAAGCTAGCGCCTTGAGAAGAGTGGAGCCACCTCTCTTGGGCATGAAGTGGCTGATGAAGTGTTGGATGCAAGCTGGCCTGAGTGGAGCTCCTGCTGACGCCCGTGCCCCTGCCCAGATGAAATGGTGGCCGGGTGCCATTTGAGTGCTTGCAGAACACATTTTTTCTACTACCGGAAGAAGTTAATAATTGTTGCAATCAATTAGTATAATGTTGGAAAAGAAGGTAGAGAGTCTTCGTGAGTCTCTCTGCTTTTATTGTTGATGTAAGTAAATTTCCCTGTTGTCACGTTTGAATGTGATCAGATTGCTGATATCCCCTACTGTCTCCCAATGAAAACTTTCTCAAAAGATCATCCCCAGATCTTCTGTGAAATAATTGTGCTCTACTTTTCTCTTGACACAGTTGCTTAGAGGTTGTGACTGTCTTTCTCTGACTTTTAGTAAATGTAAAGAAGATATCATCAACAATGACTTTGTGTTGTACCCTGTAAAGTCATGTGCTTTTAATTATTCTGGGCCTTTGATGACAGTATGTCTAATAAAACATACCCTTCTATTGATCAATAAAATTACATTTCCCAAAAATATATACTACAGGTGATTTCCCTAGCAGTGCAATTATAAAGAATTTTCATTTTCCTTTTTCATGTTTTTCTGTGCTTTTGAGGTTTTCCCACAATGATTGTGTTTCTTTTGAATAATCAGAAAAAGAAGGGTTGTGTTTGTTTTTATTTTCCTCAACAGCTCTACATCATTTCCCATCTGCTTCCCTTCCACTGTGTGTTGACTTAAGGTGATTCCGACTCATGGCGACCCTGTGGTGTATTGCAGAGTGGAACTTCGGTCCATGGGGTTTTCCTGGCAATGACCTTTCAACAGCACATCGCCAGTCTTTCTCCTGAGATTCTCCTGAAATCCCTCAGAGGCTCCCTGCCATAGCTACTCCAGAACTCACTAGCATTGAGTCAGCTATGACTCGTAGAAACTTAGAGCAGAGTAGAAAGCCTAAGTTCTCTAAGATTGTAAATCTTTATAGGATTTACCGACTGTCTTGTCGTTCTCCCTCAGAGCAGCTGGTGGGTTTGAACTGCTGTCCTTGCAGTTAGAAGCCCAACATCAATGCTTAGGACACCAGGGGCCCACATTTTGTCACTGTGTTGTCTTTACCCTCCATCCTAACCTGATAACATACATGATCACAAGACTCATGTAGGGTGGATGGGCTCTGGAGCATCCTTTCTGCCTGTGGTAGGGACACCACTTCCGGGTGCCACGCCTCCCTGACATACCGAGCCACATTCCTCTGTGGAGAGCTCAAAAACAACCACTTGCTTCACCCCCCTCCAATATTCCTTTGCCATTCGGGAGCTGAGAGTGGATAGAATGACTTCACTCCCATGTATGTCCTCCCCTTCTTGATGATTCCGGCACATGCTCCAATTTTATCTCCCTATGATTTCAGAACTGGCTGGGAAGTATTCGTAAAGTATTATTACTCCACTGTATATATGAAGAAGCCAAGCTCTAGGATTTTCCTAGGTATATTCTATACTAAAATGGAATTTGGACTCACTCAGGCACCAGCACAACATGTGTAACCCAGAGGCTATATAGTCTCTCAGATAAAATTAAGAACTCATGAAGATAGGATCCTGATTGGATCGTGGATGAAGAAAGTTATAGGCAAAATGATCCTGGGACTTATCACAGCCACTAGAAGATACACGTACCAGTCTTCCAACAAAGAAAACTAGCGCCGTGAGGACCATTTGCATGGGGGCAGCAGACTGTATTTAAGAGTTCCTCCTAGCCCACAGTTCTCATGTTGCCATTGTTGACACTTAGGTAGCACACGACCTAGAGAATAGACGCAGGCTACTTCGAGACATTGCTCTCTCCTCTAGGGGCTGCTTGTCTGGGCACCAAAGACCCCCTATTGGTTCGATGAAGGAAAGGCAGACAAGGCGGACCGGACTATGCTGAGTTCTAAGTGGTCTTTCCCCTATTGTAATAGGAGTTCTAGAAAAGCACCATGTAGTTTGGGCTGTGTTGCTATTTATGATCGCTCTATAGACCTTGGGGGGTTGTTTTGGTTTCTGACTTACAGGATTTTGACTTGAAGACTTGTCTCTCTCTACTTCATAAAATTTGATATTTTGAATCAGCTAGGTAGCCATCCTGGGCAGTGATTTAATTAGAAATCCCTTATTCTCTTTCCTAAATCATGTGCTCTCACAGATAGCAAAGTAATGCAGCTCACTGGCCACTGAGTCGACGCACAGTACCCTATGAGACAGGAGAGAATTGAGCCTATGGGTTTCCAAGACTGTAACTCTTTAATGGAGTAGATAGCCTCATTTTCTTCTGAGAAGCCAGCTGGGGTTTTGAACTGCTGACCTTGTGGTTAGCAGCCCAATGGCTACATATTTGTCTGTGGTCCCCATAGGTATTCATTCCCTTGGTCTCATTGTGTACAGAAGGGCCCTTTAGTTTTGGTAGAGTCCCTGGGTAGTACAAATATTTAAGTGCTCAGTTATTGATCAAAGCGTTGGAAGCTCAAGTCCTCCCAGAGGTACCTCAAAAGAAATACAAGTTCATGTACTTCGGAGGAAACTCAGTGGAGCACACTTTCACTCCAGCATCCATGGAGTAACCAGGAGTCGAAACAACTTGACAGCATTTTTAGGTTAGTGTTGGTACCCACTCTACTGCTCACATCTAGGTTAACTCTCAAAGGGCTCTTAGTCCCCTGGTTGATCTCCTTTTCCTACTTCCACATTTCCTACTTCCCCATTAACCTCCGCTCTTAATACAGTCTGGCGTTTGGTTTGCGAGGCTGGTTCTGGTGTCAATGAATATCTGTAAGACACAGGCAGGGACTTGCTTGGAGAGCAGCAACGTGGCCTTCCAAGAGAAACAGACATGTAGCTCAGTTCCAGGATGCAAGGAACACTCAATACAGCGTTCCAAGTACATGAAAGAATTAAGATGATGGGGTGGGGGTGGTGGTGACGGAGACTGCCTCTCTCTGAAAAGGAGGGATTGGTGTTAACAGTAGAAAGGCTAATCCTGTCTAATACTTGGCCTTTCATCTTGTTCCCTAGTCTTTTTGAATTAAATGATAGCCTTAACCATTCTGTTGCAGTGGTAATGATTCCTCCCAGCCAAAATCAATCTCTCTCTCTCTCTCTCTCTCTCTCTCTCTCTCTCTCTCTCTCTCTCTCTCTCTCTCTCTCTCTCTCTCTCTGGCACCTTCTCCCTAGGGAGAACAAAACTCCATTTCACCTGGCATGCCAGGCTTTTTTGCAAGCACTCTGGCATCTGCTAGAATCTGTTGATCCAAACCTCTCACCTCCAGCCCCTTTCTAGGCCTCATCTGCACTGCGTGTTTTGAAATACATCCGAGGCTCTGTGTCCATCCTCTTTTCACCTACCACGCTTGTCTGCCAAAGTCTCAAAATTCTTATCATTTGAGCCCCTGTTTTGACTAAAGTACTTGTTTTGACAAAACTTTCACACTTGGGTAGGAGAGGAAGCACATTCGTTTATGGCTAGAAATGTGTTTATTTGATGACCTGGCTAGTAGTACTCTAGACAGAGGGCTTAGCATCAAGACACGGGGCACATTCATTTGAATTGTAGAGGAAGACTAAACTGCTACATGCCTCATTAAGGCAGCCACTGGCTTCATATAACTAGTTAGATTAAATGTCATTGAAAAGTCCATTCCAATAAGGGGAAACAGAGTGGGAAAGGGTGAGTGTTGCTTGTTGAACACCGAGAAGACCAGCTTGTGCCTGTACCTGCTGACCAGAGAGTGGCTCTCAGGTGCCAGCTGGACACCTGAGAGCAGCGGTTCTCAGTCTGTGGGTCGTGACTCCTTTGGAGCTCAAACGACCCTGTCACAGGGGTCACCCGATTAATAACAGTAGCAAAATGAGAGTGGTGAGGTAGCAACAAAAATAATGTTATGGTTGGGGTGTCACCACAACATGAAGAACTGTATGAGAGGGTGGCGGCATGAGGAAGCTTGAGAACCACTGTTCTGGAGAGCTTTTCCCAGCTTTTTTGCTGGGAGGTAGTATCTCAGTAGCCACCGACTATTGAGACGCATAGACTCCAAGCACCTTTCTTAGGATGAAGCTCCTGGTCCAGTAACTGACACTAGAGAGATTATGAGGTAGCCAGTGTGCTGTTCTTTCAGGGGCTTGCATTTTTTTAAATCATTTTCTTGGAGGTTCATACAACTCTTATCACAATCCAAATGTGTCAAGCACAGTTGTACATTTGTTGCCATCATCATTCTCAAAACATTTGCTTTCCACTTAAGCCCTTGGTATCAGCTCATTTTTTCTCCTTCCTGCACCCCCCTCATGAACACCTGATAATTGATAAATTATTATTATTTTGTCATGTCTTACACCGTCCAATGTTACCCTTCACCCACTACTCTGCTGTCCATCCCCCAGGGAGGAGGTTATATGTAGATCCCTGTAATTGGTTCCCCCTTTCTATCCTACCTTCCCTCCACCCTCCTGGCATCGCATCACCACTCACCACTGGTCCTGAAGGGGTCATCTGTCCTGGATTCCCTGTGTTTCTGATTCCTATCTGTACCAGTGTACATGCTCTGGTCTAGCTGGATTTGTAAGGTAGAATTGGGATCATGATAGTGGGAGGAAGGAAGCATTTAGGAACTAGAGGAAAGTTGTATGTTTCATCATTGCTACACTGCACCCTGACTGGCTTGTCTCCTCCCCACGACCCTTCCATAAGGGGATGTTCAGTTGCCTATAGATAAGCTTTGAGTCACTCCGAATTCCCCCTCATTCACAATGATTTGATTTTTTTTCTCCTTTGATGCCTGACACCTGATCCCTTTGACACCTCATGATCACACAGGCTGGGGTGCTTCTTCCAGGTGGGCTTTGTTGCTTCTCAGGTAGATGGCCACTTGTCTACCTTCAAATATTTAAGCCAGGCATAATCAGTTTTCCTCACCACATTTGCTTATGCACCTGCTTTGTCTTCAGCGATCATGTTGGGGAGGTGAGCATCGTGGAATGAGGGCCTTGCATTTGATCTAGAATTTCCTCCGAATACCTTCTGTGTTTGAGTATTCTATAGCCCCTGTTCCATCAAATCCTTCAGGTTCAGCTAATAGAGACTGTGATTAAAGGTATACAGTGGGCTTAACATGGAAGCCCTTCTGGTGTACTTGGTTAAGCCCTTGGCTGTGAACCAAAAGGTCAGCAGTTTGTAGCCATTGGCTGCACTATGGGAGAAAGGACATGGAGATCTGCTTTCATATAGATTACTGCCTAGCAAACCCTATGGGGCAGTTTATGAGTCCAGACCAACCCGACAGCGCACACAGCCATGGCTTTGAAAGAAGGCCTCCCAGTTTGAGGCCACCTATCATAGACAGACTTCAATCATTTAAATTTCACATAGTTTTACAACAGCATATGAAGAACTCAATGGCATTTGGTCAATGATGACTCACCGTGATCCTACAGGGCAGAGCAGAGCTACCCCTGTGGGTTTCTGAGACTCTCTCTCTCTTAATGAGAGAGTTGTTGTTAGGTGCCAGCAAGTCAGCTCCAATCCATAGTGGCCCTAGGGACAGCAGAATGAAATACTGCCCGGTCTTACACCATCCTCATAATTGTCCCTTTTCTTGAGCCCATTGTTGCAGCCACTGTGTCAATCCATCTTGTGGCAGTCCTTCCTCTTTTGCTTTACCCCTCTACTCTATCAAGCATGATGTCCTTCTCTCTGACAATATTTCAAAACTAGGCTCCTTCCTCCAGAGTGGGCAGCCAAGTCTTTCTTCCTTGTCTGTTCTTAGTGTGGAAGCCGGTTCATCGTGGGTGACCCTGCTGGCATTTGAAACACCAGTGACATAGCTTCCAGCCGCACAGCAGCACGCACACAAGCCACCACAGTACAGCAAAGTGACAGTCAAGTGGTGCCAGTGGAATCTCCCATCTTTCGCTTATGGACTGGCTGCAAGCTTCAACTTATTGATCTTCTAGTTAGCAGCCAAACATGTAACCCACTATGCCACCAGGGCTATGAGTAGGGAAGGGTTGTTACCACCCCCTTTTCCAGGTGGGAAACTCGAGTATAGAGAGGCTGAGCCGACTGTCAGTTACATGACATTGGGAGAGAGAGACATGAAACTTACAGTATCTGGAACCTGGAAGTGGGTGGCGTAATTATCCCTCCTTCAACATGGGAGACAGTGGAGACAGGAACAACGGCTTCAAGGTGAGCCATGCTCCAAGACTCTTGCAGGTACAGAGTCCCCGCAGGAGCAGGCAAGCAGGGGCTGCAGAAAGCCAATCTCAGCTCCTGACTTTCCTAAGCTCCAGACCAGACCAAACCTTTGCTGCTGAGTAGATTCTGATTCATGGAGACCTAGAACTGCTCCATAGAGCTTCCTCCACTGCAATCATTACAGGAGTGGATTGCCAGGTTGTCTTCTGCAGCACGGCTGGGTCAGTGTCAATGGCGTCCTTTAGATCAGGGGTAGGGAACCTTCTTTTCTGCTAAGAACCATTTGGGTATTTATCATAACATCATACTCAGGCTGTCCTAGGCAGGCAAACAATTAATTAACTCACTTCTAATGTGATGGCTAGAATTGCTTCTCTTTGGGGAGGCATGTGAGTCTAGCTGATATTGATGATCTTGGGGCCTTTTGCAGGCAACATACTGGACATTCCCCAACCCTGCTTCAAGTTCATAAACCCCAAAACCGATCTCACTGCCATCAAGTTGATGCTGACTGCCCCTGTGGCTTTCCAAGTCAGCAAATATTTACAGGAGTAAATATTTCTTTCTCCCACAGAGCACCTGGTGGCCTCAATTAGCTTGCGGCTAATGGAGCACAGCTGTTTGTGCCTTCTGCTTAGCCCTGGAGATCTCAAAGACTTGATCTCACTAATCCAGGTTCAATCGGTATATACAGGTATCACAAGCAAACCAAGATGAAAACAGTCGCTGTTGAGTCAATTCTGACTCATCGTGGCAACCCAGTGTGTGTTAGAATAGATGACCTCTGTGCCGCCTGGTCTCCAGTGGCTGGCTGCCAAGCCTTTCTTCTGAGCTACACCTGGGTTCATTTGAACCTCCAAAGCTTCTAGTGCTGAAGCACACTAATGGCTTAAACCACGCAGAGGCCTATTTACCTATAGCGGCATCTGAGGAAAATGGGTCCACCATCTCACCTTCACTCGGGGATGAGATACTGGCTATCCACTGGAGGATTTGTATTGCATCCCTTTGTTGAGATTCCCTTGTTCTCTTCGGAATTGCATCAAATGCTTGAGATTCTTAAGCTGAAAATTACACCTTGCAGGTGAGGTCATATGCCAACATGGCAGCTCTGCCAAGTCTGGCTACATGTGCTATGTAAAAGAATCCTGGGATAGGGAGCAATGGAGATGCCTGGCAGGATCAGATTGTTCTATCGGCTTCTAATCCCTACTAGCTGATTCCAACCGACTGAAAGACACGCCTCCCAAAGAATATTGCCCTAGAACAAAGCTTTCAGGAAGCATTTTCTGGACAAAAAGAAACAACTTTCTCCAGGGGTTCCTAAAAAGCTAGAGCCTGATGGTGTAGCAGGTGATGTGTTGGGCTGCTAACTGCAGGGTCAGTGGTTTGAAACTACTAGGTCCCCTTTTGGAGAAAACTGAGGCTTTCTATTCCTATAAAGAATTATAGTTGTGGAAACTTACAGAGGCAGTTCCTCTAACTGATTGGGTCATTATGACTCAGAATCAAGCCTTGGGTTCTGGTTGCCACCTGTATTTTCTAGTGTCCTAAAACTCTGGTGCCAGGAGATTAATCTGGGTGTTCTCTAGGTGGTCTGCATATTGGTCTCAGTAATGATTTCCTAACTCAGCAAGAATTTTGCTCCCAGAGGCAAATGCAGTGGGGGAAGTCAACCTTTGGAGAGAAAATATGGATGCAACTGCTTACCCATAAAGGTGCTTGTCCTGGATGCTAACTCTGAGCATCCACTCCAGGGTCTCCTAGCTCTCAGCACACATCTCCCTTGACCACCAACCAGTTTTTTATAACTAGCAGACATGGCACTGGGGATAACTTTGTCACTCTGGGTCTACCCTCTCTGATTCCATGATCTTTCTTATTCATCCCGACTGGAACTGGGCACCCAAGGAGGATTCATCCCAAGCCAACCCCAGAACCACCAGGGTGATTGATTCCAACTCTTAGAAAGGCTATAGCTCAGGGCAGACTGGACCCAGGGGGATGGTGGAATCTTTCTCCCAAGGAGCAGTTTGTGAGTTCCAACTCTTGACCTTTGGGTAAATAGTGAAACTATTAAACACCGTGCCACCAGAAACCCCGATGGGGGCAGTTGTACTTTGTCACAGGAGGTTGCTGTGAGTAGCAATGGGCTTGATGACTCAGAGCACCACCGCCACGATGCTTTCGTAGGATGGTTCTGAAGTAGTTTCATATCAAATACTTTCGTTTTCTTCTCTTCCAAGCCCTGTGAGATTCCAGGATGTCGCCATTGAGTTTCCAAACATTTCTGGGTGCTATATGGTAACAGTGTGAGTGTACTTGATTGTACCTTCTCTTTGCATATATGTTGCTCCAAGCTTTTTGTTACGTTACATTAAAAATCTGAAGGATATACTTTCAATCAAAAACTACTCTTCTAGGAAAGTAAAAGGAAATAGAGGAAAGAATCAAGAGGCAAAGGCATTTATAGAGGCCTAAATGAAGGCCTAAATTTACATATGTGTAAATTTACATTAAATAGATGCCTAAAATTACATATATGTACATATGTAAATATATATATATGATGATGGAGAAATAGATCTATGTACATATATTTATATGTTTAGTATTAAGGTAGCAGATGGACATTGGGCCTCCACTCAAGTACTCCCTCAATGCACGAACACTTTGTTCTATTAAACTGGCAATCTATTATGCTCACCTTCCCAACACGATTGCTGAAGACAAAATGAGTGCATAAGCAAATGTGGTGAAGACAGCTGATGGTGCACGGTTATCAAAAGATCTAGCATCTGGAGTCTTAAATACTTGAAGGTAAACAAGCAGCCATCTAGCTCAGAAGCAACAAAGCCCATATGGAAGAAGCACACCAGCCTGCGTAATCATGAGGTATCCATGGGATTAGGTGTCAGGCATCAAAGAACAAAAAAAATCATATCATTGTGAATGAGGAGGAGTGCAGAGTGGGGAACCAAAGCCCATCTGTAGGCAACTGGACATCCCCTTACAGAAGGGTTATGGGGAGGAGACGAGTCAGTCAGAGTGAAGTGTAGCAATGATGAAACATACAATCTTCCTCTAGTTCTTAAATGCTCCCTTCCTCCCACTATCATGATCCCAATTCTACCTTACAAATCTGGCTAGATCTGAGGATGTACACTGGTACAGGTAGGAACTGGAAACACAGGGAATCCAGGGCAGTTGATCCCTTCAGGACCAGTGTTGAGAGTGGCAATGTGATACCAAGAGGGTGGAGGGAAGATGGGTTGAAAGGGGGAACCAATTACAAGGATCTACATATAACCCCCCTCCCTGGGGGTTGGGCAACAGAAAATGGGTGAAGGGAAACATGGGACAGTGTAAGACATGACAAAATAATAATAATTTATAAACTATCAAGGGTTCATGAAGGAGGGGGGCATGGAGGGAGGGGGGAAATGAGGAACTGATACCAAGAGCTCAAGTAGAAAGCAAATGTTTTGAGAATGATGATGGCAACAAATGTACAAACGTGCTTGACACAATGGAAGAATGGATGAATGGATGGTGATAAGAGTTATATGAGCCCCAAATTAAATGATTTTTAAAAAAACAACTCTTCTATCCAAAATGAGCAGAAGTGCAAAACCAATTCTGTGCAAAAAATATCACCTCCGTGCAAATTATTAACAAACCAAACTCACTGCCATTAAGTCAATTCTGACTCATAGAAACCCTGTAGGACAGGGTAGAAGTGTGCCTGTGGGTTTCTGAGACAGTGACAAGCTCATCTTTTTCCCCGGGGAGCACCTGGTGGTTTCGAACAACACACCACCATTACTCCATCAGGGTGCCTGATTACGAACAGATCACTGGAAATACGTAAATGTCATTTGATAAAACATTGTTTACCTAGATCAAAGTCTATGCACATAAGGAAATATTCTGCAGTCTTTGAACTCGTTTGATCATTTTCATGCTATGGAAACCTGTGAAATGGAATAAGGAAAACTGAGTACCACAAATACATGTGTAGCATCCCCATGCTGAGGCACACGTCTCCTCAGGTGCAGAGAAGAAAGATTGGCTGCATCCCTGCCAGGATATTCACACTGATGTCTCCCTGAGGCTGATTCAGAATCGGAAAGTGTGTCTTTTTGTATTAAAATAATATGAAAATCATTACTAAAGTATCAAAATAAAAATAAACAGCTTTTACTCCTTTAATTGAGCAACGGGGAAAAAAATCCCAGGAAAAATATTAAGACCACAAGAGCAGTTTCCCAATGAAAGCTGGGCATTTGGTAGTGTCAATACATGAAAATGGTCCCCAAGAGGATGAGCCATAGAAAGGGCTCCTACGTGTTGTGGCAAAATCCATGCAGCCGTGGACAGCTCATGGCCTGCGTAAACCCACCTGTGTGGCTGAGCATGCGGCCCCTCACTGGGGAAATAATGAGCAGTTTCAATAGGTTTTATTCCATGTTCCTGCTCACTTGTTTTTTAAGAATTCCCTAGAATTATTTTACGGCTGCTGTTTTAAATTTATTTAAGATACCCACGGGCTGGGAAATAACGCCATTATTTGTCACTGAAAAGCCCGAGA
This sequence comes from Tenrec ecaudatus, assembly GCF_050624435.1. Taxonomy (NCBI): domain Eukaryota; kingdom Metazoa; phylum Chordata; class Mammalia; order Afrosoricida; family Tenrecidae; genus Tenrec; species Tenrec ecaudatus. Next base: position 33,561,808 of record NC_134531.1, on the reverse strand, counting down.
AGCCCCGGTGGCAATGCAGTTAAGCTCCAGCTAGTCAAAAGGCCAGTGGTTCAAGCCCACCAGCTCCTCTACAGGAGAGCGACGTGATAGTCTGCTTCAGTAAGGATTCGCTGCCTTGGAAACCACGTGGGACAGTTGGACGGTGTCCCGTATGGTGGCTATGACGTAGGATCAACTGGTAGGATCAAGTGGATGGTTTTTGTTTTCCACTAAGCTCCTGACCATTGGATGAAAGGCAATGTCATGGAAAACCTCCTTGTGCAGGTCTCCGAGAAGGGTTGCCTGTGCCTAACGAGGAGTTTAATAGGTTTAGTCGGGTTCCCTCGGAGAAGTTGGGTGCATGTTCCACCAAGGTCCAGAAGCTTCTGTGTCTCTGCTTTGTGAAGCGGGGGGAGCAGAGTTCCGAGGGTGGTGTGAAGGGCAGAGAGAAGTGAATGTTGAGGAAACTCCAAGTTGGAAGAACACACCAACCTGTGCGATCACGAGGTGTCGAAGGAATCAAGTATCATGTAGCAAGGATAAAAATCATATCATTGTGAATGAGGGGGAGTGCGGAGTTAAGACCCAAAGCCCATCTGTAGGCAACTGGACATCCCTTACAGAAGGATGGCGAGCAGGGGACAAGCCAGTCAGGTGAAATGCAGCAACAATGAAACATACAACTTTCCTCTAGTTCCTAAATGCTTCCACCCCGCCCCCACTATCATGATCCCAATTCTGCCTTACATATCTGGCTAGACCAGAGGATGTACACTGGTACAGGTAGGAACTGGAAACACAGGGAATCCAGGGGGGATGATCCTTTCAGGACCAGTGGTGAGAGCAGTGATACTGGGAGGGTCAGATAGAAAGGGAGAACCGATTCCAGGGATCTACATATAACCTCCTCCCTGGGGACAGACAATAGAAAAGTGGGGGAAGGGAGACGTCGGACAGGGTAAGATATGACAAAATAATAATTTATAAATTATCAAGGGTTCATGAGGGAGGGGGTAGTGGGGAAGGAGGGGGATAAATGAGGAGCTGATGTCAGGGGCTTACATGGAGAGCAAATGTTTTGAGAATGATGAGGGTAACAAATGTACAAATGTGCTTTATATAATGGATGTATGTATGGATTGTGATAAGAGTTATATAAGCCCCCAATAAAATGATTTTTAAAAGTTAAAAGAAACCTCACTTCCTTGCCTGTCACCCAGGCATCTCTGCCACACCCTGGCACTATTACCAGACCCCAAAACTCCCTCTCACCCTCACTTCATCTCGTACAAACTCACCCTGTTTTACCTGATTGAGTCACCATTCCTCACTCAGGTACGATATGTCCGTTCAAATTTGTTTCTTCATTCGACATTCCTGGGGCTACTTATCTCTGGCGTTGTTTGCTTATCTCCCTAACGGCTGATATGCATTTGTGTCCTCTTCACTTCTAGTTAGCTTCCCTTAGAGCAGTGCTTCTCAGCCTTTCTAAGGCCGCGGCCCTTTCATACAATTCCTCATGTGGTGGTGACCCTCAACCATAAAATTATTTTCATTGCTACTTCATAACTGTCATTTGGCTACTGTTATGAATGGGGCAACCCCTGTGAAAGGGTCGTTCGAACCCCAAAGGGGTCATGACCCACAGGCTGAGAACCCTCCCTTAGAAGCTCTCATTTAACATGAAAGTTACATGGGCTGTAATGGGTAGCATTCTCAGTAAATTGAGTGTGCAGATGGAATAATAAATGTTCCCAATTCAGGCTAATTTAGTGAAGAAGTGGTTGATAGAGGACCCAGATTCAGCTCTTTTTAATGAAAAGAGGCAGGGTGAGCCTACTTTGTGTCTGGAAAATTCATCCAGCTTTCATCCATCCATCCATCCATCCATCTATGCATCTGTACATCAATATATTCAGCTACCCACTTGCTCATCCATCTAGTCACCCATTCGTTCATCCATGCTTTGACAAATATTGAGTGTCTACAATATTGGATTGTGATAACACAAAGTTGTATTAAAATAATTATCCTGGGACTTATGTCTGGTGGAGAAAGTGAACATGAGATAGTAGACCTTTAGCGTGTGTAAATGGGGCTCTTCATTGTTGTTGCAGCAGCTGCTGCTGTTGTTGATGTGGTTGCCATCACATTGGGTCTGACTCATAGCGATCGTGTGCGCCACCGAAGGAAACAAGGACTGCCCTCCCCCTCACATTGTTCCTATGCACGACCTATCTTTGCAGCCCCTGCGTCACTTCATCTCATCGAGTGCCTTCCTCTTTTTCACTTTAACCGCACGTGTTACCCTTCTCCAGGGACTGGTCTTTCTTGGCAGGATGTCCAGAGTGTGGAAGGTGGAGCCTCGGCATCCTTTCCTCTAGGGAGCGTTCTGGTCACCCTTCTTTCAAGACCCATCAGTTTTCCTTGTAGCAGACCATAATACATTCAGTTATCTTCTCCAGCACCACGATTCAAATGCATTGAGTCGTCTTCGGTCTTCTTTATTCAATGCCCAACTTTCACAGGCATATGAGGCCATTGAAAATACCATTACCATTTTCAATGGTATGGCATACCTTAGTCCTTAAAGGAACATCCCTGTCCTTCAACACTCCAAGGAGGTTTTAAGTAACAGATCTGCCCAATCCAGTGTGTCCATTGATCTGTTGACTGCTGCTTCCATGAGCCTCAATGATGGATCCAAGTAAGACAAAATCTTTGACAACTTCAATCTTTTCTCCATTCATCACAAATGGTGGAATATCAACTAGTTCATTTTGGTTCCGTGACTTTATGTGTTCTTTCCATCTTCTTTTGCTGTTTCCTGCATCATTCAATATTATGCTCATAACATCTTCCAATACTGCAACTTGACGCTTAAACTTTTACTTGAGTTCTTTCAATTCCAGATATGCTGAGCGTGTTCATCCCTTTTGGTTTTCTGATTCCTTGTCTTTACACATTTCATTACAATATTTGGCTTTGTCTTCTCAAGCTACCCTTTGAAATTTTCAATTCAGCTCTTTGATTTAATAATTTCTTCTATTTGCTTTAGCTACTACTCTATGATTTATAGCAAATTTCAGAATCTCTTTTGACATCCACTTTGATCTTTTCTGTCTTTGCTGTCTTTTTAATGGCATCTTTCTTTTGTTGTGAATGATTTTCTTGATGTCCTCCCACAGCTCACCGGGTCTTTATTTTTTTCTGCTTTTTGACCTTTTTAAAAAAATAATTTTTGGGGGGGTTCATACAACTCTTATCACAATCCACACATACATCAATAGTGTAAAGCATATTTGTACATTCACTACCCTCGTCATTCTCAAAACATTTGCTCTCCATGTAAGCCCCTGGCATCAGCTCCTCATTTATCCCCTCCCTCCCAACTACCCCCTCCCTCATGAACCCTTGATAATTTATAAATTATTATTTTGTCATATCTTACCATGTCTGATATCTCCCTTCACCCACTCTTCTGTTGTCTGTCCTCCAGGGAGGAGGTTATCTGTAGATCCCCATTATAGGGATCTCCCTTTCTACCTGACCCTCTAAGTATCACCACTCTCACCACTGGGCCTGAAGGGCTCATCTGTCCTGCATTCCCTATGTTTTCAGTTCCTATCTGTACTAGTGTACAGACTCTGGTCTAGCCAGATTCATAAGGAAGAATTGGGATCATGATAGTGGCAGTGGGGTGGGGCGGGGGGGCGGGAGGAGGGAGGAAGCATTTAGGAACTAGAGGAAAGTTGTATGTTTCATAGTTGCTACACTGCACCCTGACTGGCTCATCTCCTCCCCACGACTCTTCTGTAAGGGGATGTCCAGTTGCCTACAAATGGGCTTTGGGTCCCAACTCTGCACTCCCCCTCATTCACAGTGATATGTTTGTTGTTGTTGTTGTTGTTCTTTGATGCCTGATACCTGATCCCTTCAACATCTTGTGATAACACAGGCTGCTGTGCTTCTTCCATGTGGGCTTTGTTGCTTCTCAGCTAGATGGCCGCTTATTTACCTTCAAGCTTTTGAGGCCCCAGATGCTATATCTTTTGATAGCCAGGCACCATCAGCTTTCTTCACCACATTTGCTTATGCACCTGTTTGTCCTCAGCGATCGTATCATGGAGGTGTGCAGCCAATGATATGAGTTTTTGTTCTTTGATGCCTGATAACTGATCCCTTCAGCACCTCGTGATCACACAGGCTGGTGTGCTTCTTCCATGTGGGTTTCGTTGCTTCTCAGCTAGATGGCCGCTTGTTTACCTTCAAGTCTTTAAGACCCTAGACACTATATTTTTTAATAGCCGGCCTCCATCAGCTCTCTTCACCACATTTCCTTATGCACCTGCTTTGTCTTCAGCGATTGTGTCGGGAAGGAGCTCACCAGGTCTTCTTGTCATTGGTGTTAAATGCAAATTTGTTCTAAAGAAGTTTTTTAAATTCAAGACAGGACAGATGCAAGCTCATATTTTGGCTCTAAAGGGCTTGTTTTAATTCTCTTCAGCTTTATTCTGAACTGACAAATGAGCAATTTATAGTGTGCTCCACAGTCAGCCCTTGGGCTTGCTTTAGCTGATTATATTGAGCTTCTCCATTGTGTCTTCCCACAGATGTAGTCAGTTTGATCTGTGTATTCCATTTGGAGAGGTCTGTGTGTATATGAGCATCCTTTTGCATTGTTGGTAAAAGGTTATTTGCTATGAACAAGGCAATGATCTTACAGAATTCTATTATGCAATCTATAGCTTCATATGTATCACCAAGTCTGTATTTTCCAACTACTGTTCCTTCCTCTTTCTTTCCAAGTTTTGCATTCTAATCACCAATAATTATACAAGTGTCTTGAATGCATGTTTGAACAATTTCCAACTGAAGTCATTGGTAGAATTCTTCAACTTCTTCATCATTGGCCTTTGTGGTTGGTGCATAAATTTGAATAATAGCTGTATTGATTTGGATTTCCTTGAAGTTGGGTAGAAATAATTTGATCACAGACAGCATTGTGCTTCATTATTGATTTTCCAATGTCCATTTTGACAATGAATGTCATGTAATTCTACTTGTGTGCTACTCCTGGCATAGAAAATCATAGGATTTTCGACTCAAGTTGACCAATACCAGTCCATTTCAGCTCACTAATGCCTAGAATATCGATCTTTATGCATTCCATTTCATTTTGGACTGTTTTCAATTTTCCTGGATCCACACTTCACACATTCCGCATTCTGATCATTAGCAGATTTTTTCAGCTGTTTCTCCTTACAGTTAGTGGTGCCCTGTGAGCCAATGAAGGTCCCAAGGCTCCTCTCCCACAAGCTCTACCTGACTCCCATCACCATGGTTAACTCCAATCCAAGAAATCAGCTCCTCTTCAGTCACATTTCGAGTATCCTCTGACCTGAGCAGCTTCCCTCTGCACTATCTCTGAGAGTGTTCGGCTTCCAGTATCTGACAAGGTTTTGAAGGTATGCATACGATTTTCCTTCCTCCAACGTGGGGAGCCAAGTCTTCTTCATAGTCTGTTCTTTGTTTGGAGGCTCCGCTGAAACCTGTTCATCTTGAGTGACCTTTATGGCATTTGGAATACAAGTGATACAGCTTAAAGTATCACAGCAATATGCAAGCCACCACAATATGACAAACTGACAGACAAATAGTGGGGGGAGGGTGCTATTTGGGTACCATGGAAACAATAATGGAAACATTTGACCTGGGTGAAGAGGTTAGGGGGTCTTTTTTTGTAGAGTCTTTGCCTTAGGGTAAGCAAACACTCCCTCCTCCTGCTCTGTTGACCACTCCAGTGTGACTGAGTTTGGTGTTCACTGATGGTTGCTTCTCCAAAAGCCATAGTTCGCCTTTTCTTTTGCTCACCAGTTCGACCCGTGCACAACGAGCTGATTTCAACTCGTGGCAACCCCACGTGTATCAAACTACAACCGTGCTCCGTAGGACTTCCAGTGTTTGATTTTTTTTTCCAAGTCTGTCCCTAGTTCACTACTTCCAAAGTGCTTTGGGAAGTAATGGACTTGGATCTGTTTTCTTCCAGTTAGCAGCTGAGCATACTAACCATTTAACCAGGACTCCTTTCTGTTCACAAGGCTCCAGCTTTCTCAGGCATCAAGTGCCCAGGCAATGAGGAATTATATCAATATAAGCTAAACATGGTAATCAAAGTCCTCTTTTATTTGTGATTGACTTAGGAGTGGCCCACCTACCCCTCCACTCTCACTGAAAAGCAAAACCCAAGGCTCCAGGGATTCATTGGAATGCCCACTGAAATCCTTAAACCAGCTGATGAAGCACTAGGTGCACTCACCTGTCTATTTTAGGAAATTTGGAAGACAGACTGGCCAACCAACAGGAAGAGATCCATGTCTGTGTCAGTTTCAAAGAAAGGTGACACACAGAGTGGAAAGATTATTGAACAACATCACTGATATCACATGCACATGCAGCTTTGTTAAATATAATTGACAACTGGCTGCAGCAGGACAGTGACAGGAAGCTACCAGAAATCCAAGCAGAGGATATGAAACTAGCAGTGCCCACTGTTGCTGTCAGATAAAAGCAGAGAACATCAGAAATGTATTTATTTGTATTTTGTTGACTGTGTAAATGTATTTTCTGAGGATATCATAACAAAACCTGTATAGTACTTATAAGAATGGGAAATCCAGAACACTTCATTGTACCCATGAAGAACTTTTCCATAGGCTAAGAGGCAGTTACTAGAAGAGAACATGGGAATACTGCATACTTTAAAGTCAAGAAAGGTGTGTCTCAGGTAGCATCCTTTCACCATATTCATTCCATCTATTTACTGAACAAATAATCGCTGGACTATTTGAAGAACTCTATCAGGACTGGAGGAAGGCTACTAACAAGCTGTGATATGCAGATGGTACAATCTTGCCTGAAAAATAAGGAGGGCTTGAAGCACTTGCTAATGAAGTTCAAGAACTACAGTCTTCAGAATGGATCACAACTCTAAGTGAAGAGAGCCCAAATCCTCACAACTAAACCCATAGACATCATCAAGATAAATGGAGAAAAGTTTGAAGTTTTCAGGATTTCATTTTGCTTAGATCCACAATCAGTATTCAGGGAAGCATCAGTCAGGAAAATAAATGATGCATTGAATTGGGTGAATCTGCTACATGAAACCTCCTTAAAGAGTTTAACAGCAAAAATGTCACTTTGGGGACTAAGGGTACACCTGATCCAAATCTTGACATTTCCACTTTCCTCATATGCCTGTGAAAGCTGGACAATGAATAAGAAGCATCGCTGAGTTAAAATTATGGTGCTGGTGAAGAATATTTAAATGTTGTGTACTACAAGAAGAACAAATAAATCTGTCTTGGAAGAAGTACAGTCAGAATGCTCCTTAGAAGCAAGGATGCCAAGACTTGGTCTTGTGTACTTTGCTCGTGTTATCAAAAGAGACTGGTCTCTGGAAAAGCACATCATGCTTGGTCAAGTAGGACAGAGCAAACGGGAAGACCTTGAAAGAGATGGGTGTACTGTGGCTGCAGCAGTGGTGCTGAGGATGGTGCAGGACTGGTCGCACAGCAGGCAGGGGTGGTGGTGGTGTTGTATATGCGGTTATTATGAGTCTAAACATACTACACAACAACAACATGCTCTACTATAGCCTTGGATACATTTGCAGCATATGTAGTATATAGAGAGAGATATTGTCTGTCAAACGTATATATAATTGTAGTTGTAGTTCCATTTGCCCTCCCACCCTGTTTCGTGTGAGTGTATGTATACCTGTGTGTGTGTACTTGTAGATTACTGTTAATACTGTGATTACAGGATTTTGTTTATGATAGTGTTTAATTGTGTGACCTTTAAACTTTTGCTCTTCTCCGTCTCTTCTTTGGCCTTTATCATTCTTTGCAAACCTCCCCTTATTGTATATTGCTTTCCTTTACCCAAGTTAATACATGTTTTCCCTCTCATTAGTGATTTAGTCTCCCTTTCCCTCCCACCCCAATAACCTTCCAAGAATGCTTCTCTCTGTATGAACTTTCTCTGGACTTTTTGTTGTATTGGCCTTCTAAAATAATTGTGCTTCTGTGAATGACTCATTTCTCTCAGCATAATGTTCTCCAGGTGATGAGGTGTCTCACAGAGCCATCATTATTCTTTCATGTTGTGTAGCATTCCCTTGTGTGTCTGTACATCCATTTTGTTTGTTCATCTATTCATCCATCGATGGGCATTTAAGTTGTTTCCATCTTTCTACTATTGTGAATAGTGCTACCATGAACATGGATGTGCATGTATTCACATCATGGTTCATATTCCTCTAGGATATAGGCCTATCCAGGGTTTTTCTGGATCACATGGTATTTCTACTTCCAACTTTCTAAGGAAGCTCTGTCCCTTTTTCCACATGTCCCATTTGTACCATTTTAGTTTCACTGGCAGTATAAGAAATCTCGACAGGTTGCACTTGTTCTCTGGGCTTGTTTTGTTTTTCCACTTTGGAGTGAGATTATATGTCATTATTATTTTCTCTCTAATGGCTAATGATTGCAATATTTATTCATTGGTAAAATGCCTGTTCTATATCCTCTGCCCATTTTTTAAATCGGAACTGTTGTGAGTTTTGTTGTTGTTGTTGTTGTTGTTGTTGTTGAAGTTTTCTATAAATTTTCGACACTAGTCCCTTATCAGATATGTCATTGCCAAAAAATTCCCCACAGTTTTTGTTCTACTCTTTGGGGTTAAGTGTTTAATTTTTCTGAAGTCCTGGTTGTCTTGTTTCTCTTCCATTGTTTGTGCATTTTTAGTTTTGTTTGAGAGTCTATCGACACTGATAATCAGAGCCTGTTTCTCAGTGTGCCTCTGATAGCGTAGTAGCCAGTGAGGAAAACCCTCCCAAAGGTTTCATTAGCTGGTTTCCACTCAGCAGATGAGAACGCTCTCTGGTCAGCAGGTGTAGGCGAAAACTGGTCTTTGAGGGGTTCAACAAACCATGTTACCTTTCCAACCCTTACCCTCCCTGAGATGGGTACCCTTGACTTTTCTTCCCTTGATGAAAAAATAATTGGAAATTTAAGTCATGTGTTTTCAAGAACTTATACTTGCCCCATTGTTTGTCCAACCTATTGTGTTTTGTTTGAAATGCACCAAGATTAATGAGCCTTTTCCCAAATATTTTTTAAAATCTCTTTTACTCAAAGCCCAATATCCAGCCACAGTTGTCAAAGCAGCCTGGTACTGGTATAATGATAGATACACAGACCAATGGATCAGGACAGAAAACCCAGAAATAAAATCGTCTGCATACAGACAACTGGTTTCTTTTTAAATCATTTTATTGGGGGAGCTTTTACAAGTTTTATAACAATCCATCATTCAATTGTACTAAGCACACATGTACATATGTTTCCATCAACATTTCCAAAACATTTTCTGTCTACTTGAGCCCTTGGTATCAGCTCCTCTTTTTACCCCACCCTTCCCCACCCTCCCACCCTCATGAATCCTATACTATATTATTGTTGTTATTTCGTGTCTTACACTGTCTGTTGACTCCTTTCACCCATATTTGTGTTATTCATACCCCTGGGGGTTTGGCTATATATCCAACCTTGTGATGGGTTCCCCCTTTCTCAACCCCTCCACCCCTGCTAGTCTGTACCATCCCCCTACCCTCATGATATCACTACTCACACTACTGCTCTTGAGGGTCTTATCTGTCATGAATTCCATGTGTTGAGCGCTCTTATCTGTACCAATGTGCATACTCCTGTCAGATTTGTAAGGTAGAATTGGGTCATAGTAGGGGGGTGGGGGGAAAGAATAATTCAAGAACTAGATGAATGATGTATGTTTCGTCAGTACTATACTGTACCCTGGTTGAATCAGCTCTTCCTTGTAACCCTTCTGTGGGGAATATCCAATTGTTTACAGATGGGCTTTGAGTCTCCACTCCAACACCCCTCATTCACATCAATATAATTGTTTGTTTTTGATCGTTGCATACCTGATCCCGCCAATGCCTCATGATCACATAGGCTGGTGTGCTTCTTCCATGTGGGCTTATTTGATTCCCTGCTAAATAACTGCTTGTTTAACCACAAGCCTTTAAGACCCCCAGATGCTATATCTGTTAATAGCTGGGCACCATGCACTTTCTTCACCACATTTGCTTATGCACCCATGTTGTCTTCAGTGATTGTGTTGGGAAGGTGAGTATCAAAGAGTGCCAGGTTATTAGAAAAAGTGTTCTTGCATTTAGGAAGGCCTTGAGTAGAAGTCCAAAGTCCGTCTGGTATATAAATATATGTGCATTGGCCTCTATATCTTTCATTATAAATTAATGTATTTACATATATACATGCCTATAGCTGTACCTCTATAAATAGCTTTTGCTTCCTACTTCTTACCTCTATTTCCTTTCACCTTCCTACTGTCCCACTATCATGCTCACTCTCCACTCGGCTTTCAGTAATTCCTCTTGGATACATTTCAGTTGTTCAAATCCCACCAGGTCTACTCACCATCAACTTTTAGATCTCTTGTTGTTGCTTCATTTTTGACAAGGGCACCAAAAGCATTCAATGGGAAACAGATGCCCTCATCAATAAATGGGGCTGGAAAAATTGAATATCTGTCTGCAGAAGAATTAAGCAAGATCCATATCTGCGCAAATACAAAATCAAGTTGGATCAAAACCTAAATGTAAAATCCAAAGCTACCAGAATCACCAATGAACAAATTGGTACAAACCTAAGTGCCCTAGTGCAGGGAATCCATGGGCTTTCAGAGATAATAAAGGAAACGCACGCCATGGGAGACAAAATAGATGCATAGAACCTATTAAAAATAAAACACTTGTGTGCATCGAAATACTTCAAAAAATAAATAAAAAGAGAGTCCACAGACTGGGAAAAGATATTTAGTAATGACATAACAAAAGAATAATTACTAAAAGCTACAGTATTTTACTAGTTAACAACATCAACAAAAAACTAATAACCTCTGAGAATGTGGGCAAAGAACCTGAACAGAAGATTCACAAAGGTGGACACTCAAATGACTAATGAGCACATGACAAAATGTTCTTGGTCAGTAGCCATCCAGGAAATGCAAGGGAAAATAACCATGAGATACCATCTAACACCCATAACTGTAGCCCAGTTTTTAAAAATTAAGAACAACAAATACTGGAGAGGGTGTGGTGAGACTGGAACTATTATCCACTGCTGGTGGACTCATAAATACAGACAGCCCCTGTGGAAGGTGATATGGTGATACCAAAACAGATGGCAATTAAAATACCATATGATCTAGCAAGACCATTCCTGGACATACACCCAAAAGAAGTAAGAAACTGAGCACAAACAGACATGTGCTCCCCCATGGTCATTGCAGCACAGTTCACAATAGCAAGAAGCTGGAAACAGTCTAAATTCCCATAAATAGAAGAATGGATTAAAAAAGTAAAAACCTTTGGTACATACACACAATGGAATACTACGCATCCCTAAAAAAACAGTAATGAAACCACAAGACACAGAGAGATCTAGAAGACATTATGCTGAGTGGAGTTAGTCAATCGCAAAAGGACAATTACAGTATGACTCCACTGCTATAGGAACAAGCAGCAGAACAGGCACAAGCTCAGGTATGAAGGGTTTTCAGTCCTCTGGCTGGGGGGCGGGGGGGGGGTCAGACAGCCTGGTAGAGAGTCTGGCCAGTGTCGGCGAACCATACACCAGCCACTCCAGGTAAGTATTTTGAAGGTCACTTGGCCAGAGGGAGCCTCACATCAGCTGGGGTCAAATGGTCAAGGGGGGAGAAGGGGATTTTATCTACTGAGTGGCTGCTATATAAATCTAGGATGATGTCCCCAGACAGGCTAGACAGCCCTATCAGAGGGATGAGGGATCCTGATGGGAAAAACAACTCGGGAGATGGGAAAGGGAGCAAGCCTGCCTGGGGGGACACAAATGCCTGTCTGTTGGTAGGAAAAGAGGGAGAACCAAACTCCAGTTGGGGGAAGAGTAACTGAAAATGCTTTGGGGCACCCTAGTGGGGGAGTGTCTTCAGTGACACGCCCCGAATGGGCCACATTGACCCAGGCTTCTGGCTGAACCCTGGGACCCAGGCTGGGTGCCGTGGAACACTGGGACACTGAAGCTTGGATCTTCAAGGTGCACAGCATGCCCCAGAGGTGGCATCAGTGAGATCGCAGGTGAAAACTCCACAGGGCGAACTGGACTCTACCTCAGACACATTTGTAACTGAAGGACTCAAGTAGGAAATGCATGGTGTCTGAGGAGCAGAAAACAGCTATACCAAGATCGTGGGACTGCTGGGAAGCAGACAAACATGGTCTTGCTGCAGCCATTCCCTGTACGCTGTGCTAAGATAGGTATTATTCCAGCAAACCTGGGGCAGACATTCTTTCCCTTTTATTTTTGCTTGTTCCTCTTAGGGTGTGCCTCAGAGGCGTTATGTCAATGGAGGTCCTCCTCTTGAAGTTGTGTTACATGTTTTTCAGTAAATGAAACTCAGGACTGATGAACCTAGGGGGACAGCAAGTAGAACAAGGGTTTCAGGGGCGATGCATCCCAGGAGTGGGGGGAGTGAAAAGGAGACGATGTCAAGGAGTCCAGGAAGAAAAAAATGCCTCGGAACTGATTGTGGTAGCAATGGACAATTCTGCTGCATGTGATTAAACTTGGGCATGATATCATATATCTATTAACTTCCAATTAATAAAGATTTTTTAAAACCAGCTCTGGAGACACTTTGTGTAGGAACTGCTCAAACTGGTTCAATGCTTAATAGAAATTTATATTGGGGTTCCTTTCACCACGTAGGCACCAGCATGCAGATGACAGCATAGATACCCACTTGACCAATGTTTGTTATGTTACGTCTCTAAGTTGCAGATTTCTTATATGCATTAATTTGGTTTTTTTATTTCATGAAATACTAACTTGTTTATTTGATCTGTAGGTATTAAGTAAAGGTCATAATTACAGAAGAGACCTAAATTTCACTGCTATTTTTTGTTGTTGTTTTCTTTAAGGATCTGGATTTCTCTTACCGTAAGGAAAATAATTCTATCACTGTTTCAGTTGTAAAAATTAAAATAAAGTAAAATATTTTATTAGAAGGTCATTTAGACTTTGAAACTCATTCCATGGGTAAAAATTTTTTTTAAAACTGCTCTAAATACTTAATCCCTGCAGGTAGATTCAGAATTTACTTTATACTCTGATCCCAAAGGATTTAAATTATTGCTCAGGTTTATCACTTCTTGTTTATGGGCCTTTTCAAAAAGGGAAAGACACCACAGGGAATGTACTATGTGGCATATATCCATCCTACAGTGTACTACTATGTGGTGTGGAGCCATACTAGAACATACTATGGTATATATCCACACTAGAGTGTATTGTGCAGTGTGGAGCCATACTAGAACATACTATGGTATATATCCACACTAGAGTGTATTGTGCGGTGTAGAGCCATACTGGAATACACTCTGTGGTATATATCCACACTAGCATGTACGGTGTGATGTAGAGCCATACTAGAATATACTATTTGGTGGACAACCATGTCCTTAGTCCAGAAGACTTTCAGAACCTCCCTGACCTAAGCCTTCAGTGGATAGCATCCCCACTGGGTGAGTCTTACTGAGGACACTGATTTGGGGCTAGTGGTTCAGAGCTCTCTTGGGATGGTTCTGCATGTGCTGTGTCACGTAGAGTGGGTAATATATTTCTGGGGCACTGCAGGGGACAAAGGACAATTTTTCCTTGGGATGTGTGCAAAGGAGCTGACTGCTGCCAGCTCCCTTGAACTCCCTACATGGTCACTGCTGACCTCTGCTGGGGGAATTTTCCCCAGCTTGTACGAACCAGGGCTTCTGAGCCAAGCCATCCTCTGGTGTTCCATTTTCCTGCTCCTGTTTCTGCCATTCCCATTAGGCCAGGGAGGGGGTCCATGGCAATCCCCCAGACTAAAGCAGGGAACGTGCCTGAGCAGACTGCCCTTCTCTTGCAGTGAACCTCTGAGCCGCTGCCTGTAGAAGGAAGGACGCCAACATGGAAGAGAACGTGGCGCTCGCAGTTTTTATTCTGCTGCTTTTTGCCAACGTCGATTTGCTGAACGGTAAGGAAGAGCCGGCGGGCCGTGCTCGCTGTGATTGTCAGTGTTTCTCAAGATGGGGTTTAGGGCGTGGGGCAAGGGTGAGGGCATCGCAGGCCTCTTGCGGACAGTTGAGGAGCGGGGATGGTTGTGCCTTTTGCTGCCATTATATGTAGTTGCAATGTTTGAGCATGTGCGGCATCGTCTACCTGGGCTCTGGATTCCATCCTCATTTGGAAAGCAGAGTGAACCAGCTCTGAACCCAGAGTTCAGGTTGCTGCTCAGTTAGCTAGGAGCTGTTGTAAACTGAAGACAGTGATGTTGCTTCCACCCTGAGTGAAAGAGTCTTGAAAACTTGTAAAGGGATGGAGGGGCTGTTGTGACATGGTGGCAAAGAGGTGGAGGCAATGTTGAATATCAGTGATAATCAAGAAAATGAAGTCCACGGCTAAAGACATGTGTCTGCTTGTGTGTGCACAACTCTGTGTTTCACTGTGTATGTACCTGTGTATGTGTGTTAACTCCCGTACATCCCTGAGTACAAATCCTTCAATTATGTGTTTGCATGTGTATTCTTCTAAATGTGCATGCATACGTGTGCTAATATCTGTGTATATGCACATGTGTGCATACATAGTACAAATGCCTTTATGTGTGCGCCTGTGTGTGTGTCAGTGTCCTTCTATACTTGTGTGTATTTCTCTGTGTATAGACCCTGTGGGGAGATGCACGTATACACCCGTGCATATGGTAAAAGCATGGTTGGCGCCATATTCCTGTACATGTTATAAGGACAGTGACACATTCTGTTTGTTTTAACTGTCTGCTCTCAACAGAGTCAACAGGAATTCTAATGGTCATTTCACGGGTTTGCCATCCCCAATTGACTTTTCTTGCCGTACTCTTAATAACCAGTGACCTATGAAAGAATTGAGCTTTCAGAAAGAGATACAAAGTCAAGTCCATAAGGGAAACTCTAAGTAAACAGTAATCAAATATCAAAAGTAATCCTAATTGACTTCTGAGAAGGCCCATTATTGAATTATAGTTGTTTTCTGATGTTGTTAAATAAATGTATCTTTATGCTTCACACACTCTCCCCCCACCCCCATTCCTTTTTTCTTCATGGAATTTTTTTTTTCTTCATAGAATTTTGCCATGACTCTCAACACTTCTTCATCCTATGAAATCATCTTGAAACAAATGTTTCCCTCCAGAATAAGTCATGTTGTACATATTAGCAGAGCTGCCACCTGGCAATCCTGGATGGATTTCAGCCGGGCTCTGAGCCTGAACCTAGCTCAGCTCTAGCTCACACCCTTAGCCCAAGTTCAAGGTTGCTTCATGTCATTCCATTAAATGTTACTTTCTAGCCACTCTTGCCTCACAGCTATTCTTGATTTTGCCTCTCCCCACTCTTGTTTCCCTCCCTGAGCTCTTGTCCAAACTCGGACTCTCTGGCCCGGTGCTCAGCAGGCACTCCAGCATTGGCCCGAACCCGGGGGGATTTAAGGCAAGCATGGGAGAAAACAGAAGGCTCCCTGAGAGGCTAAGATCAACATCCAAAAGCTTTCCTTTCTGTTCCTGACTTCCTGGAGTGAAATGCTAGGGTATCTAGCTAGACAAAAGGAGCGTCCACAGAGGTGTACAGATGGAGGTGGTTGGCCTCCTCCAGCCCAGCAGCATTAGGGCAAACTCCCCATGATAGTTGCTCCCTTTTTGACTTGAGAGCCAAGAAGAGATGAGGGAACCACGTCAGCAATTGCTTCTGTCATCACCTCGGTCACACCGTCTATCGTTCAACTCTTACACAATACGGGCAGTTCATAGCCAAGCCATGGCGCATCTATGAGGGTGCTGCACTGTGGTGGCCTGCAGGCTGCTGTGATACTTGGAAGCTGTACCATCGGTATTCCAAGCACCAGCGGGATCACCTGCAGTGAGCAGCTTTCAGCAGAGCTTCCAGACCAAGAAGGACTAGGCCGTCGACTTCTGAGGGACTCGCCACTGACGACCTATGGAATCACAGCAGAGCACTGCTTAACGTAATGCCACAAGATGACCCCCTTGGGGTGGAAGGCACGCAAAGTAAAACTGAGCAAGAGTGGCCTTCGCGAAGCACTATATGTTGTACTAAGTATTTAGGTCCAGTTCTACTTCACCGGTGTCCTTTGATATATTTAAATAGCGCAAATTACATGAATGTGGAATTTTCCTCAAGTATCACTTCACCTTTATTGGGAACTGAATAGTAGGCAGTTCAATGTGGTGTCTGACAAAGGGGCCAGAAACAGCTGTGACGTGCAAGCTCAGCAGCTGGAAACCACCAGCCCCTCAGAGAAAGAAAGGCAAAGCATTCTGCTCATGTACAGAGTCATGAACCCCCGGGGGCAGCTCTACCCTGCCCTATAAGGGTCACCATGAGAAAGGTTTGCTGCATAATTTGAAGAAGAAAAATTTAGATTTTCAAAATATTTATGAAAATTGCTATAAAGTCTTACATCTCAACCCTCTAAATTGGCCTCACGCCTTCCGTAGATGTGCCTTTCCCATTTTCTTTTTAATTTTCTATTCTTCTCAAGCTGTGTATCCAATTTGTAGTCTCTGAATACAGTGCAGTTTCCTGTACCACAAAGAAAAACTCACATAGAACTGATTCTAACTCAAAGTGACCCTATAGGACAGAGAAAACCTGGCCCTTTGAGCTTCCAAACATTTAAGTATTTTAAAAGCTGCAGAGTGATTGGTAGATTCAAACTGCCGGCTTTATGATTGGCAGCTCATGCTTAACCAACTAGCCACCATGGATGGGTTCATATGCAGCTTCCCTTGGAAGTGACTTAATGCTTACTTCTTTTGCAAATATCGCTTACCTTTTTTTTCTTGTCCTGTAATCTGTGGTTCAGAATTCTTCTTATATTTAAAACTATGATGAAAAAGTAATAACTCAATAGCTGAAAATACAGTGAAACACGACATCTGAGAAACCTCAGTTGGTGCTGTCAATCCAAAGCAATTTTCTGAATCAGTGCCCCCAAAACCCCAGGAATAGGCCTACAAATGAAGACACCAAGAACAATGCTTTCTTTTTAATAATTTTATTTGGAGTTCTTACAGGTATTATAATAATCCATAATTCAAGTAGATCAAACATAATTGTATAATACTGCCATCATCATTTTCAAAACATTTTCTTTCTTCTTGAACTCTTTGATATCAGCTCCCCCAGGAACCCTTGTTCTTATATTATAAATAGTTATTACTTATTGTTATTATTATTTGGGCTGTATAATTGTGATTGGAGTGTAAAAGTTGGAAAACAAGACAAGGATCGGTAGTTAGAAAATATGGCCTTGGTGATTGAAATGAAGCTGGAGATCGCATGCTAGAATTTTGTAAGACTCACCACTTCTTTATTGAAAATACCTCTTTTCAGCAACGTAAACAACAACTATATTCATGAGCCTCACCAAGTGGAATACCAAGCCCATTGCCACTGAGTGGATTCCAACTCACAACAACCCTACGGGGTTCCCAGTTTGTAAATCTTCACAGGAGCAGATGAGCTCAACTGTCTACTGCAAAGCAGCTGCTATGTTTGACCCTCCAACCCTTTGGTTGCCAGTCCAATGCTTACCTCATAATGCCTCCAGGGCTCCTTATAAGGAGTACACAGAAATCAAATGGACAAAAAGACAATGACAAAGCACAATATCATCCACCAAAACCAGGCTAGAGATGGAATTATGGTAAACACCCACATTTGCTCATGTCTAAGTTCAGTTGAAGCTAAAGAAAATGAAAACAAGCCCACCAGAACCAAAATCTGACCATGAGTCTATCCCACCAAAATTTAGAGACCATTTCAAGAGTAGGTTGGACACTAATCATAGAAGACTTAATGAGTTAAAGAATGACATTATCGTACATGAAGGAAACAAAAGATTCTTAAAAAGACAAGGAAGTAAAGAAAATATCAAAATGAATGTCCAAAGGGACTCTGGAACTTGTTCTTGATAGCAAAGATGACGTGAAGGGCCGGAATGAAGTAGAAGACCTGAACAGAAGTGTTTAAGGGGAACTTAAGAAGAAAAGGCATTATAATTAAATATGAAAAGACCTAGAGTTAGAAACCCAAAAGAGAAGAACAGCTCAGTATATCTCAAGCTGAAAGAATACAAGAAAAGATTCAAGCCTTGAGTTGTAATGTTGAAGGATTCTATGGGCAACACAGTGAATGATGGAGGAAGCATCAAAAAGAAATGCGAGTGTTTGGGAGCACCACAATGGTTGTGTGAGCCCACATCTCCAAAACGGGCCCTCTGGTTCCTTATCCAGTAAGCCCAGCGCTGGATCGTAGAGCCCTAGTGAAACTCCCTCTCGTTGATGAATGGGACTTCCCATCCCCAGAGTTGCAGACTACTTACTTTCCCTTTTCCTTGAACCCATAGTGGGTAGCTCCGGAACCCTAGCCTACCACAGGTCGCTAGATCTCCAGTCCTGCTCCCAGCGCCTAACCACTCACACTTAGGTCCGTCTGTCCCAGGAGTCCCCCCACCCTGACTTAGTGATCAAGGTGACCCTGGGACATATCATGAGGCAAGATCTGGAGAAAATTGCTCTGGACGATATTTTGCCCTGCATGCATAAGGTTGACTTTGCTACCTGAACAGCTTCCTGGGAAAAGTGTTGGATGAGTTGAACCTAGAGCCCATCAAGCAGCTGTAGTACAATGGGGCTCTGTGGGAGGATCACATGGTGGTGCCCTGCGCTTGAGTCTTCAAGGAGTACCTGCCAGGAGTGAGCAGATCATGTCGATTGGGGCAACAAGGAGAGCAACGAAAACATCAGCTTCCTCCAATGTCTCATCGACAGACAGAACCTGTATTTTTATTGTTGTTCAAGTCAGAGTTATTTTCTTTTTTTTAATCATTTCATTAGGGGGTCATACAACTCTTATCACAATCCATACATACATCCATTGTGTAAAGGACATTTGTACATTCATTGTCCTCATCATTCTCAAAACATGTGCTCTCCACTTAAGCCCCTGGCATCAGGTCCTCATTTTTCCCCTCCCTCCCCGCTCCCCTTCCCTCCTGAACCCTTGATAATTTATAAATTATTATTTTGTCATATCTTTCCCTGTCCGACATCTCCCTTCACCCACTTTTCTGTTGTCCATCCCCCATGGAGGAGGCCACATGTAGATCCTTGTATTCAGATCCCCCTTTCCAACTCACCCTCCTTCTACCCTCCCAGTATCGCCACTCACAACACTAGTCCTGAAGGGATCATCCACCCTTGATTCCCTATGTTTTCAGTTCCTATCTGTACCAGTGTACATCCTCTGGTCGAGCCAGACTTGCAAGAGAGAATTGAGAACATGATAGTGAGGAGGGGTGAGGAGGAAGCATTTAGGAACTAGAGGAAAGTTGTATTTTTCATCGTTGCTACATCACACCCTGACTAGCTCGTCTCCTCCTCAAGGCCCCTCTGCAATGGGATCTCCAGTGGCCTACAAATGGATTTTGGGTCTCCACTCCGCAATCCCCCCCTCATTCACTATGGTAAATTTTTTTGTTCTGATGATCCTTGATACCTGATCCCTTTGACACCTTTTGATCACACAGGATGGTGTACTTTTTCCATGTGGGCTTTGTTGCTTCTGAGCTAGATGGCCACTTGTTTACCTTCAAGCCTTTAAGACCCCAAACACTATATCTTTTGATAGCCGGGCACCATCTGCTTTCTTCGCCACATTTGCTTATGCACCCGCTTTGTCTTCAGCAATCATATCATGGAAGTATTATAGAAGCCAGCTGAGCAAATACTGCATCAAAGACAAGTCTATGATGCTGTTGGCTTGCTTCACAGGAAGTAGACTAGGCTGTGTTGGACATATGGGCAGCCCTCAGTGTGGCCACTGTTGCACCACCTGCATCTCCGATCTGAACAAGAATTAGGTGTCACAAGCTGCATGATGGGGTCCTATAGATACGAGGATTTTCCAGTAGGAAAATCTTTCATAGCATATATGGAGCCCCTTTTCAACAGACTCCTGTTCTTCTGGTCAGACTTCCTTCCCATGCAAGCAGATACAATAGGATTATTTGGTAATTTCATGCAGAAGAAAGGATAGAAGCCAAAAAGTTTTGGAATTTAGCATGGAAACTGAAACTGCCCTCAGAAGGCTGACTATGAAACGATTGGCATCATTCTTTTTAGCGCAGTCCTTGAGCGCTTTTTAGGTGTTGAGATCCAAAAATGGCCTCTTCAGTACCGCAGCAAGGAGAACCTCTCCTGCTGGAATGGCTTGCGCAGTTCACATCCCCATGTTATGTGTGGTGCTTCCTGTCTTCCTGACAAGCCTTCAGTGACCTTTAAATACTCTTTGCCGGATGAGCTTTTTTTTTTTTGCTAATTGCAGAAATATCTGTAGACAACCTCGCTGACTGGAATTTAACTGATGGATTTTGGTATTACTGGCTATCAAAATTCAAGCACTTTATCTATACTCCCTGATTTGAGCAGAGGGGAGGTTTGCAAACAAAACCAACAGGTGACAGATGCCACAAAGAGGCATCATTGAAGCCTCAACCACGGGAAACAGAAATGTGTGTCATTTGCTCAATTTCCAGGTGTTCATAACCCAGGCTGTTGGGGCTTCTGGAGAATTATCATGGCCTACTGTCATTATGACCTCTAGAAAGGCCTGCAGATATGTCATCAGCTGTAAAGTGTCACTCCAGTTCCATGATCTTTCAACCTGGATTTAGCGCCCCTAGCCACTTTAATGAAAACAGGACTTTGCTGAGAAAAACAGAGATCATTTGTCCTGTTTCCATTTTCTTCTCTGAAGATCTTAATCCTAAATCTAGTGTTTAGTTTTGTATGGGTTGTTTTGGTTGCTTTTTTTTTTTTAGAATTTTTTTTAGAATTGTTTGAGTTGTTTTTAGAATGGAATTGTGATTATGGGGTGAATAGACCTATGTACATATATTTATAGGTTCAGTAGTAGGGTGGCAGGTGGACATTGGGTCTCCTCACACACACTCCCTCAATACAATAGCACCTTGCTCAGCTAAATGGTCATTCTATGACACCCACCTTCCCGACATGATCGCTGAAGACAGACATGTGCATAAGCAAATGCGGTGAAGAAAGCTGATGGTGCCCGGCTATCAAAAAGGTATAGCGTCTGGGGTCTTAAAGGCTTGAAGGCAAACAAGCGGCCATATAGCTTGGAAGCAACAAAGCCCATAGAGAGGAAGCACACAGCCTAAGTGAATACAAGGTGTTGAAGGGATCAGGTAGCAGACACCAAAGAACAAAAACCATTGTTGTGTGATCACCTTCCCCACATAAATGCTGAAGACGAATATGTGCATAAGTAAGTGTGGTGAAGAAGGCTGATGGTGCCCGGCTATTGAGAGATATCACATCTGGGGACTTAAAGGCTTGAAAGTAAACAAGTGGCCATCTAGCCCAGAATCAACAAAACCCACATGGAAGCAACACACCAACATGTGTGATCATGAAGGGCCGAGGGGACCAGGTTTCAAACAATAAAGGCAGGGGGGGGGGAATCATATCATCGTGAATGAGGGGAGCGCATGATGGGACCCAATGCCCATCTGTAGACAACTGGACATCCCTTGCAGAGGGGTAGTGGGAAGGAGATGAGTCACTCAGGGTTCAGTGTAGCAATAATGAAACTCACAACCTTCCTCTAGTTCTTAAATGCTTCCTCCCCCACAACCATCATGATCCTAATTCTACCTTGCAAACCTGGTTAGACCAGAGGATGCACAGCAGTACAGTTGGGATCTGGAAACACAGGGAATCTAGGACAGATGAACTCCTCAGGACCAACAGTGAGAGTTACGATACCGGGAGGGAAGTGACTGGTAGAAAGGGGGAACCGATCTCAGGGATCTACATATAACCTCCTCTTTGGGGAATGGGCAACAGGAAAGTGGGTGAAGGGAGACGCCAGGCAGTGTAAGATAAGATAAAATAATAATCTATAAATTATTAAGTCTTCATGAGGGAGGGGGGAGCAGGGAGGGAGGAGGAAGGAAAAGGGAAAATGAGCTGATTCCAGGAACCCAAGCGGAAGGTGAATTTTGAGAATGATGAGGGCAACGAATGTATAAGGATGTTTTACTCAATTGATGTATAAGGATGTATAAGGATGTTTTACTCAATTGATGTATATATGGATTGTGATAAGAGTTGCATGAGCCCCAATAAAATGATTTTTTTTAAAACAAAGAAAAAAAACCAAACTCATAAATAAAACAAAATTATTTGGGGAATAAAAGTTAAATCAAAGAAAATATCTAACTTGATAGTTTTATAGCCAACTTCTGATAATGATATCAAATAACCTTATTTCATGATACACAAGAAATGCATGTGCATCTTGAACAATTTGAGAGAAAAGATGGAATTAGAACGTGTGCATTTCCTTTCTCCCTTCATAATAAGCTGACCCTGTTTCTTTAAAACACTGAGAAAGAGCAGGGTGCTGCATTTTAGTTCAAGGAAATATTCAAACAAATCCTGAAAATGAAAAAAAAAAGATGGAAGGAATGAAAAAAAAAACCATAGTGTCAAAAGATTTGGTCAGCATTCAGCCATTTCAAAAAGTAACCTGTCATAAAGAACTGATGGTGCTGAAGGAAAAAGCCAAAGTTCCTTTGAAAACATTAGCAAAAAAAAAAAAACAAAGCTCCAGAAATGGACAGAATATTGATTGAAGTATTTTTTTTAATTTTATGTGTCCTTGGAATTACTCACTAGTCTATGTCAAGAAATTTGGAAGATAGCTGCTTGGTCAATTAATTGGACCATCTCCCTACCTGTGAAAGGTGGTCCAACAGGATGCAGAAGCCATTTAATAAGATCATTCATGTCACTTTCAAGTAAAAATTTGTTGAAGATAATTGAAAAAATTATTTTAGCAGTACATCCAGAAGGAGCTGCCAAAAATTCAAGCTGGATCCAGGACAGGACCAGGAGGATATCGTTGCTGATGTCAGCTGGGTCATGGCTGATACCAAAGAATACCAGGAAGATATTTACTGGCGTTTTATGGACATTGTACAGGCATTCAATTCTACAGATCATAATAAACTGTGGACATGTTTTGAGGAATGGGAATTCCAGAATGCTTAATTGTTCTCATGCACAGCCTGTGCATATACCAAGAGACAGAATGAGGAAAAGGGGAAAGGAAATAAGAAGAGAGAGAAAGAGAGCAGTTGAGGGGCAGTCCCAAATAAAGAGCAACTTCATGGTAAGAAACATTCAAGAACAGATTGAGTTAATTGGAAATGCCAAAAGATGGAAGTTCATGAGCAGTGAATAAATGCCCCCCAAGAAATGCATTATATAATTGTCCACAAGATGCATTTTACAGGGGAGAATTCTTTTTATGGTTTGCCTGTATGCTGTGTGCAGCTTGAGAGACCACCAGGTGTTATAGACAGACTCTTCTATTCATGTGTATCCATCTCACTCTTGAGACCCACTCTTCAAATTATTGATTTGATGACATTCTACAATTAGTCACTAATCTTCACATAGGTTTGATATCCCTATCAGAAAGTACACCCTCCCACCCACCCACAACCCCATAGTGGCACACCATCCCAAAACTCTGGCCCTGGAAATCCAGCCAATATCAGGGATACCCATAAGGAAGTATAGAAGGATGCTGATAATTGGGCATTTCTGGGCACCCCATCGCAAGTTTTCCATGCCCCATCCCAAGTCTCTGACACTGGCCTGGGTCCCAACAATCTGCTTCAGTCACCAGCAAAATGATTGAGTGGTTGAATGGACCTTAGTGTTGACTTCACTGGTTTCTGGCTTTTTCTAGGACAGTCACCTCCTGGAAAACCTGAGATTTCCAAATGCCGTTCTCCTGATAAAGAAACCTTTACCTGCTGGTGGAAGCCTGGGGCAGATGGAGGACTTCCTACCAACTATACTTTGACGTACCACAAGGAAGGGTAAGACACTCTCTTCTCTCCTGTCAATCCACACCTCCTTCTCACACACCATGCCAACACAGCACTCTCCTGCCTTAGAACTACCAGTGTCTTCCTTGGACTCACACCGACAGAGCTTACAGCACTGCGGCAGGAGGGGTATGACATCATACCCATCCATGTCCACAATCTCCTAGGACATCCTCAAGGAACTTTCTCAATACAAAGACACCTATAAGCTACAGCATCTATGTGCTAGTGACAATATTTTAAATGTCCTAGCTGTTAAAATATGCATTGCAACCCAAGGCTAGGCATAAAGGTTTTCTAATTACTAGTTAATTATTAATGAGATCAAAAATGGTGTGTCACCTGTTATTTTCTTTTTAGTACCGTATATGCTTGAATATCAGCCGAGACACCTACCATATGTACTTGTGTATAAGCCAAGTTTTTTCAGTTGTGCTGAAAAACTGGGGTCCGGCTTATACACGGGTCAGTGGTACCCCAGCGAGGTGTAACATCTTGCAGGTGATTGCCATTCCTCCACTGTTAATTCAAAGCCCCTCAGACACTGCAAGGCTTTGAATGTTTGTTTACTCACATCTAACCAATCAGAGCTGTCCTATGATGTGGACGGCTCCAATTCGCAGAAGCACCTGTAGTGATTCACTTACGCCGGCAGCTGAACTGGTAAGGATGTGTCTGTGGCTGTGCTCTGTCTCTCCCATCTGGTCTCTGTGTTAATTCACATCCTGCATTTCCCACCCTATGCTTATACTCAAATTAATCAGCTTTTATGGTTTCCCAGGTAATAATTAGGTACCTCGGCTTATACTAGGGTCGGCTTAAATTTGAGAATATATGGTAATTTTACCACCAAAACTGCATTTTAAAATGTGCTGGAAAAACTTGGCTTATACACGAGTGTATACGGTACGTAGTATTTTGTGACAGGTAACACAGCTACCAGTTGCTGTCAAGTCGATTCCAACCCATGATAACCCCATGTGTTTCAGGGTCATTCTGCTCCCCATTGTGTTCTCCATGGCTCTGATATTTCAGAAACAGATCATCATGACTTTCTGAAGCACTTCACGGTGGATTCAGACTATCAATAGTCTGGTTACTGACCACATGCTTAGTCATCTGTGCCACCCAGAGGCTGTCTATTTAAGACAATAATTAATATGTGGAGTACATTCATGGGGACCCCAAAAGTACTAGCTCCACAGCACTGCCCATGACTCTTCCAAGCCCTTCCTTCTGAGACATGTCTGGAAAGACTTGAGCCTCCAATGTGCCAGTTATCAGCAGGCCATCTTTTCAAACTTGTTTTATGTCCAAGCAAATTTTTTAAAAACCTGTAAAGGAAAAAAAATGATGGTTTTGCTGAGCTAACTGTTGCTCCAACACCCATGATTTCCTAGAGGACCTCTTTGGAGGTAGTCGCTGACAGAGCCCAGCAAAGTCATCGATGCGTGAGTATTTAGTGGCACTCAATCAGAGCCTCCTGGAAACCCTAGGAGAGCCATGTCCTTCTCTAACCAGCACGGCCTTGAATGACTGATGGAGACAGATGGTCACTTGTCAAGGACAGCCCAGCTTTGAGCACAATCCTGTCCTCCCACCTGGGATGAAAGCCAGCAGCATATAAACAGGTTTCCGGCATCCAACTGGCAGCCAGCATCAAAGACGCCTCAGTGCCAGGGCAGCGTGTCTTGAATTGAGGCCCCTATGTCTCGAGGGGGGAAGCTTAAGGAGCCACTTTGGCCTGAAGTGATTCCTCTCAAAGTCATTTCGCTCTGGCATACTTGGTGCAGTCTGAAACAAATGGCCATGCATTGTTCTCACATCGAAATGGTCTACGTTTCTAACAATGAAATCTGAGTCAACATTTACGTATGTGACCCTACTTGGGCGTGTGCGGCTATAGAGTTGCCATGAGTCGGCATTGCTTCCATGACAGTGAGTGTCCGTCTGTGTGGGGGAAGTCCACACTTCAGG
The DNA here is from genome assembly GCF_050624435.1 of Tenrec ecaudatus. Lineage (NCBI taxonomy): Eukaryota > Metazoa > Chordata > Mammalia > Afrosoricida > Tenrecidae > Tenrec > Tenrec ecaudatus. The sequence continues at coordinate 33,535,691 of NC_134531.1, read as the reverse complement.
AAATGACCTGGGAGTGATGCCCTGAGTGTGGCAGTGCGCTCACCATTAAAAACTCACATATTAATGCCAGGGAACACATGCCACAAACCCCCAAAGAGGAGAAGCGAAGGGCTGGTGATTAATCAAGTCAATAAGACCCTGAAACAACAACCTTACACCCACTAGTCTTTTTTCCTGGTTTCCTTCTCCAGCATGCTCACCCACCTCTCTCTCTCTCTCTCTCTCTCTCTCTCTCTCTCTCTCTCTCTCTCTCTCTCTCTCTCTCTCTCTCTCTCTCTCTCTCCCTCTCTCTCCAAGCTAGAAAGGGCAATGAATAAAAGCCTGGGGAGCCCTTCTTGAGCTCTGCTGCTGAAATCAGAACACCTGGTCACCAAAAGCCCGTGATAATGGTCTTTGTGTTATTTTCTGTTCACTCTTAACCTATAACTCTTTGCAGAGAGACGGTCACCCACGAATGTCCAGACTACAAAACAGGTGGCACCAACTCCTGTTACTTTAACAAGCAGCACACCTCCATGTGGCTGTTATACACCATCATGATAAACGCCACTAACCGGATGGGAAGCAGCTCCTCGGACCCACATTATGTGGACGTGACTTACATAGGTAAGAAGGGGTGGCGGAGAAATGTGTGAATGCCTTATTTATTTACCAAGAGCCACACTCGGGTTGGGCCTTCCAGGCTTTTGCATGCACTCTCAAAGGAAAGAAGAGAAAGTTACAATATTTACCATGACAAGTAATTAAGCTGATTTTCATTGGGTTCATCATTCACGTCAAGTAATCAGGTCCTTGGGATCCTTGTCGTCCTGTGCAACTTTGAGCTTTGTTCCCCTTCTGTTCCAGCCACCATGAATGTTCTCTGTATACTTCTCTTGTCAATCATTCTCTCCTTCCTTGGCAAGCTGGGAGTTCTTCTCTCTTCATGGAAGATAGGGCTGCGCCATAGAGGAGCAACTTTTAGATGAGAATTATCTCATTCTGGGCCCACAGAAGTATCTCCAATTGCTTTACTCCAAGTGCATTTGTTGCTTCTTACCAACTGCAGTGACTATTTGCAAGGTAATAGAGAACACATAATGCTCTTGAGCAGTAAGTTGAAGACCAAAATCACAAGTGCACTATTTGGAGAAGTCGTTAGCAAAGTGAGACAACCTTCTTGATTTACATGATCGGCATTGAGTTGAAGAGCAGATCAACTGTAGTGGCATGTTTAGTTTGGTAGGAATGACGCAGGAGAATCCTAAGACAGGAGCTGAACCACACCTTTGTCAGTTTGTTCAACTATTGTGGCTTTCCCGTTACTGTGGTGCTGGAGTCTGCGCCACTAGGACCATAGTGAACAGGTTTCAACAAAGTTTCCAGACTAGGAGAGCTGGTATATCAGTGGAACATTGTCTGATATAGAGCCAGAAGAAGAACCTTGCTCAGGTTGATAAGCACCCAAAATACTCTGAGAAGAAGCAGCCTCCTCAAAATAGATCTGGCTGCATGATTTGGGTAGAGTAACACTTTCAAAGCTGTCGTTTGTCAGTTGGGCACAACTCAAAATGAGAAGAAACCACTACAAACATTCATCAGTAATAGAGTATGCAATGCTAAATGCAGGAATCTAAGAAAATTAGAAATTGTCTATATTGAAACAAAACTCCTGAAGATAGACATCCTAAGCTAACGCTGAGTAGTATTGTCCACTTTGAATCAAAAGAACATAAGTCTATTATCACAGGGATGAAAATTGAAGAGAAACTTTTGCTAGTCCCATTCCATGTACTGGTGTTATTTTAATTAGCTTCATCAAAATGTACTGGCATATGATCTTAATAATGTTCAAAATTTTATGTACCATGTTGGATCATCCTTCTTTGAAATGGGCACAATATGAATCTGTGCCAGTTGGTTAGCCAGGTAGATTGTCTTTTAAGTTGTTTTCTTTCTTTTTTTTTTTTAAGCATTTCTGAAATCTCTGAGCACTTCACATGTTCTTCCCTTTGGTTTTCTAACATCAAGTCTCTACACATTTCCTTAGAATGCCTTCTTTGGTCTTCTCAAGCTATCTTTGGAGACCTTCTGCTCAACTCTTTTACTTAATCAGATGTGGTGTTCACTTTCCCTACTCTACATTAGAAGGCAAGTTTCAGAGTCTCTGCTGACAAAAGACTTTGGATTTTTCTTTCTTTCCTGTTGAGTTAGTCTGGGTACATTCAGAGAAACAAGTCCACACAAACTCATGCATGCAAGAGAGTTTTACATAAAGGGTAAGTGCACATCAAGAAAACATCCCAGTCCAGTGCTGCCTAAGCCCGCAAGTCCAACATTAACCCTTATGTCTGACACCAATCCACAAAGTCCTCCTCCATCTCACAAAATACACACTATGATGCCGACTGCAAGAGGAAAGCCAAATCAGTGAATTTGTAAGCATCTCAGCGCTGGCAGGGTCTCCACATATATGCTCCAGCACCCAGGGATGCATAAGGGTAGGTCCATGTGGCTTCTCCTCAGGGATGTCTTGCAGGAAGTGAGGCTTTGCAGCTGAAGCAGGGAACTAGTTAAGGCAGCTCCCTCCACTCTGGTCTGACCATTACAAAGCCAAAGAGCCGAGAACTAGAAAGGCGAGGCTCACCAAGCCATTTATCCCTCCACTCTTCAATTAACCCCACATGTATTTTTTTTTAATTTTAACAATTTATTGGGGCTGATACAATTCTTTTCACAGTTCATACATATACATACATCAATTGTATAAAGCACATCTGTACAGTCTTTTCCCTAATCATTTTTTTCTCTTTTCTTCTTTTACATTTTATTAGGGACTCATACAACTCTTACCACAATCCATACATATACATACATCAATTGTATAAAGCACATCCATACATTCCCTGCCCCAATCATTCTCAAGGCATTTGCTCTCCACTTAAGCCCCTTGCATCAGGTCCTCTTTTTTTTCCCCTCCTCCCTCCCCATTCCCCCCTCCCTCATATGCCCTTGGTAATTTATACATCGTTGTTTTGTCATATCTTGCCCTATCCGGAGTCTCCCTTCCCCCCTTCTCTGCTGTCCCTCTCCCAGGGAAGAGGTCACATGTGGATCCTTGTAATCAGTTCCCCCTTTCCAACCCACTCACCCTCCACTCTCCCAGCATCGTCCCTCACACCCTTGGTCCTGAAGGTATCATCCACCCTGGATTCCCTGACCCTCCAACCCTCATATGCACCAGTGTACAGCCTCTGTCCTATCCAGCCCTGCAAGGTAGAATTCGGATCATGGTAGTAACCCCACATGTATTTATTGGCCAGGTTGACACAATAAACTTTAACCAACTCACCTGTCTTCTTAAAGACCTTTTGCTTTTTTTATGTATTATATCCCTAATTGCTCCCACGACTCACCTGATCTTTAGTCATGAGTGTTTATATGTCAAATCTATCCTGGAGGTGGTCTGCTCTGCAGTTGGCTCCTGGCATGTGCCCTGTTCTCACTGATGATATTGAGGTTTTCCATCATCTTTCTGTGCAGATGTAGTCAATTTCATTTCCACATATTCCGCCCGGCAAGGGCCACATATATAGTCACCAATTATATTGTTAAATAAAGGTGTTTTCGAGGACTAAATCATTGGTCTTGCAAATTTCTGCCATGCAACCCTGAGCACCATATTTTCCAACCACTGATCCTCTTCTTTGTTTCCAAGTGTCACATTCCTTTCACCAGGAATGATGACTTCCTCTTGGTTGCACAGTTGATGAATTTCTGACGGCAGAATTTGTTTTACAAGTCTTCAGTGTCTTCATCTTTGGCATTCGTAGAAGAAGGCGCCCTGGTTGCATAATGGTCATATGTTGAGCTGCTAACCGCAGGTCAGCACTTCAAAACCACCAGTTGCCCCACAAGAGAAAGATGGAGCATGCCACGCCTATGAAGAGTTGCTATCTCGGAAACTCACAGAGATGGTTTTGTCCTGTCCTGTGAGTCAGAATTGACTCTATGGCAGTGACTTTGGGTTTGGGCACAAATATGAATAATAATAATAGTAGTATTGTCTTCCCTATAGATGTGTGGTTATTACCCTATCACTGACAAAATAGTTGTATTTCAGGATAGACCTTGAAGTGGTCTCTTTCATCATGAATGTGATGCCATTCTTCTTCTAAGTGTCATTTCCAGCATAGTAAAACATATGATTTTATAATTCAAAGTGGCTAACACCAGTCCATTGCAGCTCATCAGTGGTTACAGTATCTACCTTTATACATTGTTTTATTTGGACAACTTCTTGTTTTCCTAGATTCGTGCTTCATGCATTCCATGTTGCAATGATTAATGATTGTTTGCAGCTGTTTCTTATTTTGAATGGTTAGTTATTTAAGTATCACAGCAAGACAGATGAGTGTTGGGATTCTTTACATACAAGGTGAAGTTTGTGATTGAAAATGATAAAGGCCAAATAAAGGGTTAGGCAATGACTGTTACTGGAGTTTCTTTCCCTTCTACAGTCGAACCAGAGCCTCCTGTGAACCTAATTTTAGAAGTAAGACAGCCAGAAGACAGAAAACCTTATCTATGGATAAAATGGTTTCCACCCAAACTGGGTGATGTAAAGTCTGGTTGGCTCACACTCCTGTATGAAATCAGATTAAAACCCGAGAAAGCAGCTGAGTGGGAGGTAAGTTAAACAGAAGCTTTGGAAAGGAAGCACGTCCTTTGGCTGGGATGATCCCTTACAACTGAGAACAGGCCATTCCGCCTTATGAGTGGGCCCCATGCAGGACCCACTGGCTTTTCAGTACTATGACACACTCAAGTGTGGAAGGATGTTCTCCCCTCTCTTGGGACTAATGGTGACACTCTTATGCACAACTCTCCTCAGGCGAGTTTCTTTTACCACAAGGTCTCTTTCACTAGGTCCCCAACCTACCTGCAGCAGCATTTCATTGATCTAGAGACCTGTAAGAGCATTTAAATGACATTGAGTGAAGGAAAAATATATCTAGCTTTAAGTGTTTTAGTAGACATCACATAGAAGAAAAAAATGAAGTGCATTCATTAACATCCTCTGATGGCCATCCCATGTTCTAACACACCTAATTACTCCAAAAACATATTTTAGAGTGTTTGTCCAAACCAGGATCTCCAGGACCACACATCGTAGTTGTTAAACCTCTTGTATTTCAATAACCTTAGAAATTTTAGCCTATTATCTTATAGAATGGTCTACCCTCTGGATTTATCTCATTAGTTGTGGTCTAATTTTGCTAACTTCTCTACCCTCTATATTTCCTGCAACTGATTAAATAATTTGGGACAAGAAAAAATTCAGAAGTGATATCATGTACTCTATCTTGTCTCTAATTAGGAGAGTAAGTATCTGTTGACCACCTTCATTAACAGTGCCAAAGCTAACTGTTTGGTTGGGGAGGTGATATATTGATGCCTTGAATAAACTGTGATGCTGAATCCTTTGGCATGACTTCAGCAAATCTGGATACCCAGTTCCCTTCTACCTAATAGTTTTAAGACCAACTAATAATCTTTGAATCAGTTGTTTCCTTAGGGTAACAATTGTCCAATATTATTATTTTTATTTTATTCTATTTTACTTAGACTATTTTTATTTTATTCTATTTTACTTATTCATTAGACTGATTGGCTTCCATAAAAGGAGAGTTGTTGTGGGGTGGGTATTGGTCTGTCCAAATAAAATAGAGTTCAAAATTAAAAGAGAGTTGTTAAATTTTTGAGTGAGCAATATTAGTAGGGAGAAAGACATGGATTGAGAGAATGAAATAGTGAGAACAGAAAATCTGCTAAATCTGCTTCATCAGCCTAACTCCTCTGACAATTTACTGTAGGTGGGGGGAGGGAGGAGCTTCTTGTGTTCATAGCAAATATCAGAAGTGATATCTGTTTTCCATTTTCTTCCTTAGACCCATTTTGCTGGGCAACAGACTCAATTTAAGGTCCTTAGCTTATATCCAGGACAGAAATACCAGGTCCAGGTTCGCTGCAAGCCGGATCATGGATATTGGAGTGAGTGGAGCCCTGAGAGTTCTATTGAGATACCTACTGGTGAGTATCTTGACTGCCTTCGATACATTTTTAAAACAGTGTAGTTAGTAAATCTGTGCAGTGCCTGCTAGTGGAGAATCCCTTTTTAGCCTTAATCAGAAGAACAAACAGAAATGGGTTTATCATCTCTCCATCCAATACATGGAGTTTTGAAGGGTAGCATTACTCACTGAATCACTGACTGTGTAAACCAGTTTCTAGAAGAAAGTCACAGACCTGGGTATGGCATGTCTCAAAGAGACTTGATGGCCACTTACTTCAGGGCCACCTCATGTTCCCCATTCCCATCACGTGGAGAGTGCAGCCAAAGTCAGCATCTGGTTGTCCCAAAATATGCTCAGTGCTATCCCTTCCCAAAAGCATGAGCTGATGTTCAGTCTCGGATTGGTGCATGGTAGTCTCATGGTGAAAGCACAAGAATACATTAAGCATTTAATTCTAACAAAGGGGACGTGCTAGTGAATGTTCTGACTTGTGTTACCCAGAGACGTGATTATTCAATATGGATTTTTATAGTCCTTTACAGTTTCTGAAATTCTCATTTAAGTTCTTCCTGCCCCACCCTTATGCCTCCCACCCCACAATCATGTCAGATGTTCAGAGAGGATATAATTAAAAGTGAGCAGACCAAAACTTAGTGACATTAAGAAGCTAATCCAGAAACGCCTAACAAAGTGTAGCTCTTCTCACACTTGCTTATATACTAGATACCAGTGCGTTCATTGACTAGCATACAAAAAAGAGCATAGACCTATATATCATCACTTACACATGCATCTAGTCCAGCTCTGGTTCTTAATCCATAAAAGAATATATACATACAACATAGACAAAAGAACAAAAGTTGGGAGGTAGGCTGTTGTGGTGCCATGGACTCAACCCCAACTCCTAGCAACCCCTATAAGTCAGAGTGGACGTATCCATGGGGTTTCCAAGACGAGGATGTGTACAGGAGCACATTGCTAGGTCTTTTCCCCCAAGAAACCATTGGGTAGATACAAACCATGCACCTTGTCGTCAACAGCCAAGCACTTAACCTTGCACCCTCCAGGCAATAGTCAGGGCAGACGCAGACCCCAAACCAAACCCATTGCCATCAGATCTAATCCTGCTCATAGTGACCCTGTACGGCAGGGTACACCTGCTTCTGTGGGTTTCTGAAACAGTGAGTCCTCACGGGAGTAGAAAGCCTCCTCCTTCTCCTGAGAGCAGCTGGTGGTTCCCAACTGCTGACCTTGCTGGGAGTAGCCCAGTGCATAACCCACTGTACCACCAGGGCTCCTAAAAGGCAGACTTCCTGGGTTTAAATCCAGAAAGCAACCTCTTAGTTCCATGACCATAGGTAAGCTACTCTTTGAGTCTCCATTTTTCATCTACAAAATAAGACACTCTATAAATATAACGAGTGCACAATATTTCTAGCTTTTATTACGAAGCCAATAAATCTAGACCTTATTATTATTATCATTACTATGATTATTGCAGCTATGTGATTTTGAGTTGCCTCTCTGTCAGATCAAACAATAAGTGAAAAGATCCTAAAATGTCCATTAATATAAGATATATAAAGCAAACCAAAATGTCAATCCTGTTGGTGACTAATCCTATTCGTGTTCATTGGATTGATATTCAAATAAAAACAGATATAGGAAGAGGGCAAACCCTCGAGTTCAAAAGTTGCATTCATTGTTTGCTTTTGATGATATTTCTGTGATCCAAGTATTCCGACTGCTTGTTTTCTAGATTTCACCATGAAAGATATAACCGTGTGGATCTTTGTGGCTGTTCTTTCTGCTGTCGTTTGTTTGATTATAGTCTGGGCAGTAACTTTGAAAGGCTACAGGTACTTCCCCTTCCCTTGAGCCCCTCAATATCATAGTTATCAGAGATAATGGCCCAACAAGATAATACAAAAATTATGGAAACTATTGGAGACTCTAAGCCTCTCATTTGAGGCTTTAGTCATGGCATATTCAGCCAGAAAGTCTTTTATCAGGGCTGTCCCAAAAAATAGGAAAATGGGCTTGTTTGAGGCTGATCCTCTTCCCATCCAATAGCAGTCCGCAGTTATAAATGGTCAAATAAATAAATAAATTTTAAATGAGCTGGCACAAGCAGTTCAAATGAAGGACAATTAATTGACTAAGGTCAGAATTGGCTGATGCTAAATTAGCAAAAACTTTTCTATGTTATGGTTCATTGCCGTTGAGTCAACACTGACTCATAGTGACCCCATGTGTGTGCAGTGTAGAAATGCCCCCCCCCTCCCAGTTTTCAAAGCTGTGACCTTTTGGAAGCAGATTGGCAGATTTATCCTCCAAGATGCCTCTGGCTGGATTCACCGAGCCAATCTCTAGGCTGATAGTCCAGGCTTAACCATTTGTGTCACCAGGAGGACTTTCCACAAGTCTCTGCTTGCATTATCTTCCCTGTCAATTATTCATTTTAGATTTCCCAGCACGCCTTCCCCCTAACCACCCTAGACCCTTGTTGTACATGTTCAGGGATGAAACATATACTTTCAAAAATTCTAAAGAGGAAAATAACTCATTTCTATCCAATCTCATGCATTATTTTAAAGTATGATGACTTGCATCCTTCCACCAGTTCCTGGTCCAAAAATAAAAGGATTCGATACTCATCTGCTGGAGGTAAGTGCTGTAGGTGGCTGTAGTGGGCTTTCGTAAATGTGAACCTGGTGCATGCACACACAATCCCAGTCATTTCACTCCGACCCTTGTCCAGCCATCCCTGCCCAGCTTCCTTCTTTGTTAGCAAGTGGCTGCACAGAAAGGTGAATGGTTAAGTGGCAAGATTGCAATGTGTGTGCTTCTACTGCAGTGTTGGTGTGTGTGCGTGTGTGTGTGTGTGTGTGTGTGTGTGTGTACATTGTGCTCCTGCATGGGAAGAGGAAAACGTGAGTGCTTCTAAGGCTCATAAAGAACCAGAGATAAAGGTGCCGATGATCAGACGGGACCCTCCGAGGGAAAGATGAGGAAGCCAAGAGAAAACAAGAACACAGGGACATTTGCTAGATTCACTGAATTTCCCCCAATGCACTGAAAGAATGATTTGTACAAATAACCAATTTAGGAAGACGATGGATATTTAAATGAATACAAATCGAAGGCCCACCATCACCACCATCATCAATGGGTCAAAGCTTCCATATCCATGTTCTTTAAAGAAGGCCATCCTACCAGAGTATTCCATTAGAATTGTTGCCCAGTTTCATCACACAGTTGAGATGAGATTGGTGCATTGAGTTATTCTGCTTACCAGAGACCATCTAGATTAATTCAAGAGGGAAATAAATGTATTTTAAGAAAAAGAAGGGTTAGCACATTTTAAATTTCTCACCAAATTGAAATACATGATTTCAGTCTTATAATGTGTTCTCACACAATTCAATCCATGGGCAAAAAGGAACGACAGGTGCCTGTCATGTCTGTTCTGACTCATAGCAATCCCAGTGTGTCAGGGCAGCACTCAGCTCGATCGGGGATTCACTGGTTTATTTTAGAGAATGAGCTCACTGGGCTTCTCATCCAAGATGCTTCTGGGTGCACTCAACTTTCCAGCTTTCAGTTAGCAGCCGAGCATCTTAACCCAGGGACATGACCAGACTCACTGCCACTCATCTTCCAGAGAGCTCTGCCCTATGGGTATTATTTATTCTCATTTTACAAATGGAAAAATTGAAGTTCTGAGAGCAATTTGTCCAAAATCATATACTGTGTGACAAAGTCAAAAGATTGTCATAAATCTGTGACCTAAGTCAGAAAACAGGGAAATGAAAGTGAAGTAAGAGAAGGGGGAAGAGGAAGAAGGAGGGGGAGAAAGAAGGACAGAGGAGAGGAATAAGAGGAAGGACAGAAAATACAAGATAGGAAAAAAGAGTGGGAAAGAAGAGGGTAGGAAACAGGAGACAGAAGGAATGGGGAGGAAACATGGGATAGGAAAAGGCAGGAAGGGAAAGGAGAGAAATGGAGCCGGAAAAGGAAGTGAAGAAACAGGAAGGAGGAGAAAGAGAAATCGCAGAAGACGGAGATTGGAATCCATTTACTATTACCAGATTCTAAAAAGAGATGGAGGAGGTTCGGGAACCAGCAGCTACACTCTAGAGCCTCCTGCCAGTGATCCCAGAGTACCCAGTGCATTCATGAGCACCATGGTTTTAGGCATTTCACAAATTTTTATTTATTTTTTTAAATCATCTTATTGGGGGCTCATATCATTCTTATCACTATCCACACATACATCCATTGTGTCAAGCACATATGTACGTTTGTTGCCATCATCATTCTCAAAACATTTGCCTTCCACTTGAGCCCTTAATATCAGCTGCTTGTTTTCCCCCTCCCTCCCCACTCCCCCCTCCCTCATGAACCCTTCAAAATTCATAAATTGTTGTTATTTTGTCGTATGTTATACTGTCAGACATCTCCCATACCCTCTTCTGTTCATCCCCCAGGGAGGAAGCTATACGTAGATTCTTGTAATAAGTTCCCCCTTTTTAGTCCATGTTCCCTCCACCCTCTAGGCATTGCCACTCTCACCACTGGTCCTGGAAGAGTCCTCTGCCCTGGATTCCCTGTGTTTCCAGTTCTTATCTATACCAATGTACATCCTCTGATCTAGCCAGATTTGTAAGGTAGAACTGGGATCATGATAGTGGTGGAGAGGGAGTAATTAAGAGCTAGAGGGAAGTTATATGTTTCTTCATTACTACCCTGCACCCTGACTGGCTCATCTCCTCCCCACTAAACTTTTATTTATTGATGGAATAGTCAAGTGGAGCTCTGGAGGTACAGTGGGTTGCAAGTTGGTCTGCTAACTGCAAAGTCAGCAGTTTGAAACCACCAACCGCTCCATGGGAGAAAGGAGAGGCTTTCTACTCCCCTGAAGAGTCTCAGAAACCCGCAGGGCCAATTCTGCTGCATAGTTCTGCCCTCCTACAGGGTCACTATGAATCAGAATCTGCTTGAGGGCAGTGAGTTTGGTTTGTTTTTTTGGTAATATTCACCCATTTAGCAATGATTATTTTTTCATTGTTTTATTAGGTTATAATTCACATATCATACAATTCATTAGTTCAATCATATTAAGAATGATTGGGCAATCTTAACCACAGTCAATTTGGGGACCCTTTCTTCTTCCTTGGAGTCATCATGTTGACTCCCATTTCTCCATCCATGCACCCAGGAAACTATTAATCCAATTTAGGCTCTATAGATTGACCCACTCTGAATTCCCTATACAGAAAAACACACCAAACAAAGACGAAAAACGAAAATGGACCCAACAATAATAACAAAGTAAAACAGAGAAAAACCTCAAAAAGACAGCAAAAAATATTCAAACATCCACATTTGAAATGGGTCAAAGAGAAATCTAATAATATGCTGTTGCATTTTGGTCTCACTACATCTGCCATAATTGTCTTTGCAATGCTCTGTCTGATAGTCACATCCCTGCACCATGGTCAGAGGGGATTCATCAGAGATGTAATTTATGGAGAGGCCCTGCAAATGGATTTTAGCCTTCTACCATCGTCCATACTATTCAGCAGACTGGGTGTTTGGTATTTAAGCTCTGATACTATTCCATCCTCCAGATTTCGAGTTTATTTACAGTCCTTGGATCACACAATCTGGAAAGTTTCTTCTGTTTAGTAGACTCCTCACTTAAATGGTTGCTTGTCTTGAGACAAGCCTTTAAGACCCCAGATGGTATTCTTTTTGATAGCTCAGCACCAGCTGATTTCTTCATGACACTGCCATAGCACTGATATCTTCAGTGATCTCTCTAACAAGGGTGAGTACTGAGTAGAAATCCACAATTATTATTGCTTAGAAAGAGACTAGGTTAAAGCATTGAACTGATTTTTTTAACAATTTATTGGGGCTGATACAATTCTTTTCACAGTTCATACATATACATACATCAATTGTATAAAGCACATCTGTACAGTCTTTGCCCTAATCATTTTTTTCTCTTTTCTTCTTTTACATTTTATTAGGGACTCGAACAACTCTTACCACAATCCATACATATACATACATCAATTGTATAAAGCACATCCATACATTCCCTGCCCCAATCATTCTCAAGGCATTTGCTCTCCACTTAAGCCCCTTGCATCAGGTCCTCTTTTTTCCCCCCCTCCCTTCCCATTCCCCCCTCCCTCATTTAAGATGCTGCTGAGGGAGAAACAAGGGAATATGATATATATAATAGATAGATAGATAGATGATAGATAGATAGATAGATAGATAGATAGATAGATAGATAGATATAGATATATACCTTCAGTAGGAGGACTATCCTATACTTCCTGGCAGTGAGAACTTGAACTTAAAACTAAGGAGACCCAATTTCTTAAAGTGGGAGAGCAGCAATGCCTACTGACAGTTTCCCCATTACCATTGACCAGAAATATGAGATACTTCTGTGAGCCCCACTCCTCCCTGACACACCCACGTTTTCCCAGCACCTGAGGCAATCTAGCCAGCCAAGCCTCTTACCTCACTGGTCTATAGGGACATTTATTGATAGCAGATGGCCTGGGAAGCTCGGTGCAGACATAATCAATACCCAAGCTTCATTTTCACCTTTTTTTCCTCTCCCTCCTCCTTTTCTTCTTGGTTTTCTTCTGTGGGTATTTGTTTTGGGGGCCTTTGTGGGGGGGTTCTCAAATAACATTTTTATTGGCATATCTTATTCATTCTAATAAATCCCTTCCCTTCCCATACAGTTCTGTTGTTCAGTCCCACCAGGTAGGGCTATACAATCATCAGTGCTGTCAACTCCCCTCTCCCCCCTTCCCACCCCTCATCACTTCCCATCACCTCAGGGAACCCTTACTCCTGTCCATATGTCTGAGGGGTCATATATCTTGACTACCATGTACCGAGTGATCTTAAATGTACAAATGAACATACACAAGTTTAACATGACCAGTAAGGTATATCACGTATGAACCATAATAATAACGGGATGAGATCTTAAAGAACTCGAGGATAGTTATGTGGGTTATTTTCAGTGCCACACTGCACCCTGGACTTATCTTCTGTTCCATGAAGCCCTTCTAAGAGGGGCTGTCCAATTGTCATGCTGTGGACACTTTGTGTCTCCACTACATCTACTCCTTTTCACATCAAGTTGGTTGTGTGTGTTTTAACTTCTTACCTCTTCTCATCGACACCTCATTATCACACAGCTCAGTGTATTTCTTTCATGTGGGCTTTGTTGATTCCCTACTACATGGCCACTTGCTTAACTCCAAGCCTTTAAGACCCCAGCTGCTATAGATTTTGATAGCCGGGCACCATTAGCTTTCTTCACCACATTTGCTTATGCACCCACTTTGTCTTCAGCGATCATGTCAGGGAGGTGGGTATCATTCAGCACCACGAACCGTTCTAGTACAGAGGTAAGATTTAAGTAGAGGCCAAAGTCATCTGCTTCCTTGCTGTATTTACATATATATACATACATAAACAAACATACAAATATTCATATATGTATACATATATGCACGCACCCATATATAGACTGGGTTTTGTTTTTACCTCCTATTATGAACTACCCCGTCATTTGCCTCCCAGTGATTCCTCTGAGCTACAATTTGATTGATCAAACATGCCCAGAAAAGCTACCCCCTCTTCACAGTCCATTTTAGAACTCTTACTGTTTCCCTGTACCCATCATTATTGGTTCCCCATTCACCTCCACCTCCCTTTCTCCCCTCCCACGCCCCCCAGGAACCAACGGTTCAGCCACTGCCTCATTAAGACTGCCCATCCTGCTTTTCTTGTATGTAGCAGTATCTTCTTTGTTTTCTAGTGCCCTCTCTTACCCATGGAACACACATGGTAACCCAATAACACCATCAGAGTCAAGAATGCCTACTCACGAAGCTGGGTTGTTGTGTTTTTTTAAGTTTAGTGTCTTCAGTTTTCATACTTTTGTTCTCTTTTAATACTGTTTCATAGTTCTCTCCCACTTCCTCTTTTGGTGTCCTTTGCCTGTGGGATCCCACCTTCCTGAGAAGACATATTTTCTCGATGAAAAAAGACGTCGGCCTCTAGATTCTGGCACACCAACCAAACAAGGAATTATTTTTCTTGAGTACACAGAAATGCCCACATTCATAGCAACAGAACTTCAGCACCCACACCCAATGTTTTTGTCTCTTTTATCCCTCCTTTCCCCTGCATCTACATCCATTATCTATTCCTTCTCCCTTCTCTCTTTCTTCCTGAAATATATTTCCATGGAACTTATCAGTTCAGTTACCCCTCTTAAAATACACTTCCCCACCATTTTTACAAATCCGTTGCCTTATCCAGCCCAAAAAAATAAAAACAAACACACTGCCATTGAGTCAATATGGACTCAATGCCACCCCATAGGGCAGGGTAGATTCCAAGATTATTATGTCTTTACAGGAGTAAAATGCCCCATCTTTTCCCCAAGGAGCGGCTGATGGTTTGGGATCCTGACCTTGAAGTTAGCAGCCCAATGTGTAACCACTATGCCAGTAGGGCCCCAGCCAAGAAATTTCCAACCAAGAAGGGCCAGGGACCAGATTGCTTCACAGGGGAATTCTACCAAGTCTTCAGAGAAGAACTGTCACCACATTCACACAGACTCTTTCAGAGGGTAGAAAGGGACAGCAAACTCATTCTATGACATGAACATGACCCTGATACCAAAGCCAGACCAAGACCCCACAAAGACAGAAAAGCTACAACAACAATCCCTCATTAATGTAGATGTGAAATTTCTCCAAAAAATTCTGGCCAATAGAATACAGCAATATATCGAAAGATAATTCATACCAGGGATTCAAGCCTGGTTCAACATTCAAATAACCATCAATGTAATCTACACATAAACGAGGCAAAGAACAAGAACTACATGAGTACAACAATAAATTCCAAAAATATTGTCAAATGCAAGCAATATCTAACACCCATTTCTGATACAAGCCATAAAATAGGACTAGAAGGTAAGTTCCTCAACATGATAAAAGCCCCATATGGAAATCCAATGACCAATATTGCAATCAGTAGGGAGAAACTGAAAGCATTTCCCCTGAACTGGGAACTGGACAAGGGTAGTCGTGATCACCGCTCCTATTCGACACCCTCTCGGAAGTCTTTGCCAGAACTTTTAGACAAGGAAAAGAAGTCAAAGGAATAAGGGCAAAGGAGGAGTGACACGATTCGTATTTGCGATGATATGATTTTATAGAGAGAGAACCCCAAGGATGCCACCAAAAAAGACTACAGGAAATCATTGAGGGACTTAGTTAAGCAGCAAGGTGCAAGATTAACAAGCAGAATTCAATTGAATCCCTATACACCAAGCAAGAGAGCGCAGGAAAAAGACTTCAATGAAGCAATATCATGTAATAACCTCACAAAAGAGGAAATACCTAAGAATAAATTTTATCAAAAGAAAAAACTACAAAGAAAAGTAGAGACATGAGTACAAGGAACTTCACAGGAGTAGAAAGCCCAATCTTGCTCTCAGGGGCCTGTTGGTTTTGAGCTGTTGACTATGTGGATCGTGGCCCAATGTATAACCGCTACACCATCAGGGCTCCTTTCAAATTCTATAGCATTGTCTAGATTAATGACACTATCAATATAATTACCTTATACTTCAGAAAAAATTAGTTATAATATTCTCTGCCATAAAATGATAACTATGTCTCTAAAGTGAATCGGAGACATATAAACTGCACATATAGGAATGGGGTTTGTGTTCACTTTTAACTATAGCCCCAATTTAAGAACAATTAGTTCTTATTATAGGACCCTGCTCAATGCTCACCCTCCTAAAGAGATTACTTCTCCTTGATATGACCGAACTATTGAATTGTAAAATATGTAAATTATGTGCCAATAAAACTGTTGGGGGGGGAAGTTATGGGTGCTGTAGCAAAGCATGGTGAAGAAACCAGATGGTGCTCAGGTATCAGAAAGAAGAACATCTAGGGTCTTAAAGGCTTATCGTCAAGCAAGCAGCCATTTAAGGGAGGAGCCCAGTAATTCCACCTGGAAGAAGCACACCAGCCTGTGTGATCCAAGGATTGTAAAAAATAAAATCTAAATCGGGAGAAGGGAATGGTATTAGAGCTTAAATTTGAAACACCCAGTTTGGGGGACCCTATGGATGATAGTAGACACCCAAAATCCATTTGCAGAATCCCCTCTTGTATTTAGCCTCTGTTGAATCCCCTCTGACCATAGGTCAGGAATGTAAATAGCCTTCCTCAGAGAGCAAGCATTATAAAGTCAGTTATGATAGATGGAGTTAGGTTAAATTGTAATACCTTATCATTTAACCTCCCTTTCAGACTATTTTAAAGTTGTTTCAGTTTAATACTTTCTGCTCTCTTTTAATTGAATTTTTACTATGTTTCATCTAGTCGTTTTTGCTTGGGTTTTGTTTGTTTGCTCCCTGTTCATATTTTGTATGGTTTTCTGTATATGACATCCAGGCTAGGTAGGACCATGGAGACGGAACTGGATTGATAATTGCCTCAGGCAGTAGGAGGCAAAGATAGGGCGAAATAGGAAACAAACAACAAGGAGCATGAGAAGAAATGTTCTGAAATTAAGGTGATGACTGCACACATCTTCTTAATATGATTAACAAATTGTGTGGTATGTGAAGTGCAGGCCAACGAAATTATTTTCAAATGGTCATAGTAATGTATCATATGATAGTTATAAGGATAAATGACAAGATGCATGTCTGGCAAATGGTAACTAAAAATCTAAAACAATGTGTGTGGGGTGCCATTGAGTCAATGTGTACTCACAGTGACCCCATGTCTCAGAGTAGAAATTATTCCATAGGGCTTCCTAAACTTTATTTTATGGGAAGAGATCACTAACTAGGTCTCCAGCATGGGATTCTATGTAGCCTGATGCACAAATATCTGACGTTTGGGGATTCTGATGGGCTGTTACCACACCCATTTACCCAAGAAGACAAGCCGACCAGACATGGCTCTGCTGGGGTATTGATTTGAAATCAACTAGAAAGCTAATGGATGCTTTGCCTTGTGCTCGTGTTTTGATAGAACGGTAAATCTGAAGAGCTGCTGAGTGCCCTCGGATGCCAAGACTTCCCTCCCACTTCAGATTGCGAGGACTTGTTGGTGGAGTTTTTAGAGGTGGATGACAATGAAGACCAGCAGCTAATGCCAGCTCACTTGAAAGAACACCTAAGTCAAGGCTTGAGACCCACTCATCTAGATCCTGACACTGACTCTGGCCGGGGCAGCTGTGACAGCCCTTCCCTGCTGTCTGAAAAGTGTGAGGAAGCCCAAGCAAATCCTCCTATGTTCCACGCTCCCGAGGTCACTGAGAAGATAGAGAATCCAGAAGCCAATGTTAGCTGGGACCTCCAGGACATAGACTTGGAAGATAAAATACCCTATTTTCATGCTGGTGGATCCAAATCATCGACATGGCCTTTACCCCAGCCCCCTGGCCAATACAACCCACACTCTTCTTACCACAGCATCGCAGATGTCTGCAAGCTGGCCATGGCCCCTATGAGTGCTGTCACCACGTTGCTGGATAAAACAGAAGAGGATGCTGTACAAGCCTCGAGGCCCAGTGAGACTGGAGGGGAGGAAAAGGCAGACAAGTCAATGGAGGCAGAAAGTTTCTATTCCAAGACTGGCCATGATGCAGCATGGCGGCTGCCCCAGCAGAAAGTCTCTTTTCCCTCTGCTAAACCCTTGGATTATGTAGAAATTCACAAGGTCAACAAAGACAGAGCACTCTCTTTGTTCCCAAAGCAGAAGGAGAGCAGCTGCTACGAGACAGAGATGTCTAGTGCTCCAGAAACCAGTAAGGAATATGCTAAGGTGTCCAGGGTGATGGATAACAACATCCTGGTCTTAGTGCAAGATCCTGGAGCGCAGAGTGGAGCTTCGTTGGAAAAACAAGCCAAGGAAGCTCCTCCATCATACCAACAGCTTCAAGCTGAGAAAAACCTGGCCTGCTTCACTGCAACACCAAACAACTGCAGACTCCAGATGGGAGGCTTGGATTACCTGGATCCTGCGTGTCTTATGCACTCCTTTAACTGATAACTGGACTCCTGGAATGATCGATTACAATGTGATTTTTCTTCAGGTAACACTACAGAGTCAATGAAAAGCAATCTAGTAGAGAATGTTCCAGAACGTGGTTAGCATGACACTACTAAATCTCGCTTCTTTCCATATGTTCTACTTACTCCTTTCCAGATGCTCCGTTTGCAGCCAGTTCCCTTTCCCCGACAGATGGTTCTGGAACAAATCATCTTGTTTCTTAATTGTGATTTTCAGATTTCCTTTTTGCTACTCACTATAAATTTATGTGATCAAAGGAATAAAAACACATTGCTTCGTATCTCTTAGGGCCAATGCCATAGGTAGGTGCCTTTGGAGAAGGTTCTCATGGCTTGGTGTATGATACAGAGAAATGAAATAGTCAGAATTGTTTACCACTGGAAGGTGAACGATAGGGGAACCAATTGCTTCACCTGTGCACAGCTCTTTCATTTTATTAATCCTAAATTTGTGAGGATTTATCAAACACAGCACACTCAAAGAAAGAAAGCATTCCAGAGCATTGGACAAATTGTTTACACTGTCCCTATAGCAGAGATGCAAGTAAAAGTGATGCCTCCAATTTTTCTTAAAATAGTTTAAATATAGTGAACATTGATTTTCCCCCTCATTTTTAATACATCCTTACTCCTCTAGAGAATATAGTTTTACCAAGTAAACTTTTCTTATATGAGAGGCCAATGAATTTTATATGGTGAATTCATCTAAAATATTTTCCTGATTCATTTGAGCATGACAAGATAATTTACTATATACCCTAATCTCCTCTTGATGGGAAAAGAAAAACCGAAAGATCCCAGAAGACTAACTTTAAAAGCTAATCGCAGCAGGATGCTCATGGGAATACTGCCTTACTGTACATACAAATTCTACTTTACTACACACCCGCAAGTTTAACGATGTATTTTTGAAGACTATTTTTCTATCACTTAGGTAAGATAAAGACTATTTTCTATCTTCCCAGTACAGCTGTTTACGTATTCAGTGGGTACAGTATTTTCTGCTATGAGGTTATAATGAGTATTTACAGTACATAGTAATGTATGCTGTCCCTGTTTGTGATAAAACACCGTACCAACCCAAAGCCCACTGATGAATATGAAGCGGATGGCAACCTTTAATTTCCAATAAGTTGGAATTTTTTTTTCAATTCTAAAATACTTTCAATAACAACAACTACCAACCTAGGACTTTAGGACTCTATAGACTAGACATGACTTCTGTGGATTTAAAGCCATTCTGGGGCTTTTGCCTTTCTATGGGTGAATCTTCATAAAACTAACATGGGAAATGAGACTGTTGGACCTTCAGCATACTTTCTTAGAGAGGGTTTTTGCTTTGTATTTTGTTTTTCTGAGCATCCTTGGACAGCAAAGACATTTCCAACAAATCCAAAGGGTCGTTTTCTCTCTGGAGTAGATCCATTTGCAAAAATCTTGGCAAGAAGGAGGAGAGACCCACCTCCAAAGGAGTCTAATAAAAAGGCTAGGAAGTGGGCCTCCATAGAGCAGAGTGACACAAATATCTCCAGAGACCAGGATCAGGCCATGAGAATCTCCACATGGACACGTGGCCTCACCAGAGTGCAAAACCTGAACTGCCGAGTGAAACTGAGCAATTATGAGTACTCTGCTTCTTGCCAACCTCCCTCATTTTTTCATTTGACTTGGTGACAGAGGCACCAGGTGAGCCCAGCTCCGGTGTTTCCATTTGTCTTCATTAGCTGGACTTAGCAACCAGGAGTTCACGTCTGTGAGTTACATATTCTATTCAAAACAAAATGTTGATAGAACTGGACTCAGAGGTGCCTGGTGTTTGGATGGGAGCAGTGTCAGTTCGTAAAAGTTGTAGATCGGAGGTTCCCTTTTCCCAATATATAAGCGATGTCCTAGGAATGAGGGCCCCATTTGGGAAAGTTGTCCAAACTCATTGGTCCCTAGATTTTCACTAATTACAGTGGTCCTGGGATGCAGCGGCGGCGGCGGCGGCAGCAGCCCTGTTCACTGATTAGAAATGTACTTACTCTCAGGCACTGCCCCTTAGCTAGAGAAGCAGAATCTGAGTTTTACTAAGGCCTCCAAGATTATTGGGATGCATCTTAAAGTTTGAGAACTATTGCCCTTGATGACCATTTCCACTAAAGAATATTTTGAAAAAAATTTTTTTTCCATTCTTGGAGACCATTCGCAGATAATACAGATCATCTCTATTTGTCCCCACAACAACTCTAAAGAGAAGGTGTAATTAAAAACACACACCCCATGCACACACAAAACCTATGTAGTGATTTAAGATACATATATGACTGGACGACTATCAAAAGTATATGCAATTTCTAAGGGCGCCTGGGAATTTTTTTCATCTTGAGAGGCATTAACCTGATGACTATATACTTTTAAGGCCAATACTGACTGACTAAACCTTTCTTAATCTAGTTCTTTCTTCTCCAATGACATAGTTGACAACTTGAAAATAATCCACTTTTTACGTGTAATCTGGCATACATAAAAATATGTTACAGTCAAAGAATCTACTTGCACTAATATTCCAAATCAAGAAAAATAATAGCTACTCATTAAGTAAATTCAAGACTATAATTCTACAATCAATTAGTAGTAATTTCTATTGAATTTTTTCATGGTCTAGTATATTTTCTGTCAAGTACACAGCTGGCATTCAGATTTGAAGATGTATTAACAACCTGTGAAATGCAGATGACACGATCTTGCTTTCTGAGAGTGGTCAGGACTCGAAGCACTTACTGGTTACAATCAAAAGACTTCAGTATGACCCTAAAAACAAAAACATAAAATCCTCACAACTGGACCGATACACAGCATCTTGACAAATGGAGAACAGATTGAAATTGTCAAGGATTTCATTTTCCTTGGATCCACAATCAGACCCGTGAAGCAGCAGTCAAAAACATCCACATATCACATTGGGAAAATCAATTCTAAAAGACCTCTTGAAAGTGCTAGCAAGCACACGTGTCACTTTAAAGACATGTCTGACCCAAGGCGTGGTCTTTTCAATGGCTTCAAAGGCATGCAACAGTTGGACAACGACTAAGGAAGACCAGAGGAAAATGGATGTATTTCAATTATGATGTTGGCAAAGGATACTGAATATAATAGTGATTGCCGGAAGAACAAAGTAATCCGTCTTGGAAGTACAACTGGAATGTCCCTTCGAAGCGGGACCGGTAAGATTTCATCTTATGTACTTTGAACGTGTTATTCCAAGGGCATCAGACCTTGAAGAAGGACGTCATTGAAAAAGAGGAAGCGCTTTAAGAAAATGGACTGACACAGTGGCTGCGGCCAAGGGCTCAAGCACAGCAAAAATGGTGAAAATGGCACGGGCTCAGGAAGTGTTTCCTTCTGCTGTGCAGGGTTGCTGTGGGTCAGAAATCACTTGACCGTGTCGAACAACAACATCTAGCTGGTCAAATGGGCCGACTCAGAGGACGGTGGAAGACGTGGGTTCTAGTCCCAACAGGGTTTCCTTGAACAAATTAATTCCCTGCCTTGGCCTCAATTTCTACGCTTATAGAATTGAAATCCTCGACTAAATGATCTCCAAAGAACTTTTAAACTTCAACTCTGATTACAGTGACTCACTGAATATTTTCCAACGAAGATCGTTATCACAAATCCATTATATCATAATTAACTAATGAAAGATTGCTCTACATCACAAACAATCTTCAGTTCATTATACTTCACCTTTTAAATCATTAGTTCTACTAGGTCTTAACATATTGCACATGCCATTTACAAAGTACGTAGCTGCATATGCATATGCAAAGTATATATGCAAATGAATGTAGATAGGAGAATAGACATAACATAGAAAAGAAGCCTATTGAATAAGACTCTTTGCCTTTCCTTTTTAAAATAATCTTGTGCCACATCAAGCCATGTCATTCCTTGCTGAGCACATCAAACCCAAAATCTTTTTGTTATATCTGTCTGCTGCTTCTGACATTTTTCTCTCTAATCTGGAGTCATTCATGATTGATAGACTTCCACTCTGAGCTAGTTAGGAAAAGTCTTACTTCATAAGTAGATCCTTAAGTATTCAAGTTACAAAGAATATAGAAACTAGGTATAGCCACTGGGAACATGAGCACAAGGTATTATCAGCAAGGTCCTTGACATATAACAGACTTGACGTTCGCCTAAGTGCCTAAGACCAATCCTGGTAAACAATGATGTACTACAGACTGTACTTTAACTGGTTTGGTCCAAAGGGGTCAGCGCCATGCCATCTGCATGATGGCATGTTTGACTCCTTTTCCTGTAGTGGCCCAGCTGAATCAGAGAGCCCTCTGAGTTAACGAGTGCCTAGAGGCTCCTAGCTCTAAGGGGCAGTGAGTCCCATGGAGGAAATCTGGTTTCTATTCAGGAGACTGCCCAGGAGGTCCATCCCTTGGCCCTTCCCCGTCTCCTAAGAGTCAACAAGAAAGAGACTGATGGGTACACATTTTAGGAAGTGCCTTTCTTTACTTTTCTAAAAACATGTTGCTTTTGCAAGACTGGTATATTGATTGGAAATGCAAATTTACCTTATCTATTTTGCTTTGTGTATATAACTTCATGGAAAGACAAGAGTGGCAAAGCCAGAAAGGAAAAGGTTGAATGGTCTCAGGACCAACCAGCAACTGTTTAACACAGGTTCATTTGTTTAATAGAATTATCCTAGATTTGTATGAATCATTTAGCTAGACTTTGTATGATAAGAAATGAACTCCGACTAGGGTTTGGGGATAAGCTTGACAGCCCACGATTTAAGGTTCTCAATTTAAGAACCTATCGACACTTTTTTAAAAAAACAGCTTTGAATGATAGGTTTGGTCTGGGTCTGAAAAGAAAAGTGCATGTGCGTTGGAATTTGCCCGGCCTCTAAATTATCCTCTCCAAAGTTACTAACGTAAGGACTTGATGGGCATTTCATGGGTACCCCAGGGGCCACATTTCTTCTGTACTTTAGATTCAAGCACAATAGTGTTGCTGCGAGGGTAGTGGACTGAGTGTTCAACATGCAGATCTCTGACACGCTGCTGCCACTACGCTGGTTGTGTGAATGTGGGCGTGTGCTTTAAATTCCGTCTACCAGTTTCCTTGCTTATTAAATAAATGTGTTCACCTGAAAGGTTTCTTAGAGTCCTCCCAACACTAGCCATCCTCGATTGTCATGATCTAGGTAGAACCCAGGGTCCCTGGTCAAAGCTGGATGCGGGATAGGAAACTATTGCCAAATGCACCTGAAGGTAGGCCCTCGACTTCTGAGTCAGGGTGGCCACAGCGTGTCTAAGAGAAGGAGAGAGCTCCATTCCCCCAAATCACATTGATTTAAAATTCCTGCTGCTTCTCTTCTGTAGTCTATGAATTTATAGGTTTTCAGCCCCTATCTAGGGCCTAGTTTTTTTCCTAAGAGATCATTACATGCAGTAGCAACAGTGAGATTTTCAAGAAATCAAATTGGTCACAAAGGATTGAATCAAGCAGTAAATCAGCCACACCAATTGGAGGGCTTCGGGTATACCCCCATTTGTGTGCTTAGAGAGTCTAGCGCACATGCATTATGTAATTAATCTGAAGACTATAAATTATGCTGAAACTGTCTAGGTTGATAATGTTGAACTGGATGACTTATATAGAAACTGAAAAAAATATGCAGAATGGTTGTTTGAGGGTTTATAATCAATCTAACAAGTACTTCTGCTTGTAATGGTAACTTGGACTTATTTCCTGGTCAGTAGATATTTCATTGACAAATCAAAGAGAAGTTCTCATCTCATATGTGGGCTTTCTGGCCAGGACTTTATGTTGTCTACTCAATAAAAGAAATAGGTGAAAATCAGGACAATTTCTGCATGGAGTGGCATCTGAGGAGCCCACACAATTCCCAAAGTACCCAATAAAAATCAAACTTTATGGGATATGGAAAATCTACACTCTCTTCAGTATTTGGAATTTCTGTTTGTGAGATGTACATAGCTCACACCTCTGTATGCAGCCACCGTTTCATCTATGTAAATTCCATGGATTTATGACCTGATTTCAAGTCTGCAAACCAAGAAATATGTGAAGTGAAAAAACATATCTCATGTATATGATTGTATTCAATAGTCAGAGATTTTAAGTAATCTTAATTTACTTGTTGACCATTTGCTAGATTCTGATTTTAAGAATAATGACTCTTACATAATTCAGCTATTGAAAGATCATAACATCAGGAATTACCTGGAACAGTTAGGGTCAAATCATGCTTCATCTAAACGTTAAAATGCAAATTTTCCATTGCAAATTTTACAAATCCTAAGGGGAAACGTTTCTATAATATTCTCTAAAATTGGGAAAGGATATGGCAAACATACCTCTGGAAAAGAATTTGTTTTATAAAACTCCTGATGAAGTAATTTTGAATATTTCAAAGTAACTACCTCCCCTTTGTATCCTAATAGTCTTACATCAAAGCTGCTTATTGCTCAGAAATGAAAGATGTCATATCTCATTTTTTAGCATTTTTGGGCGGTGTATTTGCCATGTGATTTGCCTGACTTTAATTGTTATATTAAGCTTTGATTGCTTCATGTGACCCAATAGCATATGCCACTTCGAGATATATAATCTGTATATTGTATAACTCGCCATCTAATGCAAATGAATATGGTTATTTAATGACTTACAATCTATCCGTATGTAGTTTAGACAAGATTATATATGTGTCTATAAAGCAAAACTGAAAAAATGTAATCATGTATTTCTGTTGAAATTGTAAATGTACTGTTATTTTTTCTTAATCTTTGTCTAGAAGTAGTATAAAATGCCACTGTGTAGTTGATCTGGGGTGTTAGATGCTTAAGATGCAAACCAAAAACTCTTTTAAAAGTCAGCCCCCAGCTTTGCTTCACGTGACTTCTGATGCTGCTTGATTGTGAACCACCTCACGGGCCTGCGTTTGTACTTTGTCCTTCAGTGGAAACAATGTCTGAGTCCCAAGTGGAGACCAAAGCAACTAAGCACCAGCCGACTGAGCGTGCTGTGTCTTCTGGAAAAGCCATATTGAAGTGCAGACGGACGGTCTTAAAGCATAAGATGCCATACTGGCGGGGCTAACCCTACCTCTCTGCTTTTTGTTCTCTTTCCCTAGAAAATTCCAAGTAAAAAGTATTCACCCTTGAGTGGGGAATTAGAAGTGATGTTTGCAGTAAGTTGCTGGCTTATGATGGTTTTTCTAACAATGGGAAAATGCACTTTCTAATCGACCCTTTTGCAGGTGTTTACTGGTTGCTCTCAGTAACAGTTTTTCCATATTAGAAAAACTGCCTCACGAGTAAGTGTTAGCAAGTACACGTAGTAAATCACCAGGTGAAAAGCAACAGACAAGAGTGCAGATGGACACGGTGGTGGCCCAAAGCCATGAAAACATTTCTCTCCATTTTATTTCCCTAATCCCCCCTCAACAACAATTCCCCTCCCCTAGATGGACTGGCACTGCCGTTATGGCAATGGGCTGAAACCTAGCAAAAGTTGCGAGAATGGTAGAGGACCAGGCGGAAGGGTGGCTATGGGTCAGAGGAAGCCACTCGGCAGTGCCTAACAGTTCCCCCTAGGAATCGTGTCCAGATTTTCATTTTACTTGGATACATACAAAATCCAAGACCACAAAGGCAGCAATCGAGTAATCAAGAGACGTATTTAGTCTATTGGACAAATCTGCTGCAAACAATCACTTTACAGTGTTAAAAGCCATGACGTTGCTTTGGGGGCTAAGGTGCACCCGCCCCAACCCATGTTGTTCGCATTTGCATCATATGTGTACAAAAGCTGCGCCATGAATGAGGAAGACAGACAAAGAGGTGGTGCCTTGGAATCGTGGTATCACCAACGAACATTGAAAGTGGATTCCCTGAAACTAGAACAAATCTGTCCTGGAAGAAGTCAAGGAGACGCCATGCTCCTTGGAAGCAAGGAAGGCAACATTCCATTTCCTGTACTTGGAACATGTGATTAGGAGAGACCGGACCCTAGAGAAGGGCGTCATGCTTGGTAGAGTGTCAGAGGAGAAAATGGAAGACTCTCCAATAAGATGGATTGACACAGTGGCCACACAGCAGCCTCAAACACAGCAACAATTGGGAGCTAGTGTGGGACTGGCAGTCTCTTAGGGTCACTCGAGTGGAAATGTTAAGCACTTTATTGCTAACCAGAAGGCTCAAATCCACCCAAAAGCACCTTGGGAAAAGAAAGGGGAGGAAGCCTGACCATATGCTTCAGAAAGGTCTCATCCAGGAAAACCCTGCAGAGCCCAGTTCTACTCGGAAGCACATGGGATGGCCATGAGTTGGAATCAATACTCTGACAACGGGTGTTTTAATGCCCTTGAAATAAATATTTTATATTTATTTGATTTGGGTCATCAGATATATTGTGGTATGGGAAAATCAACTATTGATCAGATGTAATTATGTTCCAATTTTTTAAAGTCATCTCTACATTTTTGTTCTTTAGAAGATATTGATCATCTGCTTTATTCGCTTCCATTTTTAATTCAGTAAAAGTTTGGGTAGTGCTTTCTGTTCGCCATGCATTGATTCACTGGGTTTCTTCTACCATGAGTGTTCAACATGGGCAGTTACATCCTTGTCAATTGTATGGGAGATAATGCTAATTGCTAATATTGATTATTGTAACATCTTCATTTTACTACATGCCAAAAACAGTGCTTGCCAAACAAATCCTTAGCCATCCCAGTCCAGTATGGTCATTATATTTTGATGGATGTCATTATTGAAAATATCAGCTCAGTGCCTGGCTCAATAAATGTTTATTTCCCTTGTCTACCTTTCTCTATTTTTTTCTATTTGATGTGAAAATGGACAGAATGAAATGTGTGTAATTCATGCAAGTGTCTCCCCAAGAGTTTTAGCTGCCAAAGGGTTTATAACCAGGAAATGGTTCCTAAAATGGCTCCAAGCAGCTTTCTTCCCTTATCCTCATTTTCCATGTGATTGGAAGACACAATGTTCCATTTATCACTCATCCTTGGCATAGGAGGGAGTCCCTGCCCAGATTGGCAGCTTGAACCCACCCACTGAAAGACTCCAATGAGAAACTTCTGTGTGGTCCTAGTCTTGAACACCCTACGGTTCTAGCTGACCACGTGGGGCTCCCATGAAACAGTCCCCTCAATCAGGAACAAGGAAAATCTGCTGAAAATAAAATGAGCTGGAATCAATTACCTGGGTCTCAAGCCCCGGAAGCTCATTTAGATACTATGAAATACAGAGGGCTCACCGTCTAAAAATAATAAGTGGAATTCTTTGAACAGCATGACCGATCCATATTACTAACAAAAAATGCATGCACCCATCTTTCTGGAAAAACCCGTCTGCTTGCTATAAATGGATGCTCTCTTATTTTTATAGGATGGAGATCTAGACATCTCCACCTGCCAGCATGGCAGCGGTTCAGCTTTGTGAAAAGGTGTGCGGGGAGGGGGGGGTTCCTTTTCAAATCCTCTTGTGTGTCCTCTTGATCCTTAACTATAAGAAGTTCCCTTCTTGCATGAACATCACATTCCAAACCTTGGCCTCGGTCAAAGAAGCGCTGCCCCTCCCCTGCTTATACTGGCACCATCAGCATTCGTGGGCTCGCATTTCTTTTTAAGCCCCAAGACAGGTAATGTCACCAGCCCTGCTGATGAGCTGAAAGCGTAGGTAGCTAGTGTCCTGAGATGATGTCTTGTGCTTTCCTGAATGAAAAAGGAAACCTATATTGCCATATCAGAATCCCATCTGAAATTAAACAAAACCAAACGTCCTAACAATTTACTGAACATGTCACATAGCATTTATATGCTCCAAGTCAAGGCCCAAACTTTCTAAGGACTGACAACCTCAATTTAGTAAGAATTTTTAAGTCTCCCCTGGGGTCCAGATAGTGTTGCATATAAGAAATCAGGTAATTGAGAAGACTCCATATGATCTTTGGGGAGTGAGTATTTAAGAGGGGGGTGGGACACCAACAGGGACCTTCCTTCCTGGACAGAATATGGGAAGAGCAATTCCTGCTGGCTTTCCTCCTGAGAGTCAAGCAATCAAGCTGTGCAGGTGAGACTAGGCATATTCTTAAGATAATACTAAAGGGTATTCTACCCCTACAGGAAGGCTGCCTGGTGGCGCAGGGTTTATGTACCCTGCTGCTGTCAGAAAGAGCTTATCCTATCTTCAATAGCTGGCAGATATGATAGTCGTCTCCATTAAGATTACAGCCTTGGAAAACGTCTGGGACGGTTCTACTCTGTCATTCAGAGTCTGCTATGAATTGGGATCAATTCAATGGAACCAAGTTTTCAGTTCTTTTATCTATAATAACTCTCCCATCATCCCACCCCATCCCACCCATCAACTCCTGCTGCCTATGAAAATAATAAGTATTTTTGTCTCCTTACTCTCAAATTTGCATTGAAACTATGTTTAAAAACTGACTAGAAACACATATATTTTATATGCAGACTACAATATTTTTAAGAGGCTAGAAGGCACCAGTTAAACAACACCTCGTGTGTATGGGGAGTTAAACACCGGTTTAAGAAAGAGGAGCTCAAAGATTTATATCCCTGCATCCACAAAGGTGTTTGAAAGAGATTAAAAATGCCACATGCACATTTTTCAAAGGGACACATTCACTCTATTCGAATCATTAGAAATTAGGAAATGCGCACATGATCAATATTGATTATCATGAAATGATGTATCTTGGTGGAACATTTTAATTATTTATAAAAGCAACTGATTTTGTAATGATAGACAGGCTTGATTTAAGTCATCTTTAATTATTTCCTGAGCAATCACCTTTAAATTATTTGGACAGAGTGTATATATATATATATATATATATAGTCTTTATTAGATACCATCAAGTCAGTTCCAACTCACAGCAGCCAACCTACACCAGAACAAACACTGTCCGGTGCTGTACCGTCCTCACAGTCTTTGCTGTGTTTGAGCGTGCTGTCGCCGCCACTGTAACAATAGGGGTCCTGGTCGCATCTTGGGTTATGCATTGGGCTGTTACCTGCAAGGTCAGCAATTCCAAGTCATCAGCTTCTCAGTGGGAGAAAGGTGAGGCTTTCTGTTCTCATAAAGATTTTGTCTGAGAACCACAGGGACAATTCTACTCTGTCCTGTATATACTTCTATATAATGTACTGTCATATCTAATACACGTTTCATATATTTACAGTATATGAAATGTATTCTATGCAAGATGTCATTTCAAGACTAAAGACTTTGCGTCAGTGAACGTTAGAGGTGCTTTGGTGGTATGGGAGTTACACATCCAGCTGCTAATTACAAGGTCATAGGTTTGAACCCACCAACCACTCAGCGAGAGAAAGAAGATACTCTCTCTATATTCCTAAGAGATTTAGTCTCCAAAACCCAAAGGAGCACTCCACTCTCTGTCCTATAGGAGTGTCATGACTTGGAACCAACTCAATGGCAGGGTTTGGGTTTGGGGTTTGGACTCTGGGTTTGGGGTTTCAATGAAGTTTATTAGAACAATTTTTAAGGGAAAAAATGTCTAGATCTCTCTGGAAATTAGATACACAGATATGACCTGAAATGTCTCTTAGAACACTCATCCAAAGCATTTTTTCAGGTTTGTATCTTTTGTGCTCATATTTCCACACTTTCTCTGATTTGATTTTCCTACTTCTTCAAAATCAACCCAGGTTAAATGCTACACGTGCTATCTCCACAACCCTCATGCCCACTAGGTCTTTCTGTGGTTGGCAGATCCGGGTCTTAAAAATGCAAACAAGCTTGGAAACACTTTGTAGCACCTTGAGTACTCTCCGAGAACAATCAAAAGGGGAGTTTTCAAAGCTGAGACGCAACCAAGTTTCCCAAAAGGAACTTTAACCCGCAAGCGCCATTGTGGGGGATTCACGTGTGCTTTGTCAGCTCTTTCCACTTAGAGTTACCCCAGATGAGATCATCCATCCATAACATCATTCACACCCCACCCACTGCTGAATACAAATGTAGGGCACACTTTGTACCCGGCACTGCGCTAGGATCCAGTGAGAAGCAGGCCATGTCCTCTGTCCTCCTGGGAATCACAATCTGGAGGACAAGCCTGAGGTAACCCATGTGCCCCGGAGCCTCATGGGACTGTGACTTTTTGTTTAATCAGAGAACCACTTTAATTCACACACACACACACACACACTGCCATGCACATAGTCATCCGTAAATATTTGAGCAAAGAAAGAGTTATTTGAGAAGGTAAGATTACTATTAGGGAGTCCGTTTGTAGCTCCTTAAATTAGAATGTTTTTAATTCTGTTCCTCTTTTTCTTTTTCAAATTTAGAACATTTTTTGTTCATAGTTAAATCACTTTTAAAATGAGTGTGTAATCCTCATCAGTTCTAGTGCTTCCTCCGCCCTCCCACATACTTTGTTTGCCCCCAACCCCTCACCCTTTCTATCCCCCCCCCATACCTCCCTGTAGCCCTTGCATCAGTTATTATCTGTGTTCGGCTGCTCCGTCTGTGCTTTACAAACTAGAGAACCCAACAGAAACCATACAAAACAAAATAAAGTGATGAGCATAAAATAATAATAATTCAAAGATAAGAATACAAATAAAGTGTAAGACAGAAAATAACCTAATAATTCCAAATGATCCTGTGCTCCATCCAGCCCCGTTCATCAATGAATGATCTTGACACGGAATATCTTTCATGAAGATCAGTGTTGCATGAACTCTGTACATCGTTAATCTCTTTCCAAACACTTGCCTAAATACCTACATGCAGTCCATTCACTGTGCAGTGGAATCCTTGGTAAGAGAGATTTCACAGTGAACCAGGTTCTATCTAAAATCTCCCGAGAAGTGGTGTCCTTTCCTTTAATTTCACAAGTCCTCGATGTCTTGTCCTGTTCTTCACGGGGTCGCTGTTGAGTCACAGCCCAGTCGATGGCGCCCAACAACAACAACAGACAAGTTAGAAAAGGAAGGGATTAATTAGGAAAAGGGGCCCTCAGTTTCTGCCTGACCCGGCTCTGTGATTGGCAGAATGGGCAGGGGAGCCGAGGGCAGAGGTCAGAGCTCAGTGAGGCTCAGGTCTTAATAAATCATTGGTGAACCTGTGGGCGAAAGGAACTCTCTCCCAACAATTATTAACACAACACCAGAATGTTCCTGTCTCTCCGTCTGCACGATTTTCCTACTTGATGAAATACACGCTGTCCCTGCGAAGTAACTCACTGACTGGGAAATGGGGTTGTTAAGCAGGCAGTTCGTGATTTAAATCCTGACCCTCTTTCTCTACTACTAGCCAGTTGTGCAAACTAGGAAACCCTCATCTTCTCTGACCCTGTGTGAAATGGGAATTACTAGACCCGATGTTGCTGAGCGAGACACAAGAGAAGGACCTAGACTAAACAGGCCCATAATTCTGTGATGGTTCGAAGATAGAATCTGTCCAGTTGAAGTATAGTCTGTAACCTTGGGTAGGAGCTCGGGTGGGTATTTCAAATGACTCCTGGCCTAAGGCTGAAACGCTAGTGGGAATCGTCCGGAGTTCACATCTTCCCAGTTCGCTGCTTCAGTGGAAAACATCCAATTAAGTCAAAAGACCCAACCCCTTGTTAATCAGTTTGAGACACTGTTCATTGAATTATAAATGAAGGCCACTTAAAATGGATGTACATTTTGGCAGAGAAATTCCACTTCAAGGAATTTTTCCAAAGGAAAAATAATCATTTGGACAAGCTTCTATGCCCAGGGTATTTGAGGCAAGCTAGGTGTTCATCAATAGGGACTTACTCAATATAATAAACATACACTTCTGGTATCCGTTCCCGCACATAAAAAGCCTGGGAGTCACCACTACCATCCTTGCAAGTATAAAAAGTACAAACTAGAAATCAGTAACTTAAAAAAAAAAAAAAGAAAGGCTGCAGATTAAACTGTCACTTCAAAATCCCCAAAGGCAGGAGAATCCATAGAATCAGAGGTAAGATCTGCTTCGTCAGATTGATACATTAGAGCCGTAGCTGGTAGAAAGCCTTCAATGATGTTGACGGATTTCTGGAGGCTGAGAGTGGACCAGCCTCAGAGTAAGAGGCTCCCTGGCTTAGGGGGCCTCTACACTTGTACAAGCCTTTCCGGGGAGACCGCTGCAGGTTCTCGTTGTAAAACGCTCTGAGGAAGGAAGACTCGCCTCAGCTGGGACCCCTGAAACGATGGTCCGTAGGTAGTCTCCCTTCAGGTCTGAAACTGAGCTCCTGACTATGATAGAATCATCAGCCATTGATGATCACAAGGTCAGCGTTTACCAGACGACAGAGTTCAGAGGGTTAACAAAGAAGGCCGAATGGAAAGAGGATGCACAGGGAGCCAATAGGCTGCGTGATGGTCCGTTGAAAGGTTCGCACCGGATGTGTTCAAACAAAAGGTGTATGAGTGACTCTAAAATCGATGGTCTGCTCGGTAAGCCTTCACCTAATTCACAATAAAAAATAATTTAAGAAAAAGATCCCCTCCTGGCTTGGGCCTGATTAGAGAAAGAACAATTATCATGAAAGCCGCCCAGGGTCTCCTCTGTTGCTAAAGTCCCTGTTTGGGGACCCTCTGTCACAGCCTCATCTCAGCTGGGGCTGAGCAGCCCCTCTCCGACACGCCCCTGTAACCTGCCGGTCCAGTAAGAAAGAAACAAACAGGACATCACTCACAGGAGCGAGAGCTTCAAAGAAATAAATCAGGGAACCTGCGGCCAGGAAAGGAAGTTAGGAGCAGAGATCATTTTTTTTAATTAACTAAAAAACAAACCTACACCACTGAAGAAATATTTGTGACTATCACAATCCAGCAATGCAGATCCACAGAGATGCTGAAATTCAATCAGAAGATTCCAGGGCTCCCTTGGAGCGGCAGCTGAAAGAATTGCCAGACCTTGCCTCTATTTGAGCAGGAGTTCCGGGGGGAAATGCAGAAAATATTAAATACGACTCAAGTCTTAACCTTGTGGATCTAAAACCTCACACTACAGACTGATGAAGGCGTAGCTCGGTGGTACAAGCAGATACCTGCTCCACAACTACCTGTTGGCACTTGTAAGCACTCCTGTGGTACCCTGGGAGGAAGGGCCTAACTATGCACTTCCCAACCACGAAAGCCTTTTAGAAGCCTGTGTGGTCCTCGTGAGCCAGAATCAACTCAACAGCTACAGCGGAGGACTTCTTGACCTGGGTTGCTAGTACCAGTTACGTCATATCAGCTTTCATCAAAAGTCGCAAGACAAGCTACGGGGCCAGGGGAAAGTCTGAAAGATAAAGGCAGCATCGGAACCACACCCCCACGTGACACAATTGCTGGTATTATAGACAGAAGCTCCTAAACAGCTAGGATGACCATGGGCCCTCGTAGCAGAGTAGCCCATGATATTTTCCCATTCAAAATGGTCAATACCCGTCCATTTAAGCTCACTAAATCTGTATGCATTCCATTCCACTTGTAACTTTTTATTGTAAAGTGGCTGAAAGTTTGCAGAGAAGATCAGTTTTTCACTCAATAATTCATAGACATTTTGTTTCTTGTCATTGATTGCAATACCTACAGTAGTTTGTTCGTAGGTAAATGCTGCTCTTTTTATAAAAAATCATTTTATTGGGGACTCTTACAGTTCTTATAACAATCCATTCATCAATTGTATCAAGCACATTTGGACATACGTTCCCATCATTTCCAAAACATTTCCTTTCTACTTGAGCCCTTGGTATCAGCTCCTCTTTTTCCCCTCCTGCCCCCACCCTCCCACCCTCTTGAACCCTTGATAATTGACAAATTATTTTTAATTTTGTATTTTACACCATCTGCTGTCTCCCACGTTTCTCTTGTTCTCCCCCTGGTGGGGCGGGTTGTACATCAAGCAATGTGATGGGTTCCCCCTTTCTCCCCCTTCTCCCCCCACCTTCCTCCTACCCTCATGGTATCACCATTCCCATTATTGTTCCTGAGGGAGCTGTCTGTCCTGGATTATGTGTGTCGATAGCTCTTATCTCTACCAGTGTACATGCTCTGTTCAAGCCAGATTTGTAAGATAGAACTGGGGTCATGATAGTGGGGGAACGGGGACATATTGCCTCTCATACCTGTTCAGTTTGCATGTTTTTTCTGCATTTACTCATCAATCAACTTTATTTCAGGGTTATGTATACAGCAATATTTATCTCTGTTGCTTTAATTCTTGCACTTCTCCCAGGTTTCCCCTGTTGCCATTATTTTTTATTGGCTGTGTGAGGCTAGGTTGGCTAGAGAAACAAATTCAATGACACTCATACAATTACTTATTTATATCAAGAAGTAATTATATATCAAGGAAACATCCCAGCTCAGTCCAACTCAAGTCCTTAAGTCTGATGCTGGTCCATAAATCCCTCTTCAGACTCACACAGTCACGTGCCATGACGCACAGGGTGGTGTGAACAAAGTCTTGTGGTCAGAGATCTCTGGAAATTCTGGTAGGGCTCCGGCAGCTCTCAGGGTCACCAGGAAGCAGGAAAGTGAAGGAAGAGGGAGAAACTCCAAAGAGCTATATATTTCCGTCACACCTCCAAGGGCGGTCGTCAACCTGAGACCAGATTGACAGGCTAAATTCCCCCCATATCTTCTTTTTTTTTTTTCTTCCCCATATCTTCTTACAGGTGTCATGTTTGTACAAAACAAAACCCTGGACTATCACACTAACATCCATTTTATTGTATATGTCCTTCCTCTTCACCCAGTTAGCATGTCTGTCCTCTAGTGACCAGCCATTGACTTTTGACAACTTCCAATTTCCAAGGTTCACACTTGGTAATTCAACATTCTGATTATTAATGAATATTGCCGTGATTTATTCTTGAGCCATGCCATTTCAGAAACTGAAGCTCATGGAAGCTTTCCTCCATCCACATCTTTAAGGTGAACTCTAATTTGAGGAGGCAGCTCTGTCCTGGTTGTATTATTAGTTCCTTCCAACCTAAAGGGCAATGACCTGTGCTATTCCTTAAGGATTTCAGTGGCCATTTTGTAGAAGTAATTCACCAATTTCTCCTTCCTGCTTTGTGTTAGTCTGGAAGTTCTGCTGTAGCCTGTCCATCATAGGTCACTCTGCTGGTGTTTAAAACACCAGTGGCATAGCTCCCCAGTGTCACGGCAACTAGCAAGCCACCGCCACATCAGAAACTCATATTTCATTGGTGGGACTTAGAGAAACCTTGAAGACACGCAATGTAGGAGGCCGGGATACTATGTACAGGTGTGTGATTATGAGTGAAGAAGACTCATTGTGCACCCCTTGAGGGACATTTCTTTGACAGGAAGATATACCAACCAAAGGATACATCTGAAGAACATTACATTGTTGCCTAGGAGGGTTACAGGTTGGAAGCGGCGGGAGTGACAAATAGTCATTTAAGAAAATTAGAATGTAACAAAGATAAAGCCACTAACTGCTGGCTCTCAAGCCCTTGCCTCATTCACTACCACTGGGCTTCCTCAGCTGCCCATATGCTACGCTGGCTGGGCAGCACCCCTGCGTCAGCCGGGTGGGATGTCTCCATCTATTTACCCCTCCAGTCAGCTTGAAAATCCCTTTCCCCTTTGTCACCTCTTCCCTTTGTCTCTAAAACCCTCGATGTGATGTGTTTGCTCATTCGCATCAAGCATATCCTCCTCTCACAGTTTCACAATCTCTGACCTCTCACTCGTCGCTGCCCTTCTGCGGAGAGCAGCGCACCATGATGAAACTCTGACAGAATACAAAACAAGTTCCAAACAGCTTCACTGGTCACTCTCTATGAATCTGCATTCTCTCTCTCTCTCTCTCTCTCTCTCTCTCTCTCTCTCTCTCTCTCTCTCTCTCTCTCTCTCTCTCCCGCTCCCTCTCTCTCTCTCTCTCTCTCTGTTAATAACCACTCCAGATCCCTCTTCAGCCTCCCCGCCCTCGGTCCTAATCTCAAAGTCCAGCTAGTCAGTGAGTAGTCAGAGCCCATCCTCGGCCCACTTCACAAGGACTCGCCTCCTGACACAGAGCGAGGACTCCAGCCTGGAGATACTGGCCGAGATCTCTGCGCCTCCAGACCTTCGTTCCTAGGACTCCGGAGATGCGTCCTTCCTGGAGCCGGAGCCTGAGACGTGAGTGGAAACCCGGGCTCACGGGTCACCAGAGGGCAGAGGCTGAGCTCCGTAGCCTTTTGTCTGGAATTTAGAAAGTCAGACCTAGAGGAGCCCTGACATGTGGTTTTCACTGAGTCCAATCACATAGGCTATAGTTCATACTATTTTCTTTTATCCTGAAATGAAATTCGTGGATTAAAATATCTACCAATATACAATTTCAAAATAACATAATATCTTATCTTAGCCGCAATGTAAAGAAGAAAGAAAAAGAGAGCAATTCATAATTGAAGCATTAACTCAAGGCCACCACTTGAGAAAACATTAAGTATCTTCATGGTTTCCTGAAATGCCCTTTAACGTAACTGAGACTCAAAGAATCACTGTGATTCTCACAGAGTCACCCAAGGCAAGACTAGAACCCAGAACTTCTCCTGCCTCTCAAGCTCTCCCGTAAGCCCAGGAAATGCGGGGTGAGCTGGTATGGCCGCCTTGATGGCAGACATTGGTGTGGGGCCTTCATGGATCATGTCCTACCTGTTTGTGATTGTCAGGTGTCTTGTTCTACCAGAACCCAGTCACGTATTCACCTGGATCCCTCATGCATACATGAGCTGAAGCAGTTGTCCGTCAGTTTATCTCTTAGAAAAAAATTTACTGTCCTTGAGTCAATTCCAACTCGTTAGAATCTTATGGGACAGACTAGAACTACCCTTTGGGTTTCTGACATTTTAAAGACTTATGGAAGCAAACAGTCTCATCTTTCCCCCGCAGAGGGACTGGTGGGTTGAAAACCCTGGCCTCATGGTTAGCAGCGTCATCCATAGCTCACTACACCAACAGGACCCAGGGGAGCTTTCATCCCTTCAAGCTTTCAGCAGGCAATTGGTTACTTGTCATCAAGTAGACCCCCCGACTCATGGGAACTTGGTGTTTGTCAGAGTACACCCTGGTTCCATATGGTTTTCATATGGATGAGTTTTTTTCAGAAGTAAACCACCGGATATTTCTTCCAAGTTCTCGGTGGGTGAACTCTACTCACCCACCCTTTAGTTATCAGCCCATCACTTGCGCTATTTGGACCACCCAAGGAGTCCCTGCAAGTATTGTTGCTGCTAGTGCCACTGAGTTGGCTCAGGCTCATGATCCCCTTATGGGTGCGAGGATTGATCATCTGGTCCTGCTTCATCTTCACGATCCCCAGGAGGTTTGAGTCCATTATTTCTGCCATATCAGTGAAGGTTTCTCTCGTTTTAGGGAAACTTACTGTTCCCTATCAAGAGTAGATTTTACCTTCCTTTTCTCATCTTTCCTTTGTCTTCTTTCTTCTCATATTTGCTCTTTTCTTACAACTGAAACTCTGTGAAGCTTAATACATGCCTGGTTCTTTAACCCTATTGTCTCCTTGTATGTCCGACCCCATATGTTAACTAGTATGGGTAAGTTCATCTTAAACTGAAGATTAAGAAAGATATAAGCAATTTCATCAAAGGGGTTGCTCTAAAAGGTTAGTATATTTTAAGTGTTGTCAGATATGTAAAAATAAATAAGACCCAATCCTATATCCCCCAAAACTAATCAAATACCTACATACAACGGGGCTTGGCTTTCCAGAGTTCTTGGGAAAACAGAATGAAAAGGTAATGGAGTTTTCCATGAATTTTTGAAGCCCTCATACCACATGCGTATACCTAAAATACTGAGGCTTACCAACATGCTTTATAGATAAGGTCACTGCGGCACAAATATGATTCAAAGTTATAGAAGCAATTGGTTTTCAGTATAAATGAGTGGATGCAGTATCTCTGTGTCTTCTTCTCTCCTAATTGGTTTGCGACTGATCGATTTACAGCATGTCCAGGTAGGTAAATCATGTGCTCAAATGTGTCATTTTCCTATCACACAGCTTCTCTTTCACAAAGAAGGGCCACACAGGAGAATGAGTGGATGGTAACTAATGTCATTTCCAGATAAATCCCCCACAATTCCTACGAAGCCTTTCTAATAAAGAATGTGGAAATGCCAAGAGTGGTCTCTGGCCTGCAACATCCTCGCTGCAGACTGTAACCAATTGTCTATCACTCGGTCAGTTCTGACTTAGAGACATGCCGTGTGTGTCATGGATGACCCATGCCTCATACCATTTTCAATGGCTGGTTTTTTTTCAGAAACAGATCACCACTCCTCTCTTCTAGATGGACTCATTCGCATCCGGGATCATTAACAGATTACAGAGTTCAGGCACACATATTGAAATAAATCTGTTTAACAGATTTAACACATGCAGGAGTCTGGGAGGGTGAATTCAGAGAAGCTTAAAAAAAAACACTGAAAAGAAGGTGTGTTGGACAGGGTTCCCTAGAGAGACAAGACCAGATTGCTA
This sequence comes from Tenrec ecaudatus, assembly GCF_050624435.1. Taxonomy (NCBI): domain Eukaryota; kingdom Metazoa; phylum Chordata; class Mammalia; order Afrosoricida; family Tenrecidae; genus Tenrec; species Tenrec ecaudatus. The sequence goes on along the minus strand of NC_134531.1, from coordinate 33,496,902 downwards.
GTGATTATATATAAATATATTTATAAAGATAGATATATAATACAAGAAATGAACCATTAAATTATATACAGATAGATAATACAATAAATTAATAGTTAAATTATAAAGCAGTGAGACACTAGTAGTCCTTTAAGGCTTGAGAGCCACCAGTTGCCAGTCCCTTTCTGTAGAGAGAGCTGGGCTATATATACCCAGACAGCAAACAGCAAGGCAGGTCACCAACTGTCACCAACTGTCGGTCCCCAGCTCCAGAGATGAACATTCCAATCGTGTGGGATTAAAGGGACCTCAACTTACAGTGACACAGTCCACAGGCTAGGCATCCCACAGGTAGACAGACCCACCAGCCAGGACTTCTGAGCAAAGGCGTCTGCTCTTAGCTCACATGAGCAAAAATGCATTTAGAGTAAACACGGTGGTAAGGTGAGGAGTTTTTAAAAAGCTGACAGGAAGATGAGGATGTGGGCAGGAAAGGACACAAGCAGTCAAGGATGGCTCAACCAGAGTTAGAGCAACTCCTGGTAAGGAAATCCTGCCAAGCATGGCATGGCTTCCCTGAAGATCTCAACTATTCGCTCCATTCAGAGCATTTGTGTATGTCCTGAAGAGGATATCTTGTTTGTCTATCTGAGGTCCCATGGCAGATCCTTGACTTTCCTAGTGGTAGGCAGGCCTCTGGTGTGATTCTAACACTCAGAGTGCAAACAAGGGCAAGAGAAGGTCCCCCACCTTGGTTCTTTTTAAGACCATGGTGGGGGATTGGGTGATGCCAAACAGCATCTGCAACCTTCTGAAGCCAGTGAATCCTTTTGTGAGGGGTTAAAGATCCCCCTGCAGGTCTAGGAGTTCTGTCAGCCCCACCTTAGGGGGAAGAAAGACTTTTAAAAACCTTTTTGCACAGCCAACCACTGTTCCTCACAAGTCCAGAACCCAAAATAATCTTAAAAGACCCTCATGGGAAGAGGTATCTCAAAACCTCAGCACCACTGATGACCTTCAAGATATAAAATGCTCGTTTAATCTGCCATAGCCTTATCTTTACAGTAAAATGACCAAATACTCCTTGTAACTCATGAGTTGTCCTGTGTATCAAATGAGAGGGGCATTCAGAAAGAGGAAGATGCTCAATAAAAGAATTGGCACAGTGGCTGCAATGATGGACTCAAACCTAAGGAAACGCTGTGAGGCTGAGCCAGGACAGGGTGGTGTTTCGTTCTATAGTACATAGGATGACTATGAGTCAGAATCGACTCAATGGAACCGAACAACAACAATGTACAGCAAAGTTTTTTCAAGTTTAAAGGAGGTCTGGTAGCACCGTGAGATAAGTGTTGGACTGCACACCACAATGTCAGTAGTTCAAGCCCAACAGCTGTTCCATGGGAGAAAGATGAGGCTGCCTGCTCTTGTGTAGCTTTACAGCCTGGAAAACCATGTAGAGGGCCACTGTAAGTCAGAAGAGGCTCCATAGCAGTGGGTTTAGTTATTGGACTATTCAGAGTCCCTGTGTGGTGCACATGTAACGTATTTGGCTGGTAATCAAAATATTAAAAGTTAAAGTCAACCCAGAGGTGCCTCATAGAAAAGTCTACCTCAAAAAAAAAGAAAGAAGATGCTACAGAAGACAGTGCTATTCTGATATGCCAGGACTTCAAGTCAACTTGACAGCTGGTTTGGTTTTTAATTAGTTATACAGAAGTAAAACATAGCTAGAATTTTAATGAAATGCCTTAAGAGTCTAGCAGTTGTGCTCAATGTATGCATTCAAATATTTTATTTGGTTTTGTTTTTTCAAGAATGAGGAAGCCGCTGAGAGGTGTTGAAATTGGCTGTAGATGTTTTTAAAATATTTTCATTACAAAGCGAATGCTCCTCGAATTTTCAAATGCCCAAAAAAGTTTATTTCAATTTTCCCATCTTTAATATGATGATTCTTGGAAAAGAAAATGAAGTTACAGAGACTGACAGGTTGTGAGATTTATTGTGCTTGTGAGAATTGGGCAGTTGGAAAATTAGATCCACTTACCCACTTGACATTCAATATGCAAGAGTGGTGGTATTCTGAAAATTGAATTCTAGTTTTAAAGTGGAAACTGGTGAAAGCAATGACTATGGTTAGTTGCCACTTATATTTACACATCAGATATTAAAAGCCACTCTTAGACCAGTTAAATTTTTTAAACTCTATACAAAAAGGTGAGACTTTTTACTCCTATAAAAGAGTTACAGCATTGGAAATTCACAGGGGCGGTTCTACACTGCCTCTTGGGGTCACCATGAGTCAGAATCAACTTGATGGCAGCAAGTGAGTTATTCAGAAATAGTTCTGAATTCAGTGTTATTAACCCAGATCTCTCTGTGTCTAGTTTCCTCCTATTCATACACAGCACATGTATGCATATGTACCCACATATGCGATTTCTAAGGGCCCAAGAAGAGCTTTATTGTTTGAAACATGGTCCCCAGACACTATATCTCTCAATAGTCGGGCACCATCAGCCTTCTTCACCACATTTACTTATGCACACATTTGTCTTCAGCATTTATGTGGGGAAGGTGACCACACAATGATGGTTTTTGTTCTTTGTTGTTGTCTACCTGATTCCTTCAACACCTCGTGTTCACTTGGGCTGTGTGCTTCTTCTCTGTGGGCTTTGTTGCTTCTGAGCTTTGCCTTCAAGCCTTTAAGACCCCAGATGCTATATCTTTTGATAGCCGGGCACCATCAGCTTTCTTCACCACGTTTGCTTATGCACACGTCTGTCTTCTGTGATCATGTCGGGAAGGTGGGTATCATGGAATGACCATTTAGCTGAGCAAGGTGCTATTGTATTAAGGGAATGCATGCGAGAAGGCCCAATGTCCACCTGCTACCCTACTACTGAACCTATAAATATATGCACATAGGTCTATTTCCCCCATAATCATAAATATATTTACATATGTACATGTCTGTATTTAGACTTCTATGTACACCCTTTGCCTCCTACTCCTTTCCTCTATTTCCTTACGCTTTCCTCCTGTCCCACTACCATGTTCAGCCTTCATTCTGATTTCAGTAATTCCTTTCAGTTACCTTGCCCTTGGTCACTCCCTACCAGTCCTCCCATCCCCTCCCTCCACTGGTTTTGAACCACTCATTGTTCCCTTGTCTCTGGGTTGGCCAACACCTCCTCCCTTCCCCTACCTCCCACACTCTCATGTCCCTCCGGGACCATTGGTCCCGATATTTTCTTCTCACATTGTTTGTCCAGCCTATCTTGTCTAAGTGGGCCTGCAAATATAGTAATATGTGCAAAAAATGTGCATTACTTTAACAGCGCCAAAGTGGCACAGAAGAACATGGTGTCGACAGCAGCAACACCAAGACGCTAACAATCAAAAGAGTCACTGACATACAAAATTTTAAAGAAGAGGAAAAAACAAAACAAAAAGACAGCCAAAAATCAAACAAACAACCTGTTATTAGTTCAAGGTCTGTTTGTGGACCTTTCAGAGTATTTTCCGGATGAGTCTGATGAGGTGCCACGTCCTGGCCCCAAAGTCCATCCTTCATACTCCCTCGGGACCTCCTTACTCTGCTTCCCCTGCCGCTCCATTGCACACCCTCAGTGTTTTGCCTCAGTGTTGTAGGGTCAGCTCAGTCGCACATCCTCCACTGTGTCTCCGGTGCTGTCCCGTGTAGGGCCATTGGTCAATGCAGGATGTCACATCTCGCCATGGGGCTGGCTATATGGTCCTCTCTGTACATTGGGCCCTTCGAGCCCAGATATCGTCCTCTGAGCTTGGTGGGCCCAGATGTGCTCCGCTCCGTTCTTTCTCTTTCCTTTGCTTCAGCTTCCTTCTGGGTGTGGTATGGTAAGTCAGTTCCTTTCCCACACCAGATGATCTATTTTCATTTTCTGTGGTATTCCCTTCGATGGTAGGGGTCGGGCTAATCCTGGTTGGGGCCGGCATATGGTCCAGTATCTTTGTGGATTCCTCAGCGCTTTATGTTGCCCTCCTGGTTTGGCATGTCATGGTGGGGTCCCTATGCATGAAAGTGGGTGAAAGGAGACTCTGGGAAGTGTAAGATAAGATAAAATAATAATTTATAGATTATTAAGGGTTCATGAGGGAGGGGGGAGGGAAAAAAGGAAAATGAGCTGATTCCAGGAATCCAAGCAGAAGGCGAATTTTGAGAATGATGAGGGCAACGAATGTATAGGGTGCTTTACTCAATTGATGTATGTATGGATTGTGATAAGAGTTGTATGAACTCCAATAAAATGATTTTTTTAAAGAAGAGCTTTATTAACCCTCAACTCTTACTTCTACCTGGAAACCTAAGCTGTTATAAATCCATCATGCAAGCAATTACCTAGATATTTAGACTTTTAAATATTCTTTTATTTCAACAGTTCTTTTGGCAAGTAAGTTACGTATAACATAATTCAACATTACAATCATTCAATCATATCAAGGAAATTTTTACAATTACCACCACCACCATTTTAGAGCATTCACCCACCCCATGGTCAAACCACCTTTGAGTTATGCAACCATAGTATTCCCTCGCCCTCCCATCTTCATTAGTTATTCCCGAAATCCCCTTTCCCTTCCTATCATCCACTCCCCGACCCCTATTTTCCCTATATCCCCTTGTGTCAGATATTATCATTATGCATCCACTCCTCCTGTGCTTCACAGCTGGGAGCCCCGACATAAAACAATAAAAAACAAAAATCACACTATGGTAGTAAGGATAAAAACATAATAGTATACAGACAAAAATACAAATAATGCATAAGAAGGAAAAGACCCCAAGCAACATTCAAAAAGCCAGAGAAGAAATTTCTGTCATGGAACCAGTAAGAGATACTTGCACCTGGAACAAATTCAGGTCATGTCTATAGGGTGGTCAGCTAGCCAAGTATCGAGTTCAATTCAACGTAATCAAGATTACAATGGTCTCTGCCTGATTGTAAGGCTGTCCCAGGCACGTGCCTGTGGCTAGAGCAGATCTACCAGTGACTCAGTCTGACTAGACACTCTTCATGTGTTTCATTTGGTTTGGGGCTCCCATGATTCCCCCACAGCCCTCCACAAATTGTGTTCATATTTTTTGCTCTGATGCTTTTCTCCCCACCATATTCAAATTTTGTAATTGTCTTCCTCGGATCACAAACGCTGGTGTGCTCCCTCTGTGTGGATTTAGTTGACTCCTAGCTTTGATGGCTCCTTGTTTGAGTACAAGCCTTTGAGACCCTATTCCAGGGGGTAACCGGGCAACATCTACTCTCATCACCACCCTTTGCTTTTAGTACTATTATCTTCCGTGGTCACTTCATGAAGGGGAGTATTGAGCAGGGCCATGATCTCAGACCTGATTGTTCAAGTTGGAGCTAGGATTTACTAAGAGCTGCAAACCCATTCCTGGAGCTATGCCTTTTTTTTTTTTTTTTTTTTTTGCTGCCACTTGGTAGCCAATACATATGTCATATCATTCCGTAGTTCAATCATTCTGTTAGTCTGGGTAAACTAGAGAAACAAATTCATAAACACACACATATGTATATAAGAGAGAGTTTTATATAAAAGGTAATTGTACATTAAGAAAACATCCCAACCCAGTCCAGTCCAAGGCCATAAGTCTGATATTAGCCCATATGTCCTATACCAAACTATAAAGTCCTCTTCAGATTCATGAAACACATGCAATGATGCCGAATGCAGGATGATCACAAGGCAGTGGGTAGAAAGTCTTTGGATTCAGTGGTGTTGTAAGCATCTCAGCGCTGGCAGAGGTCTCTCTGTGGTTTCTCCGGCTTGCGAGATCTGGTTGCATCAGAGCAGGTCCATGTGGCTTCTCCAGCTCAGGGCACTAGTGTAGTTCCATGTGTCTCGTCAGTTGCAATGTCTCCCAGGAAATTCAGCCGTGTCAGTAGTGAGTCTCCAAGGGAGTGAACTGAGAGGGATGGTGTCTCCTGCCTTCACAAAGGAATTCTAGATTTCCCAGAATTCTCAGGAGAAGGCCATGCCCACACAGAGGTCTCATTGGCTATCTCCAGATCGACAGGCTAGACTCCACCTTAATCCTCAAATTGACACCAGATTAGGTGAGTACCACAATCATGTCGAACATAATTATACAGTTGCTTCCATAATCATACATGTTTTCCAAAACATACTTTTCCTTCCTGGACTTCTTGGCATCATCTCCCTCTTCTCTCTCCCACCCTACTATAGCCCCCTTTCCCCCAAACCCTTCTTGCATGTGCTTTCCCGGTAGGCTCAACATCCCTAGGTTTCGTTTACTGAAAAATAAAAAACAATTAACCCAGTTTCAAGAGGGTGAACCCCAGTGGTGACACACCTCTGAGATATTCCCTAATATAAACAAACACAAGCAAAATATTATAAAATGGCTATCTCAGGGTTGCCAGAATAATGCACATCTTAATACAGCATATGGGGCATTGATGCACCAAGACCTTGTTTTTTCACCAACTGCTCTTGGTACAGCTGTCTTCTACCTCAGGCACTGTGTGTTTTCCGGCTTAAGTCCTCAGGTGACAAGCGTATCTGGGGTAGAGTACAGTTCATCCAGTGGAGTTCCCATTGGGGGTTCAATATTCTGATGAATACAAAAACAAAGCATTCTTAGTGCTTACCAGTTTTATTGACATATAATTCACATTGTGCAGTAATTTTTCCCAATGCAAAATGTCAATTGATTTCTTGAAAGCTACACATCCATGAGCATTGATTGTAGATCCAAGCAAAATGAAATTCTTAACCACTTCAATTTTTTATCCATGTATCATTCTGTCTACTGATTCCGTTGTGAAGAGTTGTGTTTTCTTTGTGTGGAGCTATAATCCATACTGTGGGCTGTAGTCCTTGATCTTCATCACAAATGCTTCAAGTCCTTTAGGCAAGCAAGGCTAGGTCATCTATATATTCATCTATATACCTCAGTTTGTCAATAAGCCTTCCTCCAGTCCTAGTTCTTTTTCATGTAGCCCAAGGTATTTTTATTATTATTTTTTGTTCAGATAAGAATAAATACAGTGAGATGATACAACCCTGACACACATATTTCCTGATTTTAAACTACACAGTATTCCCTTGTTCTGTTCAACAACTTCTTCTTGGGCCACTTATAGGTTCTAAGTGAGCACAAGGACATGTTATAAAATTCCTATTCTTCTCAATGTTATCCATAGTTCCTTATGGTCACCAGAGTTGAATGTCTTTGATAGTCGATAAAACACAGGTAAATGCATTCTAGTATTCTCTACTCTGAGTCAAAATCCATCTGACATCAGCAACGATATCCCTCATGCCACATCCTCCTGTGAATCTGGTTTGAATTTCTGGCACTCCATAGAGTTGAATGTCTTTGATAGTCAATAAAACAGGTAAATGCTTTCTAGTATTCTCTACTCTGAGTCAAAATCCATCTGACATCAGCAACGATATCCCTCATGCCACATCCTCCTGTGAATCTGGTTTGAATTTCTGGCACTCCATGTCAATATACTGCTGCAACCACTGTTGAATTGTCTTCAGTAAAATTGTACTTGCCTGTAATAGTAGAATACTGTCTGATAATGTCTTCACTCTGTTGGGTCACTTTTCTTTTTAATGGGAACAAATGTGAATCTCTTCCAGTCAAGTGATCACATAGGGTCTTCCAAATATCTTGGCATAGGCAAGTGAGAGCTCCCAGTGTTTTGTCAGCTGTTGGAAGGTTTCCATGGTTATTCCATCAGTTCCTGGAGTCTTACTTTTGCTAACGCCGTCACTGCAGCTTAGACTTCTCCCTTCAGTGTCATTGGTTCTTGATCATACACTAGCTTGTTTTGAAATGACTGATTGTCAACCAGTTCTTTCTGGTGCCACAGTATGTATCCATTTCATTGTCTTTTGATGTTTCCTGAATCGTTCAGTGTACATAGTTATGGATGCTGACGAGTCTCAAATCTGTGTGTCAAGCGTCAGGCTGGAGGCTTCTCCTGACTCACATAGCTGCAGAGCCTGAGGAATCTGAGATCAGCAGATCAGACAAGCACAGGCTAACAGGCTGAAAAGGCAATGAATCTCAAGAACCAGCAGTCAAATAGTAACAAACCAAGTTCAGGATCTAGTAAGTGAGTAAACGTTGGCAGAAATCCAACATATATCCGATATAGGCCACAACCACAGGGAAACTCCCCCTTACAACTGATGGGCTGATAGCATCATGGAGGATGCTTATTCTGTTACATAGCTACCAACCTCCATCATTATATAATTGCCAAACTACATCTTTACATAACTGTCAAGTCACTAAGCACCATAGCACTGACAAGTTCACACAACCTCAATCATCACAGAGCTGTTCTTTCCTAGCTTCCTTTAAAAGCACAAAGATTTTTTTTAATTTATTATAATTGGGAGTTAATACACGTAGCATATCATTCCATAGTTCAATCATGTCAAGCAGAATTGTACAATTAAAAGCACAGTTTTTCATTGTTTTTCTCATTACTGTGACTTCACAATCACAGAAGACTCCAGTTTCCTTTCATTCGGACCTTCTTGCTGAATACGAGGCATCAATCTCTCCACTCTCTGCACCTGCAAACTCCGAAGGGTGAGCTAAGCATGGGGGAAACCTTTATCTTCATATTCACCTTGCGTCTTCAGAGTTAGGAGACTTCTTCTCTAAGAGTCCTTTCAGATACCTGGATATTCTCTAACTCCATTATCCTACCCCACACTATGGAGAGACCAGAATTGGTTTGGGACACGGAACGTGGGTAGTGAATGAGAGGGAGAGAGCAGTAGGCTAGGAGCTGGAAACTTGGGCATCTCGTTCCTGCTTTGCCGCTAACTACTCGGTGGCCATAAGCACAGGGAGCATTAGGTGGTCTCCTATCTGTAAAATAAAAACTTTCCCCAAGAAAGTCTAAGTTCTCTTCTAGCCCCAGATCTTTGTTGATTCTTCTCATTTAAAGATGAATCCATTTACCTCTGCTTTGTCAAGGTCTGGTATTAGTAACCTGGATTGTGGAGGGAAATTTTGTCTTTCAGACCTATTGACATCTGTCTGTTAATACACTACATTGCCTAATCGCTAGCGCTCCTCGTTCTTGGTAAAATTGGTAACAACCATTACTTCTGCCAACCAGCTCTCAGGCACTGGGATTCACACTCAAAGTGGCTCAGAGCGCAGAAAGCACCTTCTTAATAAAGAGGACTTACTCCGGCAACACACAGCACCATCAGTTTTTCCAAGTGAAGAGAGAATCATAGGTAATACAGGAGTGGCCTCCTGAACTTAAGCCTCCCAAGATTGTGGGGGAGTGTAAGAAGAGCCTTGGTGGTGTAGTAGTTAGAGTTGGGAAACGATCCACAAGGTCAGCAGTTCAAAGCCACCAGATGCTCTGTGGGAGAAAGATGGGGCTTTCTACTCCTATAAAGATTTAGTCGCAGAACCTCACAAGGGCAGTTCTACCCTGGCCTGTCAGGTGGCAAACAATTGGCATCGATTTAGCAGCAGTTAGAGGAGAGTCCATGCTTCCTCCCACACCCCTCCCATCTTTCCTGACCAGATTCTAAAGAAGCAGTCTTTTTTGTCCAGATATAAATATCTGGTTTAAAATCCAAACTAAAGACTTATTTAAGTGATATTTTAAACACTAATAAATAAATAAAGTTACTGAAGGATCTTGATACTAACTACAGGTGATTTTCACAAACAGACCTATAGGAAGCCTAATTGCTGATCCTAATGCATTTTCACTTTTAGTAGGTGCTTTCTGGACATGTGGAACCAAGCTCAGCATTCACACTAAACCTAGGATGCCTCCCTGTGACTTCACGCCTGAAAAATACAAGGTAAGATTGAGGAGTTTAGGAAATGGCCTCCACCCCGACCCCCCACATACACACCCGTCCAAACAAACAAAAAAAAAAGGTGAATCATCTAAGGCAGTCTCAGCGAACTGTTTCCTCCTGAAAGGCCCACAAATGGCCCTGCCTGACATCAAGCCGTCCCATCACAGATCTCTAAGGTCTCCTTCTTTTAAGGCACTGAGAACATACAATCTCCTCTTACTCCATCTAATACTGGTCCACTAAGTGGTATAGGAAGCAATCATGTGTGTATGCATCAAAGAAAGAATATAAGAAGGATAATAGACGTGACCATTTTGATCAGCTCATGTGGCAATGCATGATCTGTTGTTCTTACATCTTGTAGACATAAAGTTAGCATTTTTTTCTCCTCGAGTTAATTAAAACTGCTCTCTCTCCCTGCCTCTTTCTCTCTCTCAGCCGCCGCTTTATCATACATGACACTAACAGATTAGAAATCATAACATCAATACGTAGATCAAGAAGGAACCACAATGAAGTGACGCGTGAGGGAGATGTTTATAAGTAAGCACAAGCACCAGCACTGTGACCTTTTTCCCAAAAAACTACAGCAACAAAAGTGCTTTCTTAGTTCAGACAATCTTCCTACAAAGCCTACTTTCTTCTCATTGCTGAAGCCAACTCAAAGCCAGAGATTTCCATTTAGACCAGCGCTTCTCAACCCTCCTAATGCTTCGACCCTTTACTATAGTTTTTCATGCTGTGGTGACCCCAATCATAAAACTATTGTCGTTGCTACTTTATAACTGTAATTTTGCTACTGTTATGAATTGTAATATAAAGATCTGAGATGCGGGATGTATTTTCATGGTTACAAATTGAGCATAATTAAACATAATTAAAGCGCAGTGATTAATCACAAAACAATATGTAATTATATATTATGAAATATTTATTTGTTTTCTGATGGTCTTTAGGTGACCCCTGTGAAAAGGTCGTTCCACCCCCAAAGGGGTCACGACCCACAGGTTGAGGACCACTGATTTAGACAAAGACAATTGCAGCCGCTCTCCTCATGCTTGACCTAGAAATCGCTTGCAGGTCCATGAGACATGTTCCTACTCACGGTGAGCCTTGGGTTCTTACCAGAAGAACGCTGTCAAAACAAGGTCCTCTGAAGCACTGGGGCAACAGCTTTATGTCCCATTCAATGGCTCCGTTGCAGTGGAGGCTATTGTGTCGCATGGTGACCCTACAGGACAGAGGGCAGTAGAACTGTCCCACGGGCTTTCCTTAGAGAAGCAGGCTGCCATAACTTTCTCCTGTAGAGGGCGCTGGTGGGTTCAAGTTTCTGACCTTGGGGATAGCAGTGGATCACTGACCAAGTGCACCACCAAGGCTCCTTCCGTTCAGTATAGTGACCGGGAGAAAAAAGAATAACTGCTCTTGAGTCGATTGCTACTGATTGCCGCTCACCTGTGTCAGAGTAGAACTGTTCTCCACCGAGTTTTCGATGGCTAGGGTGTTTCAGAAGTGCAGGGACGACGAGCCAAACCCACTGCCATCAGGTCACTTCCGATGCACAGCAGTTCTAAATAGAGTTTCTGAGGCTTTGTCCACCTCTATGTGCACAGACAGCCTCGTCTTTCTCCTGTGGAGCAACTCATGGGTTTGAATCGCTGACCTTGCAGTTAGCAGCTAAGGGCTTACCCAACAGCTGATCTGTTGTTCTTGTTGGGTTTTTTGTTTGTTTGTTTGTTTTTAAAGAGGAAACAAGGAAAAGAAAGAGTTTAACTATTGTCTATCTGCAGACTCTTGAGTATAACCGTGTTCTGGAGATCCACAAGGAACATCTCTCTCCGGTGCCGACGGCATTCTTTCAGAAACCCTTGCTGCTCCACCAGGGGCACATGGAGTGGCTATTTGATGCTGAGGGAAACAGATACCTGGACTTCTTCTCAGGGATTGTCACTGTCAGTGTTGGTCACTGCCACCCGTGAGTATCATTACAGTTTGCGGCGTTCACTCCAGAGGAATCTCTGGAAGACAGGCTGACGGTCATCCGTGTGGTTGAGAACCCTTGGTCCCGCCACACAGTCTTGGTCATGCTCCTTTTATCCGGACCCACGGCCGCCTCGTGTGTCCCGGAGTAGAACTGTGCTCCACAGGGTGCTTGGTGGCTCATTTTTCAGAAGCAAATCTGAGAAGTAGGTGCTTCGGAGTGTACCTCTGCCTCTAACCTCTCAATTAGTGGCCAGGCCCTGTAGTCATTTGTTGTTAAGTGTGGTCAAGAGTTTCCAACTCACAGCAACTTTATGTACAACGGAACCAAACACCACCCAGGCCTGTGCCCGCCTCACAATTGTTCTGCTGATTGGGCCCATCAATGCAGCCATCTGGTCAAGAGCCTCTTTGTCGTGGCTCCTCTACTTGACCAAACATGGTGCCCTTCTCCAGAGTCTGGTCTCTCCTGACGACATTTCCAAAGTATGTGAGGCAAAGTCTCACCATCCTGGCCTCTAAGGAGCCTTCTGGCTGAACTTCTGCCAAGGCGGGTCTGCTCGTTCTGGCGGCAGTCCATGGTACTTTCCATAATCTTCGCCAACATCATAGTTGGCCGTTTGCACCTGGGAACTCCTTGGTTCACTTACAATGGTTGAAAAATAATACAAAGAAGAAGGAAAAACACTTCCCTCTTCTAGCTGATCTATTCACTGCCGTTTGCTGGGTAAAAAATCTCAACGTAACACGTATTCTTTTCAAGACCATTAAGGCTCTGTGGTTCTCGTTACACATGCAGCGTGGGGTGTTGCCGTGCGTGTTTCTCTCTCTCTACTAAGAGCTTCACGCTTGCCAGGGACACATTGAGATCAGGGCAGAGATGAAAGGGAAGGCCAGGGCCTCTCACAGAAATACAGAGGCAACTAAGTGAGCTGATGGATAATGAGACCTTGGAGCCTGGGGGTCATCTTAATCAACTCCGAGAGATGGATGAGGAGGGGGAAAAATAAGACAAAGACATAAGTCCAGCTGGAAATTTACCTGGGAAATGCATGGATCGAGTATTCTTGAGATTCTTTGCAGCCGTGGTCACAATCCCATCCCCACAAATGTCCGCCAGCAGGTCCTTCTGTGATCCTTTTAGATACGGGGCAGCAGGTCCTTCTGTGATCCTTTTAGATATGGGGCAGCCATTTCATTTCGGTGCCTATTCTCTCTCTAGCCATTAGTCATATGGCCAATAAAACTTATTTAAAATAAATACCAATATTCAAGTAGTAAGTGTAAAATAAATGTAAAAGTTTGGGCCCTTTGCAGAAGCAGGAGGGGCAGGAAGCGTCTCCGCTCCAAGCAGCTGTCAGCAGGTAAAGCAGATCAGTGAAGAAATGGAAGACTCTTAGTGGGATGGACTGAAACGTATTGTGCCACTCAATCGTTTAAACGTATTGAAAAGAGTTGCACAATCATCACTATAATTGATTTTTAAACATTTTCTTATTCCTGGGACTCATTATTATTAGTTCTCCACCCCCACCCCGCCCCACCTCCCCCAAGAAATTGCTAATCCAGATACCATCTCTGTAGATATATCTATCCCAGATTTCATATAGAGAAAAACACACTCCCCCCAAAAAAGAAGGAAAAAAAAACCAATAACAGTAGCAAAATAAAACCTCAGTTGAAATGATAACAGAAAATAATAAAAACTTAAAATAATTTCAAGTGGATCATAAGAGAGAACAAACGATAAGGTATTAAATTCTAGCATAACGACATCTGCATTAGTCCACATTCCAGTACGCTGTTTGATAGTGAGGCTATTCACATCCCTGGTCCAAAGTCAGAGGGGATTCAGCAGAGGTTTCCTCCAAGTAGGGACCCTTCAAATGGGCTTTGAGCCTTTGCTGTCACCCACGGCTTTCTGCACACTGGGTGCTTGGAAGTTAAGCTCGGATACTGTTCCTTTTCCAGTCTGGATTTTATTAGTTACAACCCTCAGATCACACAGGTTGGTGTGTGCTTCTTCCACGTGGACTTAGCTGATGCCTCACTGGAATGGATACTTGTTTTAAGACAGCCTTCAGGATCCCAGATGCTATTCTTGCTGGTAAGCAGGTACCATCTGATTTCTTCATCACACTTTGCTATGACACTCATATCTTCAGGGATCTCTTCTTGAGCACAGGTATTGAGTAGGGCCATGCCACAAGAACTAATTGTTCTTAGATCAGGGCTACAATGAAGTGCAAGTTCAACATTCCATTCATATATCTATGGTTGATATATGTCCCTCTTTACTGACTTTTGAAAAACCTTACACTTATCCTGATTTCCATCTGACCTTTCTGCTTGTTCCTCTGACCTCCTGTGGTAATTGCATAATCTGGTGTCACTTGAGACTATTAAGAGTGAAGAGGTGGAGTTTAGCCTGTCAATCAGGTTGCAGCTTGATGGCTTCGTTTGGAAGCACTATGGAGATAAATAGCTCACTGGAGGCCAGATATGCACTCTCCCTGGGAGACATTCCTTGTGACAAGCCACATGGAACTACACTGATGGGGCCAGAGCCCTGGAGCTGGAGGAGCCACATGGTGACCCACACCAGCGCTGTGATGCTTCCACCACCACTGGATCCACAAGGCTTTCCACCCAGTGGCCTGTGATCTTCCTATATTCAGTATCATTGCATGAGTCTCAAGAGGAATTTATAGATTGGTATTGGACATATGGGCTAATATCAGACTTATGGACTTGATCTGGACTGAGCTGGATGTTTCCTTAATATACCATTACTCTTTGATATAAAGCCCTCTCTTACATATATATGACTGTCTCTGGATTTATTTCTCTAATCTACCTGGACTAACGCACCTCCTAATTCTGGATGTCTTGATATTTTTCTTAATTCTCAACTGTTATAGCCACACACCCTTCCTCCTTTATTGTTTTCCATCGACCCATTCCAGTCACTTAAGTGCTACAATTTTAGCAGCCTTGTTTATAGCCATCGAGTTGGCTCCAACTCATGATCACTCCATGTCCAGCACAAAGAAACATTCCTCAGTCCTGCACTATCCCCATGATCATTGACACATTTGACTCGGGCTTTCATAGGCTAATTTTTGGAAGCAAATAACCAGGTCTTTCTTCCTAGACTATCTTAGTCTGAAGGCTTCATTGAAACTTGTCCACCTGGGTGACCCTGCTGGTATTTGAAATATTGGTGGCATAGCTTCTAACATCCCAGCAACATACAAGCCACCTGTGTTAGGCTGGGTTGTCTAGGAAGACAAAACCCGTGGCACTCATCCGCATATAAAGAAAAATTTTATATCAAGAAGACATCCTAGGCCAGTCCAACTCAAATCCGTAAGTCCAATGCTAGCAAGGGCCCTCTTCAGACTAACATAACTGCAGGCCAATGATGTCAAAAATACAAGGAGACTGGAGGGTGCAGAGTCCTGTGGATCAACAGTCAAGGGCTCAAGTAGAAAGCAGGTGTTTTGAGAATGATGATGGCAACATATGTACAAATGTGCTTGACACATTGATGTATGTATGGATTGTGATAAGAGTTGTATGAACCCCTAATAAAAGGATTATTTTATAAAACGAAAAATTCAGTAGAGATGTGTCAGGAGCTGACAGCTTCCAGGTTGGCTCTCAGGTCTGGGTGATGCACTTGGAGCCGTCCCAAGAGCCAGACACAGTATCCCAGCAAGGAGGAATAGAAGGGGCAGCGAGAGAAGCTGCTCCCAGTCTCTCTCCCTCTTGATGGACAGGTTAAGCTTCATGCCCACCTCCACACAGGTACCATCAAGTTGACATAAAATTTAATGACCATGCCACCACAGTATGACAAACTGACAAATAAGTGGTGAGCCACATCCCTATCTACCCTTGTTTCTTATTATACCTGAAAATGAACTTCTGATCTTGAAAATTGATCTGATTCTTTAAAGAATGTGGTTTCATAATTATGAAATATTTGTCATTACTAACTACTTAGCCACGATACATGAATCTCCTTTGAAGCAAAAACTATTGGTTGTGCATACATGTTAATGAATGGATCTATGATCCTAAGAATGAAATGGAAAGCTTACATCCAGTTATCTCTATTTTCCAAATAGCTCAAAGAGAAGTTAATCAGAAAACTTATAGATAGAAGAGATTTAAATCTAAAGTTCCTTCAGGGCAAGGAATTTATTCCCCCAAATCTCTAACTGTGGTAGTTAAAATTGTATATCAACTTGGCTGAACCATGATTCTCAGTGGTTTGGAAGTTACATCATAGTTTGGCGCTTACGTAATGATGTAGTCATCTGCCCTGATGAGATCTGACATAAGGTATTCATTTCCACGATGAGATCTGCTACGAACAACCAATCAGTTGGAAGGGAGTTTCCTTGGGGATGTGGCCACTATATGAGGACATTTGGCAAAGTTTCTGGATTTTTACCGGATCTCATTCCTACATCTGGTTTGTCATCTCTCATGTGACCTCTAGACTTGAGCCAGGGCCCTGAAACATTGCCTTCCAATCTTAGGACTCATTATCCTCCTGTCTTCCACTGAGTGCTCTAGCAAAACCAACAATTTAAGAGTATATGTGTGGGGGGGGGCTGTGTGTGTGTGTGTACAAGCGGGTACCCAAAAATAACTGGAATCTCTTTTTCTAAAGCTCGTATTTAAATATTTTTTACAAAAAAACCTTATCACCTTCAAAGTACTCTCCACTTAATACATTTGTCAAATCTGTGATTACATTCTTAGAAACATTTTTCAAACTCATCTGATTGGACAGCACCTCCCTCATTTTTTTCTTCGCCTCTTCTACTTCGTCAAATCACTGTCCTTTCACGTCCCTCTGCATTAGCGGAAACAAAAAGAAGTCACCTGGAGCGAGGTCAGATGAGGAAGGTGCGTGGGCAAGAGAGGTATGCTGGCACACTGAGATGCTGTGTGAGCAGGTGCGTTGTCATGGTGGCAAAACCAGTCCACCTTTTGCACAGATCAGGCCTTTTTTGTCACACACTGTTAAACATTCTTTTCAGAACCTCTAAATAGAAAGCTTGACTTGATGGAATGAACTCCAAATGCACTATCCCTATCATATAAAAAACAATGAACATCATCTTGATCTTTGATTTCACTTGACGAGCTTTGGGGGGCAAGGTGATAATGGTGTCTTCCACTGACTTGATTGATGTTTGCACCATGTCCTGTTGCAGTAGTGACCTTGGAAAAAGTCTGGGTCACTTCACGGCTGTTCTTTCAAAGCACAGCATGTTTCCAGTTGATGCTCTTCTTGCTGGCCAGTCAGAACCTGAGGCACAAATTTTGTGCCTTCTCATTCCCAAATCTTCCATTAAAATTTGCTTAACTGAGCTCCAAGATAGTCCAGATAACTTACCCATTTCTTCAATGGTCTGTCAGTTTTCAAGCACAAGTGCGTAACTTTTGTCAACCTTTTTGTCCATTTTAGGAAATCGGTGGACATCCAGAACCTTTTTTGAAACGAGAAAACTACTCATACACTGAGTTTTCCCATAGCGCTTTCCTTGTAAGCTGTGTTCGACATAACAGCAGTTTCTGTAGCATGTTTCATGAGCAGTAAACAAAATTTCACAGCCCTATTCTGTTCTTTTAAATCGGTCATCAAAAAAAAAAACAAGGTGTGACCTTCCCGACACGATTGCCTGAGCAAATGTGGTGAAGAAAGCTGATGGTGCTCAGCTATCAAAAGATATAGCATCTGTGGTCTTAAAGATATGCAGGTCAACAAGCAGCCATGTAGCTCAGAAGCAACAAAACCCACATGGAAGAAGCACACCACCTGTGTAACCACGAGTGTCGAAGGGATCAGGTATCAGGCATCAAAGAACAAAAAATCATATCATTGTAAAGGAGGGGGAGTGCGGAGTGGAGACCCAAAGCCCATCTGTAGGTTAAAGAATACCCCTATACAGAAGGGTTGCTGGGAGGAAACAAGCCAGTTAGGGTGCCGTGTAGCAACAATGAAACATACAACTTTCCTCTAATTCTTAAATACTTCCTCCCCCCACTATAATGATCCCAATTCTACCTTACAAATCTGGCTAGAAGAGAGGATGTACACTGTTACAGATAGGAACTGGAAACACAGGGAATCCAGGGCAGATGATCCCTTCAGGACCAGTGGTAAGAGTGGCAATACCGGAGGGTGGAGGGAAGGTGGGGTGGAAAGGGGGAACCGATTATAAGGATCTACATATAACTTCCTCTCTAGGGGATGGGCAAAAGAAAAGTGGGTGAAGGGAGACATTGGACAGTGTAAGACATGATGAAATAATAATTTATAAATTATCAAGGGTTCATGAGAGGGGGGGAGTAGGGAGAGAGAGAAAAAAATGAGGAGCTGATATCAAGGGCTTAAGTGGAGAGCAAATATTTTTATAATGATGAGGGTAATGAATGTAAAAATGTGCTTGACACAATTGACATATGTATGGATTGTGATAAGAGTTGTATGAGCCCCCAATAAAATGAATTTTTTTAAAAAACCAAGTTGTAAGAGAAACTGCTTTTATGAAAAATTCACTGTGAGCAGAGAGAACCTTCCCAGGAGATGCCACAGGGTGCACGAACTCAGAGCAAGTTGCTTGATTCTCACCTAGCGGGGGAAATGCATACTATGAGAGCTCCACTGAGCAAATCTTTTTTCCAGTTTATTTTGGGCACCCCCTCATATAGATAAAGAAAAATATATAAAATAAAAGGCTCACACCATTGTAGAAGCAGGCAAGTTCCAAGTTTCTGGGTCTTCTTAGAGCTTCTTGTCAATTCCTGACAAGGACAGATTACCCAATAAGCAAGGTAAGAATGAGTTTACTTGTGCTAATTTACTAATCTTAACTAAATAATTCCACATCTGATTAGGAAATAAACACAAGTAAGCCTACGCTTCATAACCCATGTGAAACTGTTCACCATAGATTAGTAAATTAAGCCCATGCTTAATTTTTTTATTGGGTAAACTACCTTTGCTATAATGCATAGTCTCCATGAATCATAATCGATTCAGTGTGTTCAGTTTTATTTTGTTTTGTTTCATTTTGCTCTGCTTTTGCTTCAAGAGCCAGTGTTTTTATTAGTAAAGGATGTGTCTGTTGGCAGTGTTGCTAACTCTGCTCTCTTGTTACTCCAGAAAGGTCAACGCAGTAGCCCAAAAACAGCTTGGCCGCTTGTGGCACACCAGTTCTGTCTTCTTTCATCCCCCGATGCACGAATATGCAGAGAAGCTCTCTGCACTTCTTCCTGAGCCTCTTAAGGTATGCTATTCCCAGCTCAAAGGAACAGTAGTCTCATGATCCCAGGTGGCAAGGGAACACAATCAGGTTATCTGGTCTAATAATGGATTGTTGGGCCAATATCCATATCTGAAAGCACTCAAGTGAAAGAAAAGAATGTGTGAACAACGAGACCAATGTTAACATGCATCTTCTCTGAACCTCGGTCTAAGCCACTCTCACTTTCTTTGCACTTTCCAGAAAATTCAGCCTTCTTGAGTGTCTGCTCTACATTCCCCAAGAGTTTTCCATCTCTGCCCTACAGCCCTTCTGTAAAGGCATTGCATTTTTCTTTTACAAAGGATGGGGCCATTTTATTTAAAATTAATAACTCATCCAGTTCATTTGGTTGGGTGCACATAGATATTTTTAAAGAATGAGATATTTTTGTGCCCCTGAAAGGACTGTGTTGAGCCTGGATTCAGATGTTAAAATCTTGTTCAAATTTTACTTTAAGATAATAAATGAGTTCATGCATATCAAGAACTTAAACCAGTGTTCTGTACAAGGTGTTAGCTATCATGATTTTAGTACTAAAATAAGATGAAGAAGGATCTCCTAGGTCAATAGTTCTCAACCTGTGGGTTGCGACCCCTTTGGGAGTCAAATGACCCTTTCTCAGGGGTTGCCTGATTCATAACAGTAGCAAAATTACAGTTATGAAGTAGCAACAAAAATAGTTTTATGGTTGGGGGTCACCACAACATTAGGAACTGTATTAAAGGGACACGGCATTAGGCAGATTGAGCACCACTGCCCTACATGGTGCAAGTATCTGACCCATTTGCTCCTCATTGAAAGATGGGAGGTTCAAGTTCTCCCGGAGGCATCCTGGAAGAGAGGCCTGATGATCCACTTCTGAGAAAGTAGCCACTGAAAACCCTGTGGAACACAGCTCCACGCTGACACACTTGAGGGCTCCATGAGTCAGAAAGAACCAGATGACAATTGGTTGGTTGGCTGGTTGGTCAGTCGGTCGGTCGGCTGGCTGGCTGGCTGGCTGGCTGGCTGGCTGGTTGGTTGGTTGGTTGGTTGATTGGTTGGCTGTTTGGCTGGTTAGTTGGTTAAAACCAACTTGTAATTGCTGTGACCCAAGTTCAACCCACAGTTATCTATAGGAGAGCTGTAGCAACGAAGTCAGTAAACGTGTAAGCCCACACCTACAACTCAGTCCCAGAACCTGGAACACCCAGTCCCTTCAGTTCTCCCCGTTTCTTTGAGCGGGCTAGGCTGAAATTCTTCTGTACTTCCTTATTTCCACACACACAGGACAACCAGTCAGGGGTATCGTCTGAAGCTGCAGGACCATCGAGCATCCTCTGTTTTAAACAGGCCTCAAACAGCTTCACATCAGCCCAGGCATGCCCAGTGCTGTGAAACTGGACGAGCCCTAATTGTTTTAATTAGTGGGATGATAACCAGACTGGGAAAAAATTATGGGTCAATGTCCTGGAATGAGAGACCCAGAATAGGCTTCGTGAGCCCTTTCAGGAAGCTGAGGTAGGAGAATGGGTTCTGGCCATGACTGTGGAGAGTGACACCATTCAACGTAGTGTGGACCATCACCATCTTTGAGCAGGGCCCCGCTGTTTCCAACGCTGCCAGTAAAAAGATGTGGTTGCTGGTCAACACACTTGCTGCCCTTGTTTTCTAAGAGGGAGATGACGTTTGGAGCAATATATCAACCTGCAGTTTTTCCTCATCTGGTTATTGTTTTGGTTCACCCATATTCTACAGATCTGGTCCATTCTGGTCTTGCTGTGTTGGGGGAAATTTGAAGCCCAGTTCTAAGCTTTTAGAGTCAAGTGTCAGCTTTAGGTTTAGTCAAAAGAACTGGCTCTCAAATCCATTCAGTACCAAACCACTCTGTGTCCCTCAGAGAGTCTTCTGGTTCCTAACAGCAAGCAGAATATCACATAAGACCAGTGAACTCCCGGAATCTCTCATAGCTGTAACAATCTTTTAGCTATTTTGGAATCTATAGCACTTAGCAGCTTCTAAGTAACCCAAGACCAGACGACTAGGTTGCCCCAGCTGGTGTGAGGAGAACTCCACTTAATAATCAGGAATTGAGACACTGACCTGTAGTAATTTTTTATTTGTTGTGTTTTAAGACAAGGAATGACAAAGTAACGTGTCTCTCTTTCCCTTCCAGGTCATTTTCTTGACCAACAGTGGCTCAGAAGCCAATGACCTGGCCATGTTGATGGCCAGAGCGCATTCAAATAATTTAGACATCATTTCATTCAGGTAAGCACACCTGGGAAAAATCCAACAATAGCAGTATTGACTTAATCATAGTACTAACTGTCATTCAAATATGGCCAAAATTTCCAGAAGAATTTTTTCAATTTTAGGTATTAAGACAGGAGCTATCAAATTAGTCTTATAACAGGACAACTCAATCCAAATTGGTCTAATCCAACCTAGGGTCCCTAACTGGGATCATCAACAGACTGGAGTCCTCGTGAAGTCATGGATCTGCCTATTGAATTGACAAAAATATCACATGGCAGGTTTTTTAGTTGTTGGTATTTTACTGTGAAGATGCAGTATTGGCTACACTGCGTACTGACTGGCTTCTCAATCAATGCCCAGGGAAACATAGGGTTGTAGGTTCTAGCCCCAGGCCCAGTTTAGTCTCTGCTGATGAATCATGTGCTCCTAGTGCCAGTGGGCCATTCATTGTTTCATCATTTACCCTCTGTACAGTCAGAGGCTGCTTGTTGAACCTGCACATTTCTGCTTCTGGGTGAGTTCTGAGAATCAATAATGTAATAGATCAATGAAAACCCTGATGGGCATATGAGCATGAAAAATAATAGGACACTAAGAATTTTGCTCTGAGTTGCCTTCTTTGGATAACTTTATACAGAGAATTTAAACAGATGCTTATAAGGTTTACGTAAAAGACAGGAATTAGTTATAATAAAAGGTTGAAGGAAAGAATGAATTGTCTCTTTTTTTTGCCTTGCTGGGCCATAATGTCTGTCTAAATTCAAAGGAAGGTTGATTTCAACCTCACCAAATTACATAAAACACAAAATTCCATATAAAATGCACATGCAAACTGATGCCAGGGGCTTAGGTGGAGAGCAAATGTTTTGAGAATGATGAGGGCAATGAATGTACAAATGTACTTTACACAATTGATGTATGTATGGATTGTGATAAGAGTTGTATGAGCCCCTAAGAAAACGATTTTAAAAGCGCACATGCAGTTATTACACACTACAGAAACAACTGCTATTAAGGAAGTGCAGCAATAAAGAATTTGGAAGAATGTTTTGCCTAAATAAAATTCCAGAAGATGTGTGTTCTTGATGAGGATCGATCATTGTTAAGCCATGAGAATGCTTATGTATCATCTTTTAAGATAGACGACATTCTTTCAAGTGTCCCCATTAGTCCTAGATTCTTACTGTCATGGGTGAACCTGATCTAGAAAACTGCTAAAACTCATTGGAATCGGACACTTTGTACTACATTATGACAGTTTCAAGTTTGAGAATTCAACCCCCTTTCTTCTGTGCCTCATATGGTGGTTTACAAGAGATTTATGGAAGAAGCCCCAGAGATATTCACCAACAGATGCAGGAGGGGAACAAATCCCTGGCTTCCTAATGAAGAATCCCAGGCGAGGCCAGCTCACAATGACGCTAAGAGTGTCTGAGTTGAAGTAGCTTCCAAAGAATTTTTGATGGCTGGGACTTTCTAAAGTATTTTCCTGGGTCTCCCAAAGCATCTGGGAGTGCTTTCAAACCCCCAGTCACTAGGTTAGCACATTAACTCTGTGTACCGCTCAGGGGTTTTCATTTTGAAAAATAACAGTCACCAAAAACATTATTTCTGATGTTTGCTAACAGATTAGTCTCATTACTTTTGAGTACGAAAGTCTGCCCTCAAGCCAGAATTTCCCCACAATTTCTGACGGTGTTTCAAATCTCTGCCACCTGTAAAAAGGTACATATGTAAATTCGCCAGCAATAGGGGTGATAATTTCCAAAACATCATTGGAGTTGATATTAGTCCTTCCACGTTTCCTGTCCCTGGCCTTCCTGTGTTTTCTCTTTTGCACCCCTCAGTTTTTCAGAAGACCTTGATGAAAGAAAGTGAACTCACCTCAACCACTCTGGTTTTCTCTCTGCAGAGGAGCCTACCACGGATGTAGTCCTTACACACTGGGACTGACAAACGTCGGCCCCTTCAAGATGGAACTCCCTGGTGGAGTGGGTTGCCATGCAGTGAGTTTGGGGATTTTGTGTCTTATTAATCTCAAACCTACTGGGTCTGTGGAATAGTTCATCAGAATTTCCTGGCATTTGAATTGCACATTAATATGAATCCTGCTGTTAATCAGGGCCTCCATTTGATGCAATTGAATTGAAGGACGATTTCTTAAAAAGGACTTCAGAATCTGAATGATCGTTAATGATAACATGTTAAAACCGTGTTTCCCTTTTCAATTACATCAGGCAAACTGGAAAGAACAGCATCGAGATTAGTTCTTGAGACCTCGAATGCATGCAATTTCTAGAGGGGCATCACCACACCCACCCTCGGTTCTCACTTTTGCTCACCTTTCCGACATCAAAATCAGGCACCTCATTATTCATATTCTTTCGGCAGCCTTACCCGCTAAACCACTGAGCAAGGCTGATATGGAAAACATTTTCCTTTATAGAGTGGTCACATGTCTGATTTCTGAGAGGGGGGAACATAGCTCTTCAGAGCTGACTGGTAGGTTTTCTTCCTAAGTGGGGAAGGACTGGGAGCGGGTCGGGGCGGGGAATCTCGATATCCAATTAAGATGGCCGCTTGCTTTGATTGGTACCACGTGCTGCCCAACTTGGGCAGCCCATGTTCCTGTCTCGCCAAACTCTTTTGTCATTTGCAGACCATGTGCCCAGATATTTTTCGTGGTCCCTGGGGAGGAAGCCACTGTCGAGATTCTCCTGTGCAGACAATCAGGAAATGCAGCTGCGCACCAGGTCCAACTGGGCAGTGAGGGAGGGACCAAAGGAAGGTGGGAGCGAGGGGGGGGGGCGGGCAAGGGATATGGAGAAGGACAGAACTCTGACACAGGGAACAACCACCTTTGGAAAATCAGGAAATGGAAAAGCTAAAGAAAATAAGACTAGAGAGTAACCCCTCAACGAAATAATATTTCTCACACCAACTGACTTTACCAAGAGGTGCTGGGTAGTAGATGCAATTGATGTAGTCCACTGCTAATGGAAATATTGGAGGTTCAAGGTCACCAGAGGCTCCTTGAAGAAATGCTGTGATCTCCTTCCAAAAGACCAGTCCCTGAAAACCTCCTGTGACATGCATACATGGGGTCCCCATGAGTTGAAGTCAACTCAGTGGCAACTTGAAGCACTTTTCCATCAGCATCTGTATGGTTGTGTTTCAAACTAAGTAATGAAGAACAACAATAAAGAGAAACTTTGGGTGTCTATAATTGTTTTTTGAAGCAAACTAAGTAGAGACTATCACTTGGTATTTGAACCACCTTGATAGTAAATCAAGGGTAGTCTTCAATCCTGTGCCTGATTAGCACTATCCATGGAGTCCTGATGAAATAGTGGTTGTGTTGGGCTGCAAACTGCACAGGACAGGCAGTTTGAAACCACCAAATGCTCCAAGGGAGAAAGACAAGGCTTTCTACTCCTATAAAGAGTTGCAGTCCCAGAAACCCACAGGGGTCATTCTTCCCTGTCCAATGGGGTCTCTGTGAGTAGGAAATGGCTCAATGGCAGTGGGTTTTGTTTGTTTGTTTTATATTAACAATAGATTTGGCATTGGTTTTAACCCTATAGCACCTGAATTTTTAATTTCAGGAAAAATTTTTTATTTTATTCTTTACTTTCATAGCTATCAATATATATATATTAATGTATACATTGAATTGAATGTTATGAAAACGTTGCACTCGGCATTATAGGATTAAAGGAAAATGAGTTTTTTTATTTATTTACCAATTCCCAGTGGAAAAACATGAGAGAGGAATGAGTACATTTTTTTTTAAAAATCATTTTATTGCAGACTCATACAGCTCTTATTACAATCCATACATCCATCCATTGTGTCAAACACATTGGTACCATTGTTTCCATCATCATTCTCAAAACATTTGCTTTCTACATGAGCCCTTGGTATCAGCTCCTCACTTTTTTCCCTCCCTCTTCTACCCTACCTCCCTCATGAACCTTTGATAATTTATATTTTTTCCCTCATGTCTCCCTTCACCCACATTTCTGTTGTCCGTCCCCCTGGGAAGGAGTTATAGGTAGATCATTGTGATCAGTTACCCCTTTCTCCCCCCCCCCCACCTTACCCTCCTGGTTTTGCTATGATGGTCCTGAGGGGTTTATCTGTCCTGGATTCCCTGTGTTTCCAACTCTTATCTATACCCATGTATAGGCTCCGGTCTAGCCAGATTTGCAAGATAGAAATGGGATCATGATAGTGGAGGAGAGGAAGCATTAAAGAACTAGAGGAAAATTGTATGTTTCATCAGTGCTATACTGCACCTGACTGGCTCATCTCTTCCCTGTGACCCTTCTGTAAGGGGATGTCCAATTGTTAACAGATGGGCTTTGGGTCTCCATCTGCACTCCCCCTCACTCACATTGATATGATTTTTTGTTCTGTCTTTGATGCCTAATACTTGATCTCATCAACACCTCATGATCACACAGGCTGGTGTGCTTCTTCCATGTGGACTTTGTTGATTCTGAGCTAGATGGCTGCTTGTTTATCTTCAAGCCTTTAAAACACCAGATGCTATATCTTTAATAGCCGGGCACCATCAGCTTTCTTCACTACATTTGCTTATACACCTATTTGTCTTTAGTAATTGTGTTGGGAAGCTGAGCATCACAGAATACCAGATTATTAGATCAAAGTGTTCTTGCATGGAGTAGAAGTCCAATGTCCATCTACTACCTTAATACTTAACATATAAATATACGCACACAGATCTATTTTGCCATCATCATATAAATATATTTACATATGCACATGCCTGTATTTAGACCTCTATAAATGCTCTTTGCCTCATAATTCTTTCCTGTATTTCCTTTTACTTGCCTCTTGTCCCACTATCATGTTTGGCCTTCATTCAGGTTTCAGTAATTCTTCTCAGTTACATTGCCTTGATCAGACCCTGCAGTCATCCTACACCTTCCTCACTACCAATTTTAGATCATTTGTTTTTCCCTTGTCCTGGGTTTGCTAACGCCCACTTCCTTTTCCCTGCCTCCCTATCACCCATGTTTCCCTGTAACCTTTGGTCCTGTTGTTTTCTCCTCCATATTATTTACCCCCCTTATCTAGATAGACATGCAGAGACAATAATAAGCACAAAAACAAGACAGAGCAAAACAAAACAACAAAAACAAAAATCAAAGACTGAAAAAAAGAAAAAGCCTATAAATAGTTTCAGGTTGTTTGTTGACTTTAGGAGTGTTTTCTGGTCGAGTCTGATGGACTGCCATGCCCCAAAGTCTATTTTTGGTATTCCCCGGGGACTTCAGTGCTTTGCTCCCCTTGCTGCTCTGTTGCACACCCTTAGTATTTTGGCCCGGTGTGGTGGGGTCAGATCAGGCACACATCCTACACTGGGTCTCCAGTGTTGTCCCTCAAAGTGCTAAGGGAGAGTAAGGGACGTCATGTCTTGTGGTGGGGGCGGCCCAATGGTCCTCTCTGTGCGCTGGCTGCTCTGAGCAGGAATATCATCCTTGGGGCTTGGTGGACCAGGATGCGTTCCACTCTCTCTCCTGAAGGAGTAATTTTAGGAATCTCAAAACTCAAGTCAAGAGATTCTCCAGGGACCCAGGATGCCAGGTAACACGAGATCATCTGTCCAAAACAAAACAAAACCAAAAAAAGGCTTTTCCTCAAGGCTGCTGATGTCTCTTGAAAAAGTTTTAAAAGCATTATCACAAGCAAAATTTCTGTTTATCACCGTTCCTTTTTGCTTGGATTCTTTACTTATTCTTAACACGAAGGAAAAGAAGTACGGAAACCGAATCTGTCATTTGCTAGTCACCAAGTCCGTCCTCGTTTGGGCCATCGCCTCTTGAATATCCGCCTGAAGTTATTCTGAAGGAAAGAACTAGAGTCAGACCAACCATCCTAACTGGAAAGTGTGAGTCACCGAGTAGACGTGAAGAATGCAAAGTGGCCCTCTTCAACATCAGCCTTCAAAGGAAGAAAAGTCATGGTCATCTTAAAACACAAATAGGATGGAGGCAAAAGAGAAGTAAGATGAAAGGTTGGCATGGGAACAGGACAACATGTTATGGTGACAACAGAAACCCCCTGCCATCAAGTTGCTTCCCACTCATAGTGACCCTAGAGGACAGGGCAGCTAAAACTGTCCCTGTCGGTTGCTGAGACTGAAACTCTCTGTGGAAGTAGAAAGCTTTCTTTCTCTTGTAGAGCACCTGATGGTTTCCAACTGCCAACCTCAGAAGACAAAAGGAGCAGCCACTCTGCTACCAGACCACAGAACTCCGTGTTGACCACATGCAGTACATTTAAAATCATAATTGAAACACTCCCTTTTAAAGATGAGTGTGCTGTGGTCTACACCCCAGAGATGGGAGAACCAGGTTTGGATCCCAGGTCTTCTGACTCCAAAGCCAGTGCCCCCAATACCTAGGATCACCCTCCTTCCCATGGATGGGCCGTCTGGAGGAACCCAAGCTTGAAAACATGTCCTAGTCCACTGGCCACAATCCCTGACACCTAAGCAAACAACTGAGCCGGTGCCCCTCGCCGCCCTGTCCATCTGGGAGCCAACACTCCCCCGTTGCCTTCGTTTTTCTCCTTTGTAAACTGGAGAGAGCCAGACCCTCCCCACCCACGGGTGACAGGACCTTATGAGACCAAGGGATAGAGAACATACACCTTGTCTTTTCATGGAATCATGCAGATAATATACAGAACATGCTATGCTAATTATTTTCTAAATAGCACGTGAGGAAAAAATGTCATCAAACTTAGAAATATATCTCTCCTGTGAGGCGGGAACACTTGGCAATCCAATGAAGATGAATATCGTTGGAGTGAAAAGACAGGAAGTGCCATATATCATAGGTGTCACATACATGTATCATGCATATCATATCTCCAGGGCATGAAAAACCAGAATCGGGTCAATGCACTTTCAAAGACCTGGTAGGACTAGAAAGCCACTGGAACAGAGCTTAGTACACAGTGTTGTTGTTGTTATGTGCAGTCAGGTTGATTTTCAATTCATAGCTACTCCCTGTGACAGAGTAGACTTGCCCGTCATATTTTCTAGGCTGGAATCTTTAGAGAAACAGATCGCCAGATCTTTCTTCCACTGGATGAGTTTGAACCACTAACTTTTAGGTCAGCAAACGAGTGTCTAAACAGGCCTCCTTACAGTACACACTGGTGCCCACGCTCCAGGGAACACAACCTTGCTTGCTGCAAACAAAGATGACTTGAACTTACTGATGGAGATCAAAGAGGATAACCGTTATTGGAGATGATGCTTCAACATCATGAAAACCAAAATCCTCACAAGTGGATCCATCAGCAACATCAAGATGAACAGAGACAAGGCTGAAGCTGTCAGGAATTTCCGTTTACATGGATCCATAATCAACACACATGGAAGTAATAAAACAAACACAGAGAAGCCCACCGCCATTGAGTCATTTCCAAGGCCATACATCGTTATGGGCGCGATGGCTTCTTTCTCCCACAGAGAAGCTAGTGGGTTGAAACCACCAATCCTGAGGCTAGCAGCCAACTTGACAACACACCCGTAAGGAAATCAAACGATTGTGCCGCAATGGACCTCTTTAAAGTGTTAATGGTAATTGTGCTGCAATGGACCTCTTTAAAGTGTTAATAAGCAAAGCTGTCACTTCGAAGACTTAGGTATGCCTGACCCGTTATGTTTCAACATATTTTCAATTGCCTCCCATGCTGAACAAAAAATAAAGAAGACTGAAGAGGCATTGATACTTTTGAATTGTGGCAGTGGTGAAGAATATTACATACACCATGAAATTCCAGAAATACAAATGAATGCATCTTGGAAGAACTATAGCCAGAATACTCCTAAGAATCCTGGAGCATGAGAGGCTTCATCTAACACGCTTCGAACAGACATTAGTGGGGATCAGTCCCTTGAGAAGGATGTCATGCTTGGTAAAGCAGCGGGCAGTGGACAAGACGAGGTAGAACTTCAACAAAGAGATTAACATCATGGTTGCAACAGTGGACTCAAGCCTAGCGGTGACTCTAAGCATGATGCGGGACAGGGCAGTGTGCATCGAGTCACTGTAAGTGAACAACAACTTGATAACACCTAACAATAATAACAACAGTACTCGGGAAATGTTCTTTTCATGAGACCTTCTCTACCTTAAGCCAACTTGAAAATACCAGAAATCCATGGTCATTTCTGTAGTGGCATTTGGAAATTAAACGGTAGTGACAAGATAGACATTTCTGCTTCTCTGGATAGTTTTCTTAACTCATATTCTTATCTTTGAGAGACCAGACTGATCTCATATCTTAAAATAAAATTGGAATTCACTAAGAATATCAGCGTTCGCTCTTGCTTTTTGAACTAGGAAGTGTTTGTTCTTTCTTGTAAAACAAGTATATCATATATATTTACAAATGCATCCCAACAGGGAAAATATGTGGACAATTTATCTTAGGGTTGGCTCACTGGGTACATACAGGAAAGATCTTGTAGGTTTGTTTTTTTTTTCACTTAGGAAACACTATAATTCCCAGCATAGGTGAGTGGTCTTTTTGTGAACCTAATGCAGGTGTCCTACCACCTGTCTGTCAGTTTGGCATACTGTGATGGCTTGCATGATACCATGATCCTGGAAACTATACCACCAGTATCTCATGTATCAGGAACCATGAGAGGTTTCTGTGGAGCTTCCAGATTAGTACAGACCTGAAAGGCAGACTAGCAAAGCTCTCGCTACCTACTTTCCAAAATTAGCGGAAGAAGATCACCAAAGGATAATTGGTCCAATACAGAATACAGAGCTGGAATACAAGCTCCTGACTTGGAAGTCTCTCCAAAGACACAAGCAGCGCAGCAATAAGCTTGAGTGCACCAACAATCAGGAAGCTGGTGCAGGACAAGACAATGTTCTACTCTGAGCCAAGGCAACGGCAACTAACAATGTCATAGAGCTTTGTCCCATTTTAGTATCTTCTCACACTCCGCACTCCAGGACTTTCACGTCAGTTGTGCCTTTCAGGTTCTAAAGTTCAGATCTGAACCACAATGAAATCCGTCTCTATCATCCTACAGTGCCGTGGTCGTGTCACTGGTCTTCTGGAAGACAAGTTTCCTTGTACTAAAAAAAAAAAAATTTCTTTATTTGATTCTCTCTCTGCCTAACTCTGTGCCACAGAAAAAACAAAAGTTCTTCCATTCTGTTGCTTGGATGGCATACAGCAGGGCATCCACTCTCCACCCCCTTGATGTTACCATGGTAACATAGAGGCAGTAAATGCGAAATCTCTGTCTAGGGGCAACCTGACCTGAACGGACACAATGTGTCAAAGAAGTGAATATGAAATGAAGTAAAAAGCTGACTGCCGTGCAGGACCCCTCTCCTCGTTGAACTTGTGGATGACGGGTGGAAAATAATGAAAGGCCGGCAAGTTCAAGGCACACCTCTCAGCTTGGTTTGTTCAAGTTGAAGCCACTGGGGTTAATTGTCTTCCATTTTTTGATTTCTCTAGTTACAAATGGGCTGCTAAGTGTCATTCTCCCTTTGGGGTATTCCTGGGCTGTTCTCGCTTCACAGAAGTAAGGAATTTGGGGAAACTGGGGGAGGGGTTAAAAACGGAATTTCATTCTCTGGAAACATAAGCTTATTTGTTTACTCTGTGGTGCCCATGAACACAGCATGACTGATACTACAATATGTGCCTTCTGAATTTATTACCCCTGCCATGACTTAACCTTCCCAGTCCTGCCATTGTCTTCATAGGCTCCATGAACTATCTCAAATATCGCATGTTACCTGTAAAGATATCTGCGGCCAGGTGGTGTTATTCCCATTTTTAATGAAAAGCTAGTATACTTCTGCTTCGCTTTTGTTGACATTTACTGAAGGGTTCTGTCTTTTATCTGCAGCTTCAGGAGACAACTGTGTCCTTAAGAACGGCGAGTGGTAACTGTTCTCACTGTTGGTGATGCTGGGTCCTCTCTTCACACAGGCCTTCTGCTGCCTGTGCACACAGGCTGAACTGTACACTTCCGGAGAGGGAATAGTGATGTTTAAAACCAAATTGCAGGGGCATGAGAAAATTGAAAAGGTTCAGCCCTTTATGAATGCAGTTGACCTGGAACTTTGATTTTTCTGAGAAGGAGTCCTCTCTCCTGCTTTGCCTGGTTCTTAATTTTAATAATAGGCTTCTGGAGCTTGGACAATCCTCATGAGAACTTGTCTTATTTTTCTTGCCTTTTCCCACCCACAGATTTCGCTTCTGTTGTTCTCTCTAGTGATGCTTACAGCAGTGAAGATTCCATCACCACAGGCAGAATGTTTGTAGCATCTCTAAGCATGTTGCAATGGAAATATGGTTCATAGTATTGAGACATTTGAATGGGATGGACAGTAGTAGTATGACAGACTAGGTAGTCTCTAATTGCATACAAATAAAGATCCTAGATAAAGCATGAAAAGCATCCTCTTTAAAGCACTAATATCAGAGAGTAAGAACTTTCAGGAACACAAAGAAGTTGACAGACTACTGCAAGTAGTCTGGTGATCTTAAACTTCATTCTTTATGGATGACCTTGAGGCTCTGGTGACCTTGAATTTAATTCTTTTTAGATCTCTGGAATGCAGGATGCATATAAAAATGTCCAGGCATTCCATGATGCTTACCTTCCCAACACTATTGCTGAAGACAAATGGGTGCATAAGCAAATGTGGTGAAGAAAGCTGATCGTGTCTGGCTATCAACAGATATGGCATCTGGGGTCTTAAAGGCTTGAAGGTAAACACACGGTCATCTAGCTGAGAAGCAACAAAGCCCACATGGAAGAAGCACACCAGCCTGTGTGAGCACGAGGTGTCGAAGGGATCAGGTACCAGACATCAAAGAACAAAAAATCATATCATTGTGAATGTACAGGGGTGCAGATTGGGGACCCAAAACCCATCTGTAGGCAACTGGACATCCCCTCTGTAGGCAACTGGACATCCCTTACAGAAAGATCTCAGGGAGGAGACAAGCTAGTCAGGATGCAGTGTAGCAAAGATGAAACATACAACTTTCCTCTAGTTCTTAAATGCTTCCTCCCCCACTCCCCCCACTATGATGATCCCAATTCTACCTTAAAAATCCAGCTAGACCAGAGGATGTACACTTGTGCAGATAGGAACTGGAAACACAGGGAATCCAAGACAGAAGAGCCCTTCAGGACCAGTGGTGAGAGTGGCGATACCAGGAGGGTGGAGGGAAGGTGTGGTAGAAAAGAGGAGCCAATTACATGGATCTACATATAACCTCCTCCTTGGGGGATGGACAACAGAAAAGTAGGTGAAGAGAGATATCAGACAGTGTAAGAGATGACAAAAAATAATAATTTATAAATTATCAAGGGTTCATGAGGGAGGGGGGAGTAGAAAGGGAGGGAGGGAAAATGAGGAGCTGATATCAAGGGCTCAAGTAGAAAGCAAATGTTTTGAGAATGATGAGGGCAACAAATGTGCAAATATGCTTGACACATGGATGGATGGGTGGATTGTGATCAGAGTTGTATGAGCCTCCAATAAAATGATTTTTTTAAAATGTCCAGGGCCCAAGCTAACAAAGGTGATCTAATTGGAAACCCTCCCCCTCAAGTGAAGAAAACAAGAGAAGAATGGATGAATTTGAATTGGGTGTGGGTAAAGCATATCGAAAACACCCTGGACTACCAGCAGAGCAAACAGAGCTGTCTTGAAAGAAGTGCAGCCAGAAGGCTCCATAGAATCGAGGATGGACATTATCAGGAGAGACCAGTCCCAGGAAAGAGACACAATGGGTGACAGAGCAGCACAGAGGAATAGCCTCAAAGAGTCTGACACAGCGACGGCAACACTGGACTGAAAACATGACCATCCTCAGGATGGTACAGGACTGGGCAGTGTCGCGTTTGGTTGCGCATCGGGTGGCTGTAAATTGGAACCAACTCAATGGCACCTCACAACAACCACCTCCATAAAGGGCCCCAAAGTGGCCACACCCTCACTCATGAGTCAACTAGAAATAAATATACTACCAGCACCAACGCCTCCATTGAGTGGTCTGCAAAGTGCTGGTCTGAGTGGGGGAAAGCTTGTGGGGGGATCATCACTGACAACTTGAACTACAGGCTGGCCACCTTGAGGCTTAGCATTCTGAATTCTCACCACCTTAAGCTGATAATTTAGAAAAATCTAAGGCTGGTCATGGCCTCT
Organism: Tenrec ecaudatus; assembly: GCF_050624435.1. Lineage (NCBI taxonomy): Eukaryota > Metazoa > Chordata > Mammalia > Afrosoricida > Tenrecidae > Tenrec > Tenrec ecaudatus. The sequence goes on along the minus strand of NC_134531.1, from coordinate 33,463,241 downwards.
ATGCCTAGAAGTTGCAAATTCAGTGTTCTCTAAAGGAATCCTCATTCTGGACCTCAATGAATTCTGATAAACAAAATCCCAAGGAAGATAAACATCCACAGTCAAAAATAACAAATATACATTGAATGAAAACAGACCGAGGATGATTTCGAGTATTGGAATTATCAGACAAATTATAAAATAAACATGTATCAAACAAATTATAAAATAAACATTTTTAAAGAAAATCAAATATAAACTTAAACATATGGACAAAGGATGGGCACTGTAAAGAATGGCACAGTAGGTTTGTATAAAGAATATGAGGTAAGTGAAAAAGCATTGCTACTAGGAAGTCAGTTCTTACACGCATGGCTTTATTCCAAACAAATCATGTTTAAACATGTCTCTACAATCAGAGGAGACTACAGACTGTCCTCTCAATAGTTAGTTTCACTCAGGTGTCTCAATATTAGTTTCATTAGGGTGTCTTCCCCAAAAAGACCCTAACAAAACTCTAGAACATTCTTCTTTAGACTGAAATCTAATTGTCTTATAAACATATTTACTAACTTTCAAGACTGAGGTGCCTTGTCATTATAAATTAAACATTATGTTAAGTGATGATAAAAAGTAAAATAAGGTTATTTTTAAGATATTAAATCCAAATTCCAATTACAGTAGAAAGAAATGGACTCATTGAGAATACAGGCATTCTTAGCTATCTATGTCAGGCCAAATGATACGTTGGGGCATTTTTCCCCGAGATGGAAATAATTAACGAGTGTTGTTAATGCCTGAATGACTATCTTCACCGCTTTCATTGAGCCAAAGTACAAATCATTTTAAGCAGAAATCTCTATCTTTATAAGGAGCCTTGGTGGCATAGTGACTACCAGTTAGGCTGCTAACAGCAAGGTCAATAGTTAGAGCCCACCAGCCACGACTAGGGAGAAAGATGAGGCTTTCTACTTCCATACAGAGTTAGACTCTTAGAAACCCACAGAGGTCGGCTACTATCAGTTGGAATGGACTCGATTTCAGTGAGTTTGGGGGTTTTATATCTTGCTGTACTATATACTGAGGAGGTTAATCAATTCATTCACCTTGGTTTTTGTCTTTGTTTTCCCCCATTCTCTTGGATGACACGCTCACATCTTCAAACACCGGGGGTTCCTTGTTTGTTTATTTTGTTTTCCTGTTTCTAGATTGCTGCCAAGCTGAAGACCAGTATGTTGAACAGTTCAAAGAAACTCTAAACACCACTGTCGCCAAGTCAATTGCTGGGTTTTTTGCTGAGCCGATTCAAGTGAGTGTTTCAACTTTATGCCTAGTTCAGCGGAATTTTCCAATTATCAAGGCATCTTCAATCAAACAATCTACATCGTTCCAATCATTAAGTGCCCATTGCTATGTTGCTCATCAAATTCAATTCATTGACTTCCTTTCCCTGAAAAGGGAGTTTCCCTTGCTAGCATTTATTCAATTTTCTTTAAATATATTTAACGACCATCTCCTCCAACCTTAAACTGAGCAGATAGATGAAACTATTGAATTTCTCCAGAAAAAGGAACTGCAGCAACATGTAGTGGACTAACCCTAATGCTCACCTAATATACACACAGGAACCCTGGAGGCTTAGTGGGCCAAGCACTGCATTGCTAGCCACAGAGTTGATGGTTTAAACCCCCAGCTACTCTGCAGTAAGAAAGCTGTCTGCTATTGTAAAGATTTACCAACTTAGAAACCCTATTGAGTCCATAGTCTAGACAATCCCTTTAAGTTAATGACATAGGGGTTCCACATTGGACTGCTAACTGAAAGGTTGGCAGTTTGAAACTACCAACAGCTCCGAGGGAGAACGATGAGGCTTTCTATGCCTGTACAGAGTTACAATCTTGGAAACCATAGAGGCAGGTCTACCCTAGCCTCTAAGGTTGCTATGAATCCGAATCGACTGCATCGTGGTGAGTTTAGGAGTTTGTAAGTGGGAATTGCCAAGTTGGCAATAGGTGTGATTTTGGTTTAGGAATCCTCACATTGTTGAGGAAGCCTTTCTTTATCCTTAACAAGTCTTCTCCATCTGGTTTCTTCTCATCTCAGAAAAGCATGACAACATGACAATTTGCATGATTTGGGGGTTTGTTTGTTTGTTTGTTTTCCAAAAGAAGTAACATTTAAGTACCTACCCTTCTTTTTTGCCCAAAATAGAAATAATTTTGCAGACTGCTTTTAAAGTTGCTATTACTCCTAATGCCAATGAACATAATGATCTATCCTTTTTAGGTTTAGTTTTGCTTTGAAGCTTTTCAACGTTTTTCAGGAACTGGGCCGGTGGTTATAGGTCTTCTTGGTCTTTTGCAGGGCGTGAATGGAGTTGTGCAGTACCCGAGGGGGTTTCTGAAGGAAGCCTTCCAGCTGGTGCGAGAGAGGGGAGGAGTGTGCATTGCAGATGAAGTAAGTGGCAGCCAACGTATTTAGGTGCAAGTCACAGAAATAAACTTCTTAAATGCCTCCTCTGGATCCCATGTGAGGATCCCTAGTGCCACAGTAAGTCAAACATTGGGTTGGTGACTGGAAGGCTGATGGTTCCAATCCACCAGCTGCTCTTCAGGATGGGGCGGTGTCAGGCTACCTGCCCTAACACACATCATCTCGGGTTCGGTAGGTGCAATTGTACAGTGTGTGTATATATATATGTATATATATATAGAGAGAGAGAGAGAGAGAGTAAGAGATGAACATAAGAGATGGAAGAGAGATTGCAATAATGGAGTCAGACACATTCCATAGTAGCATGCTCACCTCAGCCTCACTTGGTGGTCCATGTGGAGAGAGAGAGAGATCTTTATTGCTAACCAAGACTTTTATATTCTCTGGGGATATGCAAGCCCCCTAATTACAGGTGAAGACATACATCACAGGAAAGGGTTGTGCTATAGGTAACACAATAATGGGATGGGGATGATTTAGGGGTATCCGCGTAATAAGAAGGGGAGGTAATAGGGGTACATATGTGACAAGATGGGTGGATCCTAGATTCAGGATAGCAGCCTAACATTGGATGTCACTGAGCCAGTTTGACCTGTTCTCTGGCCCACCATAGAAACTATTATCAGTAGGGTGTAAACCTGACCTTCAGGAACCAAGCTAATAGTCCATAATAAGCCTTTAGGGAGAAGTAGCCCATTGTCCTTAACAGCAGGGAGCGGGGGGCCTACCTGTGGTGGGACCAGACAGTAGTCTGGCAACTGACTGCCTTCAGGGAGGCAACTTGACAATCATTTACCATTAGCTGCAAGCAGTGTCCTAAGTCTAACACATATTTGGGGGAGAGGGCTTGGGAGAAATCTTTCTGTTTCCCACAGGGTGGTCTATAAAGGTTTATAGACCTAGAAACCCGTTAGGGCAGTTCTTCTCTGCCCTAGAAAGCATTAGATGCCTAGAAAGCCTCTAATGTGGGAAGTCTATGGTATTTCTCTAAGTTATTGATGTTTTGTCCAATGGACTGATTGGCTAAGTAATCTGTGGGTTGACTTAACAAATACAACAGATCTAAACATTCAAATTGATGTCTATCAAATAGTTTACTCACAGACATAGTCGTCAGAATATCTTTAAAAGTCCTCTTTGGAAATTGCTTCAGGGAACTTACAAAGCAAATAGGAAACTTACTCTCGTAACTGGTTATGAGAGTCTGCGTCTTAATTTTTACCAAAATAGTACTCCCTAACCTGGAAGCATTCACCTAACCTTGCTGACCAAACTTGCCTGCAAATAACATATTTTAAATACATAGGAAATCTCACTCTATGTTCATCACCTCATATGCATGTGAAAAACTGGACATTGAATAAGGAAGACCAAAGAAAAATCAATGCTTTTGAATTACGGGGCTGATGAAGAATCATGAAAATACCATGGACTGCCAAGAGGACAAACGGATTGGAAGTACAGCCAAAGTGCTCTTTGTTCTACATCCTCTTCTGAATCCAGCCTGAACCTCTGGCAACTCTCTGTCAATGTATGGCTGCATGTGTTGTCAGATGATCTTCAGCAAAATTTCACCTTTCTTTGCAATGGGTACACATATGGATCTCTTCCTGTCAGTTGGCCAAATAGCTGTCTTCCAAATGTCTTAACATAGATAAGTGAGTGCTTCCAGTGCTTCATCAGCTTGTTGAAGTATTTCCATTGGTATTCCATCAATTCCTGGAGCCCGTCTTTGACTAATGCCTTCAGTGCAACTTAGACATCTTCATTCGGCACCATTGGTTCTTCATCATATGCTACCTCTTGAAATGGTGGAATGTCCACTAGTTCTTTTTGATACCAACAACCGAAACCAAACCCAGTGCCATCGAGTAGATTCTGACTTCCAGAGATCCTGTAGCACAGGTTAGAACTGCCCCTGTGGGTTTCTGAGACTGTAACCACATACAGAAGTAGAAATTCTGAGACTGTAACCACATTCAGGAGTAGAAAGCCCCCTTTTGTCCCCATGGCACAGCTGTTGGTTTTGAACTGATGACCTTACCGTTAGGAGCCCAAAGAGTGACCACTATGCCATCAGGGCTTTTCTTTTGGGCACAGGGACTGTGTGTTCTTTCCATATTCTTTTGATGCTTCCTGTGGCGGGTACATAATCTGTCAACTTGTGAAGGGGTGGAGTCTAGCCTGTCAATCAGGTCAAGATTGATGGCCTCATTCAGAGGCGCAAAGGAGATAAATAGCTCACTAGAGGTCAGACCAGCACTCTGCTTCACTTTCCTTCTGACAAGACACATGGAGCCAAGATGATGGAGTCAGAGCCCTGGAGCTGGAAGAGCCACGTGAAGACCCCTGCCAGAGCTGATATGCTTCTACCACCACTGGATCCACAAGACTTCCCACCCACTGGCCCGTGATCTCCCTGCATTCAGCATCATTGCATGTAGTGTGTGAGTCTGAAGAGGAATTTATAGACTGGCATCGGGCATATGGGCTAATATCAGACTTATGGATTTGATCTGAACTGGGCTGGGATGTTTTCTTAAAATACAATGACTCTTGTATATAAAGCTCTTTCTTATACACATATGAGTGTCTATGAATTTGTTTCTCTAGTCCAATAGTACAACGCAGGGGCATGGAACAGGGGATATCATTGCTAATGTCAGGTGGATCTTGGCTGAGCCGAGAATATAAAAAATATGTTCCCCTGTGTTTTATTTACTATGCAATGTGTGGGTCACAGCAAACTATAGGAAGCCTTGAGAAGAACAGAAATTCCAGAAGACTCCATTGTGCTCATGCAGGACCTATACATGGATTAAGGAACAGTTGTGCAAACAGAACAAGGAAATACCTCATGGTTTAAAATTAGCAAAGGTGTGCGTCAGGGTTGTATCCTCTCACCATCCTTATTCAATCTGGATATCAAGTAAGCTGCTCTATATGAAGAAGAATCCAATATCATGATTGGAGGAAGCTTATTAACATCCTATAATATGCAGATGTACAACCCTGCCTGCTGAAAGTGAATAGGACTTGAAGTGCCTGCTGATGTACATCCAGGACTGTGGCTTTCAGTATGGATAACAACTCAATGTAAAGAAGACCAAAGTCCTCACATCTGGGCCAGAAGGTACCATCATGATAAACAGAGAAAAGATTGATGTAGGATTTCTTCTTGCTTGTATTCACAATCAATGCTCATGAAAGCGCAGTCAAAAGATCAGCTGATGCATTTCACTGGGCAAATGTGCTGCACAAGACCTCTTTAAAGTATTGAAAACCAAGGATGTTACTTTGGGCACTAAGGTGCTCATGACCCAAGACATGGTATTTTCAATAGCCTCATACGCCTATGAAAGTTGGGCATTGAATATGCAAGACTGAAGAAGAATCTGTGTGTTTGAATTATGGTGCTGGCAAAGAATATTGAAAGTACCATGGACTGCCAAAAGAACCAACAAATTTGCTTTGGTAAAGAACAGCCAGGATGCTCCTTAAAGGCAACAACTGTGAGCCTTGGTCTCATGTACTTTAAACATGTAGTCAGGAGAGACCAGTCCCTGTAAAAGGACATCATGGTTGGTAAAGTAGAGGGGCAGCCAAAAAGAGTAAAGCCCTCCAAGATCGCTTGGCGCAGTGGCTGCAACAATGGACTCACATATAAAAACATTGTGATTCTGCTGCAGGATGGGACAATCTTTCATTCTGATGTCAAAGGGTCGCCAAGAGTTGGAACCAACTCGACAGCAACATCTGAATCCTGAAATATTACAGCCAAGAACACCCTCCTGGCCCACAAATTGAAACCACCTGCTGCAAGGTGAGTTTGAGAAGGACTGGCCTACTGACTAGCTTGAACTTTCTGAGACTCATTGTGTACCGTGCACTATTCACACTGATAATGCCTGTAACAGTTCCACAAAGGATGCTCTGTTATTACTTCCTTTGGCCGATAAGGGAATTTAAGTCCAAGCTGATTAAGTCACCTATCAAGGTCATGCAGTGTGTAGGGACACAGTCGGGAACCAAACCAGACTCCCAAGCCTACACTTCTAACCACCTTACCAAGCTGCTGCTCGGGAATGATTGGGATCATGATAAAAGGTCCCAGAGTGGGAGAAAGATGTGAAACAAAATCATTTAACAGGCCGGCCTTAAAGGTCTGATAGGAGCTGGTAGATCCCCTAAGACTATAACCCTTTAGACGCCTTGCAAACCTGGAACGGCACTCGCCCCCCCGAGCTCACATCTCCGTCCCACATCAAGTAAGCCGTGACATGAGCAAGGAGGAATGTGCCCTTCTGAGCAATCAACCGGAGGAGACCAACAGGTCGGCAAGTGCCCAAAACAAAGTCCAAGGGCAGGAGAGAGGGTGGGGATGGAAGCAGTCCCGCATGGATCATGCTTGCCGTCGGAGACTGGCTGCTTGTTGGAAGAGCCAGCACAGCCCAGCTATTGTGGTCCCCATTCCCATCCAGAATTGTAGGCCCCGCTCCTCTCACCTCTGAAGACATTGGGATTTATCAGCATTAGCAGGAGTGATCCCTCAACAAAACACACAACCTCGCTGCCATCGAGTCGATGCCAACTTGTAGAGACACAACAGGACAGGGTAGAACTGCCCCTGTGGGTTTCCAAGACTGACGATTCTTGGAAGTAGAAAGCCCCTCTGGCTCCCAAGGAACAGCTGCTGAGTCCGAACTGCTGACCTTGTGATTAGCAGTCCAATGTATAACCACTATGACACCCAGGCGCCTGAGCCTGTGCTAAAAGCAATCTTTCAAGCCAGTTCATTCTGAGTTAGAATCCTTGTGAGAATTTGCCTTGTCATCCCCAGATACATCCATTTGGCATCTACATTTCAGCAACATCCCCACTGAAAACGCTCTCTGAGAATCACCGGGGGAGCTTGTTAAACTGTGGATTCTGCTTCAGCAACTCTGGGGTGGAAATGCAAATCCTCAGCAGTGTTGGACTGAAATGAACTCCTTCAGAGCCCTGTATGAAAGTGTATGAAATTGACAATTCCTGGGTGATGCAACATGATCAAAATGCTCTTCTATCTCATCGTGCATGCTATTTACTTCTGCTGTAAATATGGAGTAATGAAGGCAGGTTGACAGGGAAATGAAATGGACCTGTTTTTCCATGAGTTCTCATGTGACCTCATGTGGTTAAAGGAAACCGCTGGCTCAGAGGCACCTTAGTAGAAAGTAGGGGTCACAGGACTCGAACCCAAGTCTGTCAGTCTGACTCCCAGGTATCTGCTAGCATGTGATTGTAGCTCCTGAAGCCTGTTATCGTAGTAGCACTCTAGAGATGACAGGGAAAATGAGAAAGTGACCTGAGAAAGGATGTCCCTTAAAATGTATTTCAAAATCATCCCTACTTCTGATACGTAATGTCTGCATGTGTGGACAGTAAAAGATGCAGATGGAAAGAGATCAGGGACCCTTTCCCAGGGAGGCTCTGGTAGACATTTATTTGCATGGACTTGTTTAACTTGCTCTATTCAATTGGGCGCTGCCAGCGAGCTCTCAATGATTCTGCCAACCCTCGCGCTATATCAGGCCCTCGCTAGGTGTTGTGGACCTGGAGAGGAATGCAATGAAGTGCCTGCATCAGACACGGACGTGGGTGATAACATCCACAGGGAGAGGTTTGATGGCTTCAGGCTCCAGGGTGCATTGAGGGGAGCCTTCCTGGAACTCAGGACAAGTTTTAAAGGACACAAAATGAATTAGTGAGATGAAGAAGCAGGGGAACATTTTTCAGAGAGAAAGAACAGCATACACAGAATCTAAAAGCTAAGATCCACGTTCACTCCACGTTTCTAGAGTGTCTAGAGTACGTTGTTATTGTTGCTGTTGTGTGCTGTCCAGACAACCACTCGGCTGGGGCCTCCTCATGACACAAGTCTCAGGAAGGAAAAGGGATCTTGAGGCTGTCTGGGCCAAAAAGCAATGGTCCCATCCCTACTGAACCACAATTCCTACTTTGTTCAGCCTGGGATAGATCCAACTTCTTCCCACTCCCTACTCTCCCATCCCTTGCTCTGTCCCACCACACCAAACAAACCCAAACTCAATGCCATCGAGTCAATTCGGGCTCATAGTGAACCTACAGGGCCAGGTAGAACTATCCCTGTGGGTTTCCCAAAACTACAACACTTTACAGAGTAGAAAGCCTCCTTTTTCTCCCAAGGAACAGCTAGTGGGTTCGAACTGCTGACCTAGTGGTTAGCAGCCGAGCTTGTAGCCCACTAAATCACCGACATTCCTTGCCTCTTCACACAGGAAGTCCTTATGTTAAGGATTATCCATCATCATGACAGTGCTGCAGGTGGCTTGTGCTCTACTCCCCACATAAGGCTGGTGATTTGAACTCTCCCAACAGCCGCACAGAGAAGGGCCGAACACTGCCTCTAAAACAGTTAGAGCCAAGAAGCCCCTGTGGGACAGTCCTGCTCTGGAATACACAGGGAACCGGGAGCTGAAATTGACTCCATAGACTGATAGATTCTTTCTCTTTAAATCACAATACACTCCTTCCAGTTCATTGTGTAGATGCCCCTCACAGTAGCCCTCTGACATCTTGTTGTTTCTCTGATAGATGAGCTAACAGAAGCTTGGAGGAATTAAGAAACATATCCAGAATCTCATAAAGCTAGTAAACAAGTTGTCTTTCCATCTGGAGGGCCTTCCGCTTTTTGCCATCCCTCCACTTTGCCAAACATGATGTCCTTCTCCAGAGGTTGTTCTCTCCAACAAACATAAGACGAGCTCTTCCCGTCCTTGCCACTAAGGCACACTCTGGCCTTACTTCTCTCAAAACAGATCAGTTTGTCCTTTTAGCAGTCCAAGGCACTCTCAATCTTCTTCTCCTGCTTCACAGTTCAAAAGCAAACAAAAGTGGTGCCTAAAAGCCAGGCACAAAGTGCTTGGTCCACAGCGGCACAATAATGCTGATGATCATGGTGGGGATGCTGCTGATGAGGAGGAGTGGGGGGAGGGGGAGCAGAGGCGGAAAGGGAAGAGATCAAAGAGTGAGAAAAGGCACTGTTTCTGGAAAGCATGTCTTGAATACTTCCAATGGTTTTAAATCTGCTCCCATTAGGTGCAGACAGGCTTCGGAAGGTTGGGCTCCCACTTCTGGGGATTCCAAGCCCACGATGTCCTGCCTGACATTGTCACCATGGCTAAAGGAATCGGAAATGGCTTTCCCATGGCAGCAGTTGTGACCACTCCAGGTAGGACCACTGGGCAGTTTATACTTCTGGGTCTTCTGCACTGGGGAGGGCATAAAATACTTAACTTGCACTTGTGTGGACTGGAGATGCAATGGGAACTACACAGGGCATATCGATGCAAATAAAGGAGAGAAAGTCAGCATACAGGTCGTGGAACAGGTGGAAGGAAGCCAACACTTGCTGCTCTTGCTATAAGACCAGTCACCTCCCTCCTTCACAGTGAAGATAAACCCAAAGAACACAGCCCTTCAATGTCATGGGAGTCACATTCTCAAAGGAGATGCTTACGTGGTCTTGCCTATAGACTCGGGGTCCAGATTAGCAGATAACTGATTAACAAAACACCCAAATATGGTTCTGGGTGATGAGGCAGAACGTTCCAGGAAATGAACACCAGAATGAACTTCATTTTCCAACTTCATGAAGTTTTCAAGAAAATAATTTCTTATGAACCCTTTGCTCTAGAAAATGTGTTAATGATTTAGTTTGTTGTCCCACCAGCAGGAAGCATAGAGCAGAGGAACTGAAGGATATCTAGGTGCCTTGTGATATCTCAAGGTGCCCTGGATGAACAGTAATTACGCACTATGCTTAATTATTTACACCCAGCAGTCAGTCAATCCTCAGAAGAAAGAGAGGGAAGTCTGCTTCTGTCGAGATTACAGCCGGGAAACCTGGGAGAAGGTCTACCCTCTCCTACAGGAGGCTGCCAGGAGCAGGACTCAACAGCAGTGGGTTGGGTTGGGTTTGCAATAACTCAGCAACGTTTCTGAATGAATTGGCAGTTATCATTGAGTTGCCTCCAACTTAGGATAACCTTATCGATGACAGCACAGCATTGCCCAGCTCTCCCAGCACTCAAGCAGACAGTCTTCTGGTGGGATCCGTAGGATTTCCACTGGCTAATTTTCAGAAGACTACCACCTAGTCTGACTCAGTTTGGAAGCTCTCCTGCTGCCTGTTCATTATGGGAAACCCTGCTGGCATCTGAAATACAACTTGGCACAAGTTCCAGCATCTTAGGACTAAGCAAGTCCCTGCAATAAGACAAATTGTCAATCAGATAGCAGATTCAATGAAACAGGGTACAAAAATGCAGATATAGGAGATGAAGTAGCATGGAACAAATGTATTCTGTGAAACAATATGGAAGTGATGTCACCAAGTCCTTGATGAGAAATTATTTTTCATGAGATTGCCTTCTTAGTTTGAAGAGCAGAAGACAATAAAATTAATTTACCTAATTGAGGGTTCTTATACATTCCCAGAAACCAAGTTTGCAGGTAGTTGTAGTTCATCCAACACATTACAGATTTTGCTGTCGCTCTGACGGTACTCACCTGTATCCACTCTCAGGTGGGTGAAGAGTGACTTGGAAGTGACGCCACGTACAACACAAACGTTAACAGAATTGTATGATGAAAGATGATGCCCAGGAGTTTGTCATCCTCGCTCACCCTTTTATTTTCTCCCCCTAGAGATTGCCAAGTCTCTGACTAAACGCCTGCTTCACTTCAACACCTTTGGAGGGAACCCCCTGGCCTGTGCCATTGGCTCCGCTGTGCTCGAGGTACCTTCTAGAAGCCCAGTCAGCGTCACTGAGATGCATTTCAGGCACACACACACAGAGCACTATCAAATTACATTATGAAAGTGGAGAGTAATTTCTAGCTCATGAATTGAAGCTAGGTTTCCAGATGTCATTCTGCTCCCCTCTTTCTTAACGCCGTGGAGTCCGCTGAGGAAGTCCTATGCAACAGAACTCATCTACGCAGGAAATGGGCTTTGTGAACTCTGTTACCCCAATTACTCAATGTTCCCCAAGACTATGGGCCTGAGTCCCCAGAGACCACCTGTGTCATTATAAATCAGACTTCTGGACACTTGTGAGCAGGTATCTGCGTATGATAATATCATACTACATGATAATATCATGCTACAACACTGAAAGTAGTCTATATTACTGATGAGAAGATGAACAAAACAAACAGATGGTTCTAAGGGTGGTTCATTATCAATTAAAGGCTACTGAGATAAGAATTTCCTTACCAGCTGCTGGCATTGCAATTTCTTCATTATTGGGGTAGTGTTTCATGGTTAGTGACTGTTTTCCTTGTTCTTCCTTTAATGTTGACCTTGTCTTGTGTATTTTTCCTTCCTCCCCTTTGTTTCACTGTCATAAATTCAATGGTAAATGAGAAACTGGGTTCTACTTGATGACTAATTCAGTAATTTAGCAGTTATGAATTAAATGTCCCTCTTATAGTGCATAATAGCATTTGCTTTTAAAAATGTAAGAAAGTATAACTGTGTTTCTAGAGGTTAAACACCAAGCTGCTAACCAGTAGCTGGGCAGTTCCAACTCACTCAAGTAGCATGTGCGGGACAAAGGCCTGGCGATCTGTTCCTGTAATGTTTCAAAAACAAACCGACCCACTGCCCTTGAGTCAACTTCAACTCATAGTAACTCTACCTAGAGAGTCTTTCTCCTGTAAGATGACAGCCTTCAAGCCCAGTGTGGCAGTTCTTCTCCGTCACGTGGGGTCACTACACTGCCCACCAGCAACATCCCCGGAAGGAAGCAGAAGGAAATCTTAATGGCTATTTCTGAGAAGGGGGACTTGGCAGGTAGAAAGGAACATTCTCGGAGTCGTGTCATTGTCTCCGTTTTCTGATTTTTGAATCATGATCTACCCATTCGAAGCATTTGTCTGCTCAAAATTTTACATTTCAATTTATTTTAGATGGAAAACTAAAAGCTATCCTTGCTAACTAAATCATGACCTCCAAATAGGATAAGAGCATGAGGTGAGAAAGGGTGAGATGTGACGTCATTTGGAAGGCTTTGTAGACTTGGGTAGTAAGTGTGTGTGTTCCCTCAACCTAGTTAAAAGGAGGCAAGGACTGAGGAGAACAATAGGTCTTAAAAATGTCAAGACTTGCCTGCAGTCTTGCAATGATATCAACTACATGTACGGAGAGTTCATCTGTATTGTCCTGAATCACATATTTCTGCAGAACGCAGAAGTTAGGTGAAATCCTTCTATGCTGTCAGGTTTCCTACTCTGCAACCACACAGGACTTGGCTTGGCTCAAGAGGCCACAATCTCAGGCTAGAGTGCTTGTGCTGAGGCCTTCTGGGTCAAAGTCAGCAAGCTCCCAGCAGAGCAAGAGCTTGTGGCATGTCTTTCCTCATTTCCAACAAAGCCTAGCACCAAAGAGCCTCGGGATTATGAGTTCTATGTTATTAGCTGCAAGGATGTATGGTTTTTCTTCCCTAAATTCTTCCCCACTCCTGAGTTGACAATGGAGGGTGTTGGGAGGTACATCCTCTCTACACGACATTTTCCCACCTCCCAGCAAAATCTGAGTAGTACATGGTGTGGCTACACCAAAATGGTCTTGGGGGCTCATGTCTGGTCACGTCACTGTCTGTTCCCATTGTCATTAAGCCTAGGATGACTCATACTGATCCTGGAGGACAGAATCGAATTGCCCCATAGAGTTTCTTGGCCTATAATCTTTTCAGAAGTAGATCACTGAGTCTTCTCTTCCACTGTTGCTGCTGAAGGGGTCAAAGGACCAACCTTCTAGTTAACAACCATGTTCTTAGCCACAGCCCCCACCAGGGCACCTAAATTACGGCAAAAGATGGCAGATACACCTATCTCAGTCCATGTTAGATTCTTTTTTTCATAGAAGGTCATTTGGGACTCTCTATCTCTCAACAGGTGATTAAAGAAGATGGTCTACAGGAAAACAGTCAAGAAGTTGGCACCTATATGTTACTGAAGTTTGCCAAGCTGCGGGAGGAATTTGAAATTGTCGGAGATGTCCGAGGCAAAGGCCTCCTGATAGGAATAGAAATGGTGACGGACAAGGTAGGTGCTGACCTGGGGCTCTCTGTACAGATGATCTAGGGAAGTGCTTCTCAGCCTTCTCCATGCCGCCACCCTTTCCTACATTCATCAGGTGGTGGTGACCTGCCAATCATAAAATTACTTTTGTCGCTACTTCATAACTGTAATTTTGCTACTGGCATGAATGGGGTGACTGACCCCTGTGAAAGACTGATAACCGCTGGTCTAGAACAATGTTTCCCAAAGTGGATAATATCACTACCTGTGGGGGCACAGAACGGTCCAGGGAGGAAGCAAAAGTCCATCCTCCATCCTGGATTATGTTCTAGAAAGGAAAGGTGACCTGAAAGCTCATTCACCTCGGAATCGAGCATACCAGGATGGCAAGATGCCAGCAACACCATCAGAGATTTCTAGGCCTGTGGGGTCTAAGCACAGTGCTAGCAGATGCTGGAATTGTAGGGGTGAGCGACCACTCTTGGGAAAGGAGAAGCGATATCAGCCTTGCCCGACTAGGCCAAGGGCATTGGCTAAGAATGAACATTGGAAACTAGAAATATGGGCAAGGGAAGCAATTCTTCCGAGAAGGGCAGGTGTGCAGAGATAAAAGGAGAAAATTGTGGTGCTGAGCAAGAGTCGAAAAGGGAGTGAACTACTGGTGTGTGCGCATGTGTGCATGTGTGCATGTGTGCATGTGTCCATGTGTGCATGTGTCCATGTGTGCATGTGTCCATGTGTGCATGCATGGGCTTTCTGTCTTCCAAGCAACCAGAGAGGAATGTGTCTTTCCGACCTTCCCATGGTCCCTTTGAACTCAAAATGACAGCAATAGAACTTGGCATTCTTGCTCCCAAGCTTACTGCTTCTTATCCCTCTAACATCCTCTCAGTTAGTCAGCCTCAAAACCACTAAGCAATCCCCAGGTCCCTCCTTCTCTTTTATTCCTACCAGTAAATCCTTTGCCATGTCTCTCGTATCCTTCCCTGTCTCCACTGCTGCTCCTAGAGTCCATTGTAGTAAGAAACGGTGACTTTCCTGATTAAAAACAAAACATATCTAATCTAAGAAAGACATTAGTCTGAGAATCTTGGCAAAGGAGATGTTGCCAGACCAACCTCCCAGTCCATCTCTTTATTATTATTATTTATTTACTATTTATTATTGTTGTTAAAAACTGAAACAACTTTTCAGGTTTATTTAGTTTTTTTTTTAATGGATGAACCTGGGCTAATCAATGGTACCATAAACAGAAGGTCCTAATTCGAGGGAATTAGAAGGATGTCTTTAAGGTGAGCCAGAAGCAGACAAGAAACATAGATTTAAGGGTGAATTTGGGGCTTGCACTTAATCCTAGCTCCAATCTAAAAACAATGTGTTGTTATGACACGGTCCTGCTCAATACTCACTCTCGGGAAGGAAACACAGAAGATATGGGTGCTATAGCAAAGTGTGGTGAAGAAATTAGATGCTGCCCGACAGGGAAATAGAATAGCATTTGGGGTCTTAAAGGCTTGTTTCCAAACAAGCAAATATCTAAGTGGTATTTCAACTATGTTCCTATGGAGGAAGCCCACCAACATCTATGATCCAAGGATTGTACACAATAAATCCAAATCCGAAGGAGGGAATAGTATCAGCGCTTAAATTGTGAGATTATGGGTGCAGAAGGCTATGAAGGACAGTGGAAGCCCAAAATATATTTGCATGATCTTCAGAAGAAAAAGCCTCCAGTGATTTCCCTCTAAGCATAATTGAGGGAGGAATAACCTGATTATTATACAGACAATATTGGAGAGCCAACTATAGGAGGTTAAAATCATAGCTCTGACTTGAATGGCTAAAACCTTGCTACTTGATCTCCCCTCTGATATGCTTTGGGCTTTATCTGGTTTTTAATATTTTCTGTGGGGTTTTATCATATTGGGTTTTATCTCTTTTACTTTGTCCTTGTGGGAGCCTTCTTGAATCTTTGTTATGTATTTTTCTATGTTTTTTGGTATTTGAAATTCAGGATAGATAAGCCTATAGTCAACAACTAAAAGGGCCTCCTGCGGGTATGTCAGGGAAGTGGGAGTACTGAGGGGGTGCTGATATCAAGGAGTTCAAGAAGGAAGAAGATACTTTGAAACTGATTTTGGTAGCAATTGTATAATACTGGTAAACGTAATTGAATTATGGAATGGTATGATGTCTTGATTAGCTCCTAAGAAAATGGTTTGGGGAAAAAGAAGAGAAGTTCTTGAGAAAATAATGGGTAAAGACAGGATCAATAACAGGGTGTTACATTTTAACCTAACTACATCTGCCATGATTGGCTTTACGGTGCTCCCTGTGTGACAGCGTGGCTATTCACAGCCAAAGACAATCTACACGGGGACCCTAAAAATGGATTTGGGGCTCCCATTGTCATCTAGAGCCTTCTTCAAACCACGTGTTCATAATTTAAGTTCTAACACCATTCCCTCCTCTAGATTTGGATTTTAATATTTACAATCCATGATCACACAGGTTGGTACCAGTGCTTCTTCCATGTGAACTTAGTTGATACCTCACTTAGATGGCTACTTGCTTGAGGACAAACCTTTAAGACCCCAAACTATTTCTCCAGATGGCCAGACACCATCTGATTTCTTCACTATACTGACACCCATAGCTTCAGTCATCTCGTCAAGCAGGACCATGACATAAGAACTAATTGTTCGGTCCGCCGAGTGCGAAGCAAGATGCTGAGGCGCAGCCTGCAGAGCCGGGACGCGCAAACCCGACAGCTGCAAGATGCCATCACAAAGGTGGAGAAGCACTTTGGGGAATTGTGCCAAATCTTCACTGCTTATGTGTGGAAAACAGCCCAACTGTGAGACAAGGCAGACCTCCTGGTGAATGTAGTCAACGTGTATGCGTCCACAGAGACCCCCAATTTAAAGCAGGGCCTGAAAACCTTTGCCGATGAGTTTGCCAAACTTCAGGATTATCGACAAGCCGAGGTTGAAAGACTTGAAGCCAAAGTAGTTGAACCTTTGAAAGCTTATGGAACCATTGTAAAAATGAAGCGGGATGACCTCAAAGCAACGCTAACAGCAAGAAATCGAGAGGCTAAGCAGTTAACGCAATTAGAAAGAACACGTCAGCGAAACCCATCTGATCGACGTGTTATTTCAGAGGCAGAAACGGAGTGACAGAGAGCGACAATGGATGCTACCCGAACAACACATTGTCATCTGGAGGAGACTATTGACAACTTTGAAAAACAGAAAATAAAGGACATAAAGAATATATTTTCAGAATTTATCACTATTGAAATGTTATTTCATGGCAAAGCTTTAGAGGTCTACACTGCTGCCTACCAAAATATACAAAAGATTGATGAGGAAGAAGATCTAGAGGTTTTCCGGAACTCCCTGTATCCACCAGATTATTCATCTCGATTAGATATTGTAAGAGCAAATTCAAAGTCACCTCTTCAGAGATCACTGTCAGCTAAGGGTATATCTGGAACAGGCCAGGTATCCACCTGTAGGCTCAGAAAGGACCAGCAGACAGACATTGATGATGAAGATGATGAAGAACAAGACACTTCAGAAGAAAATTAATTTTCTTAAGACTACTTCTGATTTCTGCTTCCATCTTAAAACGGCTCAGAATCTAGGATTACTAAATTGTAAAGCTTTATACTAGCCTGATATATGGAACCTCAAAATGATATGCTACGGGAAATGTAAAAATAATTAAAGGAATGTGTGCTGACCAAAAATGAAGGTTTTAAAACATATTAGACACCAGCCATTTCAATGTCCTGCCTAGTGATATGTGAGCTCTTTGTGTAAGGTCCTTTTTTTAAGAGAATATATTTCTAAGTATTTCACTTTAACCATATAGCACACCTGAAAGAGGTTGCTGCAAGAGGTGACAAATTAAAAAAAGAGCTTGTAGTTCACTCTGCTGCTTTCAGGTCAAGAGACCAGATTTTTATCACTTAAAAGACCTCCTCTCCCAGTCAATGTGGTTAAATTCGGCTTATTTTGTGAAGCCCTAAAGGAAAATAGACCTGAGTTCTTTTTCCCTCCCCTGTAACTGTTACTAAAACATTCCCGCCATCATTTGATCTACAAATTTACCTTGCAACAAGCATGCGATCAGAATGATTTAAAAATAAGACACCACGATATCAATGTTTTGCAAATATGCAGAAAGCATATACCTTAGGCTTCTTAATGTTTTTTTTTTAAAAAGGCATATTCAACTTCTAATTGTAAAACAAAACTGCTGTCAAACTAAAAGTGGTACATGGTACAACTCGTGGAAAGCTGATATACATGACACAACCTGTGGGATATTGCCTAAGGAAATAAGCATATGTGGGATATAATAACTCATTAAACATTCTATTAAAATTTTACCTCATGACCATCTAGTCAATAAGAGGGTACACAAGGGGCTTCAGAAAGTTTGTGGGAAATGGAATTAAAAGATAATGGAATGTTTCCATTAATTTTAATAAGTCCCCTTGTATAGTCACTTGTTCCTAAAAATATGAAACCATTGAATAAGTCTGTCAGTGTGTCTGATGCACTTATTCTTAAGGAGGGAGACTTTAATTGTGATATTTCACAGATATCAGCCAGGCATATAAAAATTATGAGATTTGTGAGTTTGGGGGGGACAACCTGAGAAAAAATAAATACTTTCTAGAAAGCTATTTTAACTGTCATTAATGGTTCTAGTCTTAAAGCATTGCTTCCTGAGAATAATCCTAAGTGATAAAATGACTTCAGTCCTTTTTTCCCCTGTAAAATACTCAAAGCATTTAAAAACCCTATATAAATGATGCTCTTATGGGGAAAAAAAGAACTAATTGTTCTTAAATTGGGACTACAATTAAATGTGAACCCCAAATCCATTCATATAGCTATGGTTTATACACATCTGTGTTCATTGTCATTGTCATGTCATGACAGAGAATACTATATATCATACCCCTGGGGCATAATGGCACTATTGATAGTGTCATTAATTTAGCCAATGGTAGAGAGTTTAAAATACTGTTGAGAAAAGGAAATTATACAAGCACAGGCCAACTTCTGACTACAATAGGTGAATTGATAACATATACAGACTAAACCCTTAAGTGACTGAACACTATTTACACAGACAATGGTAGTTAGTGATAGGGCAAAACTTTCAATAATGCTCATTCACAAAGGAAGAACCAGGCTTACAAGATGATACATGTCATAAGAAAGCAACGAGGGCATGAAAATAATAAATATATGATAGTGCCTGTCTACCCATTATGCGGAAACCTCAAAGCATAGGATCCAAAGCCAAGTCCAATGGCTGCCAATTCCATAACTTGGGATAGCAGTCATTTGCTTCTTCACACACTGGGGCACTTCAACCTTGAGTCCAAGGAAATATGCAGTTCCACAACTCTGGTAAAGGCAAGGTTGACATAAAGCCAGGGTCCCTTAGTGGGCTTTCCACATCAAATCTTTCTGGCATGGACTATGAAAGACATTGTACAACTCAAAAGGACAGAGTCTAAGGTCCCAGTCATCTATAGCACATGGCCTGGGTTACCAAGCCAGCCCCAACTCTGTCCACAGAGATTCAACTCCTCTCTGAGTGAATTCTTGCTATTTATTCTTGCCACACCTTACTAGGAGGAAGGCTTGGTGTCCAACGCTGTTAGTATTCAGTCCAGACCATGGACCAAAGGCTTCTGTCATTACCATTGCTCCTGATATTCACTGCGACCGAGTCGGTTCCAAGTCATAGCAACCCTGTAGCACAGGGTAGAACGGCTCTTGTGAGTTTCTGAGATGGTAGCTGCTTAGGGGAGTAGACAGGCCTGTCTTTCTCCCTTCAATATTACATAGCAAAGCCAACTCAAAGCTGGAATATTTTTTAAATATTTTATTGGGAGCTCTTACATATAACATTCCATCAATCACATGAAACAGTATTGTACAATTACTACCACAGTCGGTTTCAAAACATTTTCTTTCTTTTCCTTTTTTTACATAGATGGCATATAATATTTTAAAAACACTATTAAACAATGTGTTATTTAAGGTTAAGTATAAAATGAGGGGATTTTTTTAAGTGTAGAAAAAATGAATTAAAATATAATGGCATCTTCCCACTTTCCCCAACTTCTTTTTTTTTAATCATTTTATTAGGGACTCATACACCACCCATCTCGATCCATACATAAAAGCTGGAAAGTTTAAATAAGATTTTAAAGGTAAGCTAGGGCAACAGGCAAATAAACAAAGAGTAATAATGTGAGATTAGCTCCTCTGTCTCACAAGCCATAACATGTTTATTGGTAGTTGTTGCTTTGAGCATTACCTTGGGGCTTAGAAAAGTTCAGCTTAGCCCTCACTGCAAGAGTTTCCTCGAAGATATGTAGACTCTTCAAAATCCAGACTCAAGAGAGGAATCGTCCGTGAAAGGAAAGCGGTTCCTTGATTTCCCATTATTGCAAACCCAACTTCTGCATCCCCAAGGACCTGTGAGTAAGGATGCTCATCAGAATTTGACTTATAAGGACAAAACATTAGAATCTTCCGGTGACCCTCAATACAGAATAACTAAATTACGGTCCACTTGTGGTACCACAGTGGCATAGTATATATTTGACCATGAGCCTGTGGAAAACTGAGTACTTATAGTAAGTACTTTAGTATTTTTCTAATGAAATAAAAACAAAATGTAGGTATAAATGTCTTACTGTACCTGAGGACCTGACTCAGCAATATCATTCCTACTTTGGAGAAGGTATCTGTTCTACCTGAAAGACACTCCTACTTTTTACCTACTGGATTTGATCATTCATGGCGATGCCACACCGAACTCGCAAACAACATCTATGATTAAGGGATTTATTAAGGAAGTTAACAAGTTTCAGTGTAAGGAGGAAATACTCAGGATACGGATGTTCAGTCAGGAAATGAACTAAGAAAGGTCCAAAGGGCATGTCACTGCACTGTAAGCCACGAGAAGGCATTCAGCTCGAATTCCAGGGGTCAGTCAACCCAGTTTCCCAAACTAAATGCCCAGAGGCACCCCACTTTGCAAACAAGCCTGCTGCCCAGCTTTACTTGTTCTGTGGGTTCGCCACCATCCCGTCTCCTGGATCAGATGATGATGATGATGAGGATGATGATGGTGGTGATGATGATGTTGGTGATGATGATGGTGATGATGATGTTCCTCTGCCGAGCCTCAGACATAAAAGCTGTCTTCTGAATCACAGAAGTTACCTTCACAGAGATCTCAGGACCGCTGGCTCTTGCTGGTAGTGAAACTCCTCCCTCCTGATTCTCAGAGGGCGCATTTTATACCCAGAGGGATGGCGATTGCAATGCATCCTGTTCCCAGTTACTCACGGGTGGATCCTACCAGCATCTTACCCCATCTTCTTCCCCAGTCCCATGCAGGAAAACTTGCAGCTTGGTGGGAGTGAGTTACCGAGATTTTGGCTGGAGCAGCGTTTCTCAACTTGTGGGTCGCAACCCTTTGGCGGGGGGGGGGGGGGGGGGGAGGGAACGACCTTTTCACATGGGTTGCTTGATTCATACCAGTAGAAAAATGACAGTGATGAAGGAGCGATGAAAATAACTTTATGGCTTAGGGGTCACCACCACACGAGGAACTGTATGGAAGAGTCATGGCCTTGGGAAGGTGGAGAACCACTGGACTAGAGGAACCACATGAAATAATTGACTGCCACTGCTACAGGCGACTATAAAGAGATAACACACTGTCTCATCCTGCACTGTTGACTGTCTTTACATGGTAGCACCCTTGGGGTTTGCCTCTTTACTTTCCCACCCTCTGTGGACTGCATACACACTGTCCCATGAGTCGGGGCGGCAGAAGGTAGGAGTAGTAATGGGGGAAAGTAGGGTAGCGGTGTTTGCCCAAACCAGTGCTGGGGATGGGCCAAACGCCCCTTGGTGTGAGGCATGGCCCGCCACCCTACTCCCCCTCGGGAAACCTTTCCAAAGGGCATTGACCCCATTGGACATCTTTTCAATTCTCACGGTTAGCCCTAAAGTAGGTAGTGTGGTAGTCTTCCCTCTGCAGCGGATGAGGAGCTGGGGAGCAGCCAGGAGAATGTAGTGACCTTGGGGGGGGGGGGGCTTGGAGAAGATCTTGGCTTCTTATTTTCCTCAGTCCAGGTCCTATGCTATGTGGTCATCTGATGCTCTGAACACTTTGTTTTCCTTTTCTTGAAAGTTTAAGACGACGCCGTGCAAGCATCTCTGAGAGAGCAGTCGCACTCTGTTCTCAGATCCCTTGGGAAGAATACAGGGCGTGGGGGAAGCATGAGCGAGTGGGAAGAGAATGTATAGGAAAGGCTTGCGAGCAGGTGAGAAGGGAGATCTGAGGAGGAAAGTCAAGCAGGAAGCACTGGGCAAAGCCCTGCTCTCCATCAAAAGATACAGCGAGATGGTGCTGTGGTCAGATGCCTCCTAAGCACTCTCTTACATCAAAGACCCGATAAAACTAGAGAATCTAATAGAGACGACAATGTTGGTACCCTGGACATCAAAGGCAAGGCTGAAGAACTGGCCCAGATGCCAACTGGAAGGGGAGATTGTATAAAAAGAGCCGACAGGGGGAATTACGGATCATCAGCGCCCTGCCCACTGAACCTGCACAGTGCAGCCGTGTTGACACAAAGCAAGCAGCATTCTCAACCAGAGCCCCGATAACCCGGTATGCCAGGGAGCAGCAACTCTGCACCCCGTCCAGAGCCAGGCAGGAGTCTACCTCACCCTTTAAAACCTAAACACACTCATCTCACCCATCAGGACCCATTAACCGCGCCCCCCCCCCCACCACATTGCTCATGGCCCTCAGACCTATGATGTCCGCCAGCTCCTCTATCTATCCCATATACACGTGTGTGTGTGTGTGTGTTGTGTGTGTGAATCAAGTCTGGTAGTACCCACTACCATCTCTGACTCATGGATCCATAGGACAGTGATTACCACCCCTTCACTCAGCCACTCATGCCCGGGGCCCTCGGTAAGCAGCATCAACTCCCTGCTCCATCACTGGTGGTACAAGGGACCCACAGAATAGTGGTACTGCTCCTGTGCCCCAAGAATCCATATCAGGGCCCACAGTCAGATGGCACCCACTGCTGGCCCAACCACTGGCCCCTGGAGCCTGCCAACTGGAGATATGCTCTCCTATGCCCCAGACACCGTGCAGGTGAGCCACAGACCAGCAGTGCCTCCTCTCCCCTCGGCCACCTGCCCAAGAAGCGGCTAGAGCAAGAGGTGGCCAACCTTCCCTGCCTCCCCGTTCCTCGACCTGAGCCCATGGTTGCAGCCACAGTGTCCATCCATCTCACTGAGGGACTTCCTCTTTTTCACGGCCCCTTACTGTACCAAGCACGATGTCCTTCTCAGGGACCAGTCTCTCGTTTCCAACGCACGTAAGGTGAAATCTCGCCCTCCTTGCCTTTAAGGAGCACTGTGGTCCTACTTCTTCCAAGACAGACTGGTTTCTCCTTTGAGCAGTCCACAGTACTTTCAATATTCTTCTCCGTTCATAATGGCCACTCACAGCAGAGCAGGGGTCTCTGCCCTGTCACCTGGGGCACGTTGCTTAAACATTCCACTCGAGATGCGCAGAAATCCCTGATGGCCTATGGGGTTGATGTGCTCAGCTGTTTACTGACAGTATGGCGGTTTTGAATTCTACCCAGAGGCAACTCAGTCGAGAAAAGCTCCGTGTTGCAGAACAAGCGACACTGAAAACCCTGCAGGCACAGTTCTGCTCGATCCCCTCATGCCCAGGAGTCAAAATTAACTGGAAGGTCGAACAAGGCCCCGACATGTCTGTAGCCTAAAAGAGGATCCCGCATAAAGCAGATGCACAACCGGACAGCAAACAACTACCGCCTAGACTCCAGGTGTTCGTCCTCACAGCCTGGGAAATAGGGCCCCTTGGGAAAAGGTACAGCTGGCCAGACCCATAGGAGGAGGGGCATGGCTGAACCAGACGTCAGAGGTCTGGTGATGCGATGGAGCCTCTTGCCTCCTGAGCTGTTCCTGTTTCTCCATCCTGGAAAACAAATCTGTGGGGAGAGCAAGCAAGTGCCCCACACAGGAAAATGAGGAGACACTGGCCCCACCCAGGTGCCCTGGCTGTACTATTTCGCCCCAAGCCTGGGCTGGATGTGCCCTTGTGCAACTTCTGAGCCATTGTCTGGACTTAGAAATGAGCTTGTTCCCTGGGCAAAGCACAGTGAAGACTGGCAGAGAACTTCCCCGTGAATCGAACCGATGCCAAACCCAGCCAGGAGGAGCTGGATTCCTGTTCCAGCCACTGTAACCACCTAGAGTCACGACACTATCTGAAGGGAATCTGTATCTGTCATTGACAATTTGCCATGGATTGAGATTAAAAACAAATTTATACTACACTCCTCCCCACCCCTCAATCCCCCAAAAGAAAATCGGCTTCAACAATTAACAGCTTGATTCAATTACAGGGGGATACATTTGAACTGCTTTTTTGTTTTCTTCCTTTGTCTTCTGGGAAATAATGCCAGTCATTCAAACGCCAACTGTAACGTGTTTCTACAAATGTGTTTACAGATGAGCCGCCAGCCTCTTCCTCGTGAAGAAGTAACTCAAATCCATGAGGACTGCAAACACATGGGGCTCTTAGTTGGCAGAGGAGGTATTTTTTCTCAGGTAAGAGAAGCCTGGCATCTCTATCATCTTCGAAGAGCATCTCTCTGAGGTCCTCGTGTGGTCCACTTCTTTTCTTCACAATTAGGATCAAGGACCCAAGCCCCCTCTTACCTAACCCCCTTCCCCCCCACAACCCCCCAACCCACCCCCATGCCTCCAGAACCAGGGCTCAGACATTATCAAAAAGATGAGGGCAGTGAAGTCTTTGGACCACAAGGGGTGCTGTGGTAAACTGATGTAATCGTCTCAGCACGGATTTGGTCTCAGCACCATGGGGACCAAATACAAACAGTCTGGAATAAGCAAGACATTCAGACGAGTCAGAGGACGTAGTAGTCATGCAATAAATAATTCATCTCATATGTGAATTAATCCTAGCCTCTCTAAAAGAATACTACCAGGTGTCCCCGAGTCCATTCCAATTCATGGTGACC
This sequence comes from Tenrec ecaudatus, assembly GCF_050624435.1. Lineage (NCBI taxonomy): Eukaryota > Metazoa > Chordata > Mammalia > Afrosoricida > Tenrecidae > Tenrec > Tenrec ecaudatus. The sequence continues at coordinate 33,438,502 of NC_134531.1, read as the reverse complement.
TGGTGTGTGACTTGGACTGTGTTCCAAAGGGTGTTCAGGGGCTGATGTTTTGGAAGTAGATCACCAAGACTTGTGTTCCATGGTGACTGTGGGTGGATTCAAACCTGCAACCTTTCTGCTGGTAGCCAAGCAAGTGGATCGTTTGTATTATCCACAAACACCGACGTCATCCTAGTCATTCTTAATTTCAATCCTGAGCTCTGATTTTCAGAACCCTAAACCTGCAAAATGGCAACCCCGCCATTCTGGCATGAGTAGGTGACCCGTGCAGAAGGGATGGAGGACCGCCCTGGGTGGGGTCTCAATGCAGACTCAAAATCAGCCACTTCCAGGCCAGAAAATACCAGAGTAGCTGGAAAAAACAAGTCCAGAGACCCAGTTTCGTCTCAGCCCTCTGTTGCTCTGCTCCTCAAAACACCAAATTCACAGCCATCAATTAAGTTGATGCTGACTCATAGGGACTGTATAGGACAGAGTACCACTGTCCCTGTGAGTTTCAGAGACCGTAACGCTTGCAGGGAGGAGAACGCCCATGGAGCAGCTGGTGGTTTGGGACTGCTGACCTTGTGAAAGGTGAGCGGCCCGACGCATAACTCACTACATCACCAGGGCTCCTCAGCTGCTGCGATCTGCTCCTAAAGCCTCACTCACCCCAGCAAGCTTCTCCCCAGGGATGCTGCCAGGCAGCCATTGAAGATGAGGAAATGTCTGCTAGTGGCCTAATTTGTGACAGTTATTTCCCATGGTAACCTTTCAGGATTGCTGTCATCCTCCATTCCTGCATCTCCCTCGAGCCAGCGGCGACTCTTTTTTGCTTCCCTTTTAACAGTTTTATTGGCACAGATCCACAAGTCAAGCCATTTAACAGTCCGATCCTATTGAGAAGCATTGCACAATCATGGCCACGATCCATTGTAGAACATTTTTTCTTTCCCCCACCAACTTTCCCTGACACGCCCCCAGGAAGCCATTAACCCAGAGACTGTCTCTATATATATATCCATCCTGCATTTCATATACATATAATTTTTTTAAAAAAACTAAAAACAATAACAAAATAAAATCAAGACAAACCTCAATCAAAAAGAAAGTAGAAACTATTACAAACTAGAACAACTTTAAAATTGGGTCAAAAGGGAGATCCAATAAGAAAGTGTGGCATTTTAACCTAACTACATGTCCAGCAGGTACTCTTGCCTGGTTTTGTTTTGCTCTGCTTTCCAAAGAACATAAAATCAGGCCTGACCTCTCTGGGAAGGTGTCTGGTTGCACATCCATTCCATCCTGTCTTGGCAATTGAGAGGAATTCTGTTCAAAGCCAAATCGACCACTTGGGCCCTTGACCTCCAAGTCCCATCCACCTTTGCTCCAGGCCTCTTCCTTGCCTTCTCTTGCATCTCCAGCATTCCTTCATCTCCCGCTCAGTCTCTAAGCCAGCAGGACTCGCCCAGCCCCAATGCAAACCGCACCAACCAACGCAGAATGCAAGCTCTTTTTCTAGTCCTGGTCATAATGATTTTTCTGAACTATTGAGCACAATTTCATGATTAAAAATCTTAAGGCATGAAGCATTTAAAGAAATCAAGTCACTAATGACTTCATTTGTTATTTGGTAACCATTGAATAATTGTTAAGAGGCAGATGTTATGCTGTGTCCCAAAATTACAATGATAAATAAGACCAGTCCCTGCGCTCACTGAGCTGGTGGGAGAGAGAGACAATTAGAGGAAATATATTAAGCTTAGCTAGAGGTATAAAAAGGCTAACTACAGGAGAAAAGAAAAGAGACCCTAAGACATTCTTTCTGGCTGAAGCTGAGCCTAGCAGTGCTGAGGGTGTAGTGGTTACACATTGGGCTGCAATCCAAAAGGTCGGCAGTTCGAAACCACCAGCTGCTCCTGGAGAAAGACCATGCTTTCCACACCTCTAAACAGTTTCCTCCTTGGAAACTCAACATGGAAAATATAAGGAAGTGTGTCAGTCTGGGTAGACTAGAGAAACACATCCATGGACACACATATGTGTATAAGAAAGAGATTTATATACAAGAACAATTGAACATTGACAGAACATCCCAGTCCAGATCAAGCCCATAAGTCCAATATTAGCCCATATTTCCAATATCAATCTATAAGGTCCTCTTCAGACTCACGAAACACATACAATGAGGCCAAATGCAAAAGATCACAGGCCAGTGGGTAGAAAGTCTTTGGATACAGTGTCATTGGAAACATCTCAGCGCTGCCAGGGGTCTCTCTGTGGCTTCTCCGGCTTCCGAGGTCTGGTTACATCCATGTGGTTTGTCTTCTGCAATGTCTCCCAGGGAGTGAAGTAGTGAGAGTCTCTCCCGCCTCCCTGGAGAAAATACCATGTGGATTTTCCAGAATTCTCAGGAGAAAGCCAGGCCCACACAGACGCCTCATTGGCTATGATCTGATTGACAGACTAGACACCACCCCTACACTCTTAATCTTCAAATTAACAAATGATTATGTAACTACCACAGGACGCAGGGTGCAGAGTGACAAACACGAATGTGACTGGAGGGTGACATTTGAACAGCAGATGAGGGAAGGTGAGGCGGGAGCAGGAAGGGGAGGCCCTCGCCACCTCTCCAGCTCTGTTCTAAACACCTTGTGCCTACTGACTCACTGAAGGCTCGCTACCAGCAGAAGGCATTAGCACCATGCCCATCTTTCATTTGCAGGTGCAAAGAGACATTGAGAGCTTAAATAGGTGTCCCAAGTCACACCCCTAGGAAGCGGCAGGCCCAGGCAGTGGAGTTTCTGAGTCTGTCCTCTGAGGAGGGTGAACCGGAGGGGCAAGGCTGGAGGCAGAGTGTCTAAGGTGGAGCTGGAGAACTTGAACAATGAGAGAAAGGAAAGCAGACTATTCCAGAGCCATTCTCAGTGTAGAATGGCCCGGAGCTGGCTGTACAGGGAGAAAGGAAAATGAGGAATGAATCTATCATGGCTTTAGATACAGCACAGAGGGGGGTCTGCAGCACAGAGGGGGGTCCTTCCTGAGTGGCTGAATGATTAAGTGCTCACCTGCTCAGTGAACATGCACCCAGAAAGGTCTGGTGCTCTCCGGCTGGAACAGGGCTCCCTAAGAAGTAGGATGGGCTCAACAGAAACTAATTTGGGGGGTTGGGGAGTTTTTTTTGTTTGTTTGATGTACATCTTGTTTGGTAGCTCTGAAGAAGGAGCTGAGCTAGTGGACACAATCTGGGAGTCGTACATCCGTGATGAGAGAAGGTCACCTCCTGAGACGTGTGTGCAAAGCAACGATGGAGGAGAGATACTTGGGTAGTGGCAACATTGAAAGGACAGGTAGATGAGAAGCGCCCATCCGCCTAGAGACAGGCTGGGCCAGGAAGGTGAGAGGACAGGTATGAGAGGGCTGAGGGAGCCATCCAGGAGTAAGAAGGCAGTAGGAAGAATGGTAGGAAAATGCCCAGTGGACTGTGTCCTCCGCAGTTTACACCGCGGCATTGGAAGGTGGAAGGCTGTGGCAGGCTGAGGTGTGATGGGGAAATTGGTGCTGTGGTTGGGTGCCCATGATTGAACTCTGACCCGTAGTGAGCCTGTGCGCAGCAGAATGAAGCACTGCGCGGTCCTGCACCATCCTCACTTGTCCCTGCGCCTGAGCCCATTGATGCAACAGCTGTGTCCAACCATTTCCTCAAGGGTCTTCCTCTTTGGGGCCACCCTTCCATTTTCCCAAATGTGACGTCCTTCTCCGGGGTCTGGTCTCTCCTGACAGTATATCTTAAGTGTGTAAGACGAAGTCTTCCCATGCTTTCTTCTAAGGAGCATGCTAGCCTTACTTCTTCCAATTGACTGGTCCTTTTGGCAGTTCATGGTACATGTCCATGGCACATGGTACATGTGGTGTCTCCCCAGCACCACAATTCAAATCTAGCATTTGATAGGGGCAGAGAGGGTGAAAAATAATAGACATAATAATATTGTTGCTTTTCGTTTTACTAAATTGGAATAAAAGCAGAAGGGTCAATTCATGTGGTGACTGGCGAGGGTCAACAAAGATTTATGTGTGCATTGTGGTGGCCTGAGTTTGGGTTGAGGAAGCTTTAAGCCAGCTTGCTGCTAGGCTGGGGCGGGAGTGTGCTCTGAAAAAGTTGGAGCTGCCCACAAACCTGAGAGTGAGTTGTGGAGCACAGGTGACGGAGTTGGATTCAATAGAAGAGACATCCCATGCACTAAACCTTCTGGGGAAAGGACACAAAGGCTGGGGACACAGACAAGTTTCTAAAGGGCTCTTGCCCACCAGTTTTCATTTTCGTGGAGATGTAGGGAAGGGACTAAGGCATAAAGAAATTCAGCAAGAAAATCGAGAAGATGAAAAGCATTCAAAATGGGAAAGGACCCTGGCAGACAGCGAGCAAAAGGTGTGGGGTGCCAGCAGAAACGTTAGGTGCCATTGATTCCGTTCAACTCAGAGCTCCCATGAAAAACAGAATGAAACACTGCCCAGCCCCATGCCAGCCTCACCATTGTTAGGGCTGAGCAATTGCTGCCATCACGGTGTTATCCCATCTCATCGAGCCCAGATGGGATGGGAATCCAAAACTGGGTTGTTCTCGGCGGAGACGTTGTGCCCGGCTCCAGTGTTAGGGGCGAATGGACTCAGAGAAGCCGAGAGGAAGGTCCTGAGACTTTCAGCAAACAAGAAAGTAGGGAGCTAGTTTGGCTGAGTTCTACACGCCATCGTGGAGAGTACCATGCTCCCACCGCCGAAAGGGAGTGCAGGTTCGTTCCAAATAGGTAGTTGAAGGGGCAGAAGGTGAGCCGGTGACAAAAAGAAGAGGCAGCCCCAGATAGTCAAGGAAGGTGAAAAATGAATGGTCTTTGGGACATTAGGGACAGAGGAGACCAAGTCAACAAGTGGCATATAGAAGTGTCATGAAAACAGAAGGTTGGGTTCTGAGTTGGGTGCATTGTTCCTAGGCTGCATTTGATTCCATGATGGTTCTCCTTTTGTCTTCTCAGACGTTCCGCATTGCACCCCCAATGTGTGTCACAAAAGCAGAAGCTGATTTTGCCGTGGAGGTGTTTCGTTGTGCCTTGATCCAACACATGGAAAGAAGAGCCAAGTAAAGGTCTGAAATCAAAAAGAAAAACAAGCAGAAACCCCAAGATTCAAACACTCTCCGCTCGAAGTTCAAGGGTGAATGTAGGACAGGCAGAGCTGCTGGTATTTTGAGGAAACCTAAGGCACTCTAGCCTTAAGAGGCACAGTTGAGTGGCTGTTGACCATCTTTGTGGAGTTGAGAAGCTCACCCTTCCTAGAAGAAACACTCACCCTAGCTCAGAAAGTAAATTCTAAGTTCATTATAACTCTCTGGTTCCCCTCTGGAAAGATCGGCTTATGCGTCAATACGTGACAGTACCTTTGGTGCAGGAAGAGGAAATACTTCATTTGCCCTTGTCTTGACTCAGACACTCCTTAGACAAAAACATCATTATGTCATTATGCCTGGAACCATGTCACCTATCCTGAGTCTATGAAGAAAAAGTCTATTTTTAAGGCCAATGCTAAGTCCTAGGTGAGGTCAATAAATCAGTACCTTACCCAGTCCTGGAAGCTCCTGACTTCTGTATACTATCGGATCATATCTGATTCTTTTAGGTTCTTAAAACTTTCACTGCCATCGAGTCAATTCTGGCTCACAGCACTCCCCTAGGGACAGAGTAGAACCACCCAGGGGGTTTCTGAGACTGTAACTCTGTATTACAGGAATAGAAAGCCTCCTCTTTCTCCCAAGGAGCAGGTGGTGATTTCAAACTGCTAACCTCGAGTTTAGCGACCCAATGCATAACCCGCTATGCCTCCATGGCACCAAATATGTTAGACTGTATAATGCTTTTTCACACAACAATTCCCTCATTGGCAATGCAACCTAATATAAATTAACCAACCATAAATGTGTCAATTAATTCTTGAACCAGCCGTAAAACATGGCAATTATAATTAAAGATAATAGCACTCAAGCTACATAAATGCTTGGGTCCTCCCACTCTCTCTGAAGACTGAAAGAAGCCTGGTGAGATACTGCTTGCTACACCAGCCTCAGACCCTACTCCATGGACCTCTTCTACGCTTGAGAGGGTAGTGAAGTCTCCTCACTGAAACCACTTATGGGAAGTAATAGGCTAAAGTCTACAGTCTCGGATGATCACATTCAAACTACCATTGTAATTTTTCATTCTGATTCTCCAAGGCTGAGGGAATGTCTTGAAAATGTAAGCATGTCCCTTGCCATCACTATCTTAAAATCAATTAAATAATTTTATGCACGACACACCTGAGCATTTCTTTACTTATTCTTAAAATAAAATTCTCTGTGAAATTAGGGTCCTCAGAAGGGTGATGAATGATTTTTTTATGGTTACTGAATATTATTGAACTGAACCGAGTACAGGCTCAGACACTTAGGAATGCCTACACTAAATTTAAATAAAATTGGGCCCATTTGATGTGCAAAAGAGCTTTTGGTCCGTCAAATTTTAAAACTAATTTTTGTTTCATTTTCTGTTTTTGTTTGGGGTGTTTTCTTTTCTGTTTTTGTTTATTTTATTTTATTTGGTTTTAGTTCTTGTTGGTTTTGGTTTTCATTTTTATCAAAATATGATGGCCAAAGTAAACGGAATTGTTCATGAACACATGGACAAGCAGATGGATTCTGACTTAATTCTAGCCCCGATCCAATAACAGCTAATTCTTATAATATGACCCTGTTTGATACTCACTTTCATGAAGAGATCACTGAAGGTAAGGGTGCTACAGAAAAATGCAGTGAAGAAAGCATACAATGCGGGCTATCAATTGGAATACTGTCTGGAGTCTTACAGGCTGGTATTCAAACAAGCAGCCATCTAAGTGAAGCATCAACTAAGTCCACATCCAAGAAGCACACCCGCCTGTGTGACCCAATGATGGTGATAACAAAATCCAAATATGATCAAGGGAAATATGCCATTAGTAGAAGGCCATGGAGGACAGTGGGAGGCCCAGATCGATCTGCAGAGTATTTTGTCATATTAAGCCTCTGGCAGAGCCCCTCTGGCCACAGGCAAGGGACAGCTTTAGTATCTATCAGACAGAGATTATTATAAACTTAATTATCGTGAATTGAACAGTCAGATCACCTCCCTCTTGACCTGAATTTGCTCGAGGCTCAAGTATTTCTCCCTTGTTCCAGGACAGAAATTTCTTCTCTGGGTTTTGTAATATTGTTGAAGGTCTTTTCTTTCTAGTCTTTGTGTTGATCTTTATCTTTACATTATTATTGTTTTTCTGTTTCATTTTGGTTTCGTTTGCAGTGTTTATGTTAGTTTTCCCAGTTTATGAGGCTCCGCAGGAGTGGAGGCATAGAGACAATAACGGATGTAATGGTTTATCAGGATGGGGGTGGGGAGGGAGAAGGGATTTGGGGAGCAAACAATGAAGGTGGGAGGGCGAAGGGAGCACTAGAACTGATTATGATGGTATATATACAAGTCTTTATTTAAATGACTCAACTATGGAATATATGATATTTGAATATTATATTAAGAAAACTAAAAAAGAAAAGAAAACTTGACCAATGGTTCCCATGGGCGAAGGAGGAAGAGTGTTTTTTGATTAGGGACCATGGAGTTTATGTTAATGGTGGTGGAATAACTTGAAAAAGGCTATCACCCAGGGCTCAAATAGAAACTAAATGTGTAGAAAATGATGGTGGCAACATATGCTTGATACAATTGATGTGTTGAATGTTATGAAAGCCACAAGAGGCCCCAATAAAATGATTTTATTTATTTATATAAAAATCATTTTATTGGGGGTTCATACAGCTCTTATCACAATCCATACATCCATCCATTATGTCAAGCACATTTGACCATCATAATTTTCCAAACATTTTCATTCTATTTTAGCCCTTGGTATCAGCTCATTTCCCCCCTCCCATACCTTCCCTCCTTCATGAACACTTGATAATTTAATTTATTTTTTCATGTCTTACACTGACCAATGTCTCCCTTCACCCACTTTTCTGTTGTCTGTCCCCCTGGGAGGAGATTATATGTAGATCATTGTGATTGGTTCCCCCTTTCTCCCCCCACCTTCTCCTTACCCTCTTGGTATCACTACTCTCATGATTGGTCCTGAGGGTTTTATCTGCCCTGGATTCCCTGTGTTTATAGATCTTATCTGTACCAGTGTACATGCTCTGGTCTAGCCAGATTTCTTTTTTTTTTCTTTTTCTTCGAATGTTGGGTAGTGCAGTCAGCCCTATGATGCTCTCAATAAGGGCTGCTCTCTCCACCCCTTTTGTCTAGGAAGAGGGTATCAGCAGAGTCTTGCTTCCTCAGACTCAGCCTTCTTATTCCTCCAGGCCAGATTTCTAAGGTAGTAAAATTATATATATATATACCCAAATAAATAAATCATTACCCAATAAAAAGAAAAGAAAGAGGATATCAACAATGGTTGTACAACAGTGTATAATTAATGGCACGGAAGTATACATGTAGAAGGCATTGAGTTGGAGAATGTTTTGCTGTGTATATTTTTGCCACAATGAAATAATGATTACACTAATAATGAGTGCAAGAAGACAAAAATATTTTTAAATGGATTGTGGTAATGATTGGACAACTCTTCTGGATATGATTGAACTACTGAATTGTATGTTACTGTATGTAGAAGGAGTATCCAATAAAACCGTAAAATATATATATATATAAGTAGGCACAAGTTGGATAGTTAAAAGTCATTAGGATGTATACAAGATAAGTCTTCTCATGACAAGTCAAGCAGAAATGCTTGTCTAAACCAGAATTCTGTAAAAGGGACCACAAGTGAGACAAAGCACAATAAAAATCTCCCAGAGGGTATCGGATGTCATCAAAGCAGTATCCAAGTAGCTAGTCTGCATAAAACTAGGGCCCTGAGACATGAGTTGCAGAAGCAACATTGAGATTGACCCAAAACACAAAATCCCCAACATTTCCTCTTGAAGAAATAGACTACAGGAACAATACAAAGCACTCTAAAACATAACCTTCATTTCACTTTGACTAGGTTATTGTGGGTAGTTGTCATCGAATTGGTTCCAAGTCCTCGCAGACCTAGGTACACAGAACCAAACACTGCCTAGTCCTCTGGTGTCCTCACGAGTGTTGCTAAATGTGAGCCCATTGTTGAAACCACTGTGCCAGTCCATCTCCTGAAGAGTATTCCTTCTCCAAGGACTGGTCTCTGGTGACATGTCCAAACTCTCATGGTCTTCACTTGTGAGAAGCATTTTGTCTTCTTCTATCCTTGTAAGATAGATTTGTCCATCCTTCGGTCACGGCGGTGATATTGGGTACCATCACATTAGGTCAGAGTCATAGTGACCCCAAGTACAACAGAACGAAATACTGCCCAGCCCTGTGTCATCCTCACAATTGTCATGTTTGAACCCATCGAAGCAGCCACTGTGTCAATCTATCTTGTCCAAGGTTTTCATCTTTTTTACTTCTCTCTGCTTGATGAAACATAATGTCCTTTTCTAGGGATTGGTCTGTCCTGACAATGTGTCCACAGTGCTCAAGACCAAGTCTTACCATTCTTGCCTCTCAGGAGCATTTGGCTGTACTTGCTCCAAACAGATCTGTTTGTTCTTTGGGCAGCCCGTGGTCCTTTCAGGATGCTTTGTCAGCACCACATTCCAAATATACCTACTCTTCTTCAGTCTTCCTCACTTAACGTCCAGCTTTCATATGCATATGAGACTATTGAAAATACCATGGCTTGGGTCAGGCATGCCCTAGTCTTCAAAGTAGCATCCTTGCTTTTCAATGCTGTTCAACACTTTAAAAAGGTCCTGTCGCGCAGGTTTACCCAATACAACCCACCTTTTGATCTCGACTACTGCCTCCATAACCATTGATTATAGATCCAAGCAAGACCAAATCCTTGATAGCTTTCATCTTTTTCTCCATTTATCATAATGTTACCTACTGGTCCAGCTGGGAGAATCTGGTCTTCTTTACACTGAGTTGTAGTCCCTACCAAAGATCCTTGATCTTCATCAGTAAGTGCTTCAAGTCCTATTCAGTTTGGACAAGCAAAATTGTGTCATCTTCGTATCACAGGTTGTTAATAAGCCTTGCTCCAATCCTGATAACAGCCCTCTTCTTTATATTATCCAGCTTCTCAGATGATTTGCTCGACATACCAATTGAATGAGTAAGGTGAGAGGATACAACCCTGGCGTACAGCTTTCCCAAATTTAAGCCATGCATCTTCCATTTTTCTGTTTGCACAAATGCCTCTTGACCCATGAACAGTTTCTGCATGAACACAATGTAGTGTTCTGGGATTCCCATTATCCTCCAGGTTATCTATAGTTTTTTTTTTATGGCCCATACATTTGAATGCCTTCACAAGTCAATAAAGCACAAGTAAACATCTTTCTGTTATTCCCGGCTTAGATCATGTGACATCAGCAATGAGATCCCTTATTCATCAACTTCTTCTGAATCCAACCAGCACTTCTGGCAGCTCCCTATCAATGTACTGCTGCAACCATTTTTGCAAGATCTTCAGGAAAATTTTTATTTTCATGTGGTATTAATGAGATTGTTCTAAGCATTTGAGCATCCTGTTGGATCATCTTTCTTTGGAATGGGTGCAAATATGGATTTCTTCCCATCAGTTGGCCCAGCAGCTGTCTTCCATACCTTCTGGCATAGGTGAGTGTGTGCTTCTGATGCTTCATCAGCTTATTGAAACGTTTCTGTTGGTATTTCATCGATTCCTGGAGCCTTGCTTTGGTTCCAGTGAAGCTTGAACGTCTTCCTTCAGCACCATTGGTTCTTGCTCATATACTACCTCCTGAAACGGTGACATGTCGACTAGTTCTTTTGGGCACAGTAACTCTGTTTATTCTTTCCATTGTCTTTGGATGCTTCCTGCATTGTTTAATATTTTACTCATAGTATCTTTCAATATTGCAACTCCAGGCTTAAACTTTTTTTTGCTGTTAAAAGATTTATTGCGGTAATACAATAAAAGCTTAGAAACATTTGTATGACTAACCGGTTTGGAAGTTGCAGAGCAAAGGGAAATCCCTGCACTATCACACTGCGAGGAGATCCTCGCTGGGAATTCTTTAACAGTCCGCCACTGACTTTCTTCCCAAGTCCTCAAATGCGAATCCTTAATGAGTGTCTCCATGCAGACTGGGTTTTCCCGACTCAAATGTGCAAACGTCTCCATTACAGTCCGTTACAAAGAGTCTGAAGCGGACTTCAGCAGCCTGTCTGGTGCCTGTAGTTGTTGTTTGTTTAGCATTATGTTTCAGCAGATCATTTTAAAATGGAAAATGTCACCAAGTTCTATGGCTTTTTGCTTTTAAAAAATGATTTAAAAATTGCTTTACATATGGTTCTGGCACCTACATGAAAGATTTTAATGAGCAGCAAAGGAGTAGAAAACACAGTGGTTGAAATGTATATTTAGAGTATTTACAGGGTGGATCCAGTGCAAAATCGTGAAAACCCAAACACCTCAGCAGTGTGTTAGCATGCCGTGCTCATCAACCACCACAGGGCTTGCTGGCTTCACCGAGCCAAGGGCCTCGAGTTGAGATCGACATCAGCCTCTGTGACGTAACCTAGCCAGCCCTAGACTAGCCATGTCTCGGTCAGTCTGCGGCATCACTGTAGCTAGGGGTCCCTGCTGTCAGGAGTCACCCCTCTAGCTGCCTCTCTCGTGTGGTTTCCTAAGAGATTTACGTGAGAAAACCATGAGGAGCGGAAGCCCACCTCTATCAGGCTTGAATTTTTTTGTGGTCAATTTTTCTATTGTTAAAAAAAATATGTTTGCAATGAACTCGGTGGTCTTGCAAAATTCTGTCATGCAAGCTGCGGCTTCATGTGTATCACCACCCCCATATTTTCCAACTACTGCTCCTTCCTCTTTGTGTCCAACTTTTGCATTCCAAAGACCAATAATTATCAATGCATCTGGATTGCATGTTTGATCAATTTCAGAAAAAGATAGTAGAAGAAATCTTTAATTTCTTCATCACTAGCTTTGGTGGTTGGTGCATAAATGTGAATAGCAGTTGTATTGATTGGCTTTCCGTGCTTGCGGAGCGACATGATCCTATCAGAGACAGGACTGCACTTCAGCATAGATTTTGAAGAAGGCTACCCTCCCAGTGTAGTAAATCATAGGCACTTCTTATTCAAAATGACCAATACCAGTCCATTTCAGCTCATGAATGCCTAAATGTCAATTTTTATGCATTCCATTTCACTGTTTACAAATTCTAATTTTCCTAGATCCATATTTCCTCCTATTCAAGTTCTGATTATTAATTGATGTTTGCAACTGTCTCTTCTCATTTTGAGTCATGCCCCATCAAGACATGACATCCTGAAAGTATTACTCCATCTTCGTCGATACGGCTGACCCTACTTTGAGACGACTGCTCTTCGTCGGTCATATTTCGTTTGCCTTTTGATCTGAGGGCCCCATCTGCTGGTTCTCTCTGACAATGTTCTGCTTCTATTCATGAAATGCTCCGTATCTGACAATGTTTCAGTCGTCATAGTCTCTTCTTATTCTGGAAGCTCTGCTGTTCACTTTGGGTGACCTTGCTGGTCTTTGAAATAGCAGTGCCATAGCTTTCAGCTTCACACCAACGCACAGCCACCACCATTAGGCAAACTGCCAGATAAGTGGTAGATCCAAAATTTTAGGCTCAGGCAAATATTAGGGTCATTGAAAAAAAAGATAATGTCTCAACCATTAGGTCGAGATATACAATTATAGCAAGCCATTGATTTGAAGTTAGGATACAGGCAGTCCTGTTATGAGTGACCAGTTCACAGACAATTCCTACTTGCTTTTTAGTGTTCTGTCCATTTCCCCTCCCTTTGAAACAAAAGCACCAGCCTAGACTCCAATAACTTCTTCATCATAGTCACTTTCACTGGCTGCACGTTCAGCTTTTAAATCATTGAGAAAACTTCGAGCCATTTTCTTGCCCTAAAGTAAGAATAATTAATAACTTTCAATTGCCTCATACACATGAGAAAGCTGGATCATTAATATGGAAGAGTGAAGACCAATTCGTGCGTTGAGATTATGTTGGTGGTGACGAATATTGAAAGTGCTCTGTCTTGGAAGAAGTGCAGCCAGAATGCATCTTAGAAGTGAGAGACGTCTCATCTTCCATACTTAGGACATTTGATGAGGGGGGAGCCGCCCCTGGAGGAGGACATAATGCTGGATAAAGCAGAGACTCAAAGGAAGACAAGACCTGCACAGAGGCAGATTGACACAGTGACCACAACAACGGACTGGAACATAACAGTATCGCACCATGGCAGTACCCCAATTTCAAAAGGAAGAATGGGTGCTTAGAGCTGAGAAGAAATGCCTCTGGGTAAGGGGAAGCTGGGGAGAGGAATGATCTACGTATAACCCCCTCCCGGGGGGACATACAACTAGAAAAGTGGATGAAGAGAGACGCTGGTCAGTGTAAGACATGAAAAATAATAATTTATAAATTATCAAAGGTTCATGAGAGAGGTATGGGGGAAATGAGCTGATACCAAGGGCTCAAGTAGAAAGAAAATGTTTTGAAAATGATGATGGCAACATATATACAAATGTTCTTGACACAATGGATGGATGGATAGATTGTGATAAGAGCTGTACGAGTCCCCAATAAAATGATTTTTAATGCCTCTGTATGTAAAAGGAACATATGCCCCACCCGATCTATTATTAAAATTAAGTCACTATACCTGAATAACTCCTGACAACATCAACGTTCCAGGTGCTGAAATTCCTGTGATTATGGTGTTAATGCCTGAACAACCGGTAGTGTATAAAGTGAGCAACTGGATCTGTTCATGCTCCAAAATTGTGATAAACGTAATTTATTGAAAATATTGCCATAATGCAGAATTCCCCTTTCAGGGGTGTGGTAAGTTAACGAATACTCTGAATACTCCTATTGGAGGCAAAACACTACTCGGGGATGATACAGGACAAAGGAACAGCAAGAATTAACCATGAAATTCTGACTCACAAGTTTATGCGTGCAAATTCTGATTGCGCAAGAAGAAATGAAAGCCTTCCGTTCTTCTTAGTGTGAGTTCCCTAACTGCCCTGCAATGAACTAGTCGTGTTTGTTCCTGACAAACCTGTATGTTAGAAATTCGGCAGGACATTCAGCACTTCTTGTTTTATGAGAGAATGAAGTCACTGTGTTTCAAGGGCTCTTGGCTTGGAACTTTCTGTCATTGAAGCCAAAAGCATCCTGAGAAACGATGCAGAAAAATACCTGCAAGCTGGGGTTGCAACAGCTCTAAAGCATCTGTCCTGTCCTGTACTCTCCCCACCACCACTCCACCCTGCTCTAATCATTGCTCTGCTGTCAGGGACAGAACAGGGGCTTCTGACCTGCCTGAGAAGGGAATTTACAAAGGATCCTGTGAGAACTGGCCTGGTAAACACCTTAACCTTGAAGCCAGGCCCTGGTGAACATCATGACATAAGAGAGTGTACCTGGAGATAAATCTGAAGGCATGCTGACCCAGAGCCAGAGCAGAGATAAAATGAACAGACTCGGGGACGAACCAAGCAAATAATTAGGGTGTTGCTTGGCCATCTGCAAAGCGGCAGTGGCATCCCCTCTGAAAGTACCTGTTAAAAATCAGAACTGTCCCCCAGACGATGACCCTTCTCAGCCTGCACAGGGGGAGCTGTTTCGCCTCTGGAGTGAAGCGTGTCTTATCTGTGCTTAAGGTGCCTTCTCCCCTGGAGAGAAGGACCTGCTTCATGTCTTTTGAAGTGATATTATGCTTTAATAAAACTGTGGCTTAATTCTTTGCTGCTACTGTTGCGTGTGTGTGTGTGTGTGTGTGCGTGTGTGTGTGTGTGGTCATGCAGTTTATTTCTTGACCCTTATAAGCCACACACATGGGAATAAACAGCCTCTTCTTTTTCCCTTGGAACAGCTGGTGGGTTTAAACCCCCAACCTTGTAGATTGCAGTCCAGTACTTATCTGACAACACCACCAGGGCTCTTAAACTGAACTAAGCAAGGCAATCAACTTCCAGCTAGATCTAGATGCTGGCAAAAGTCCTCAGCCTGGCGCCCATTCTCTCTTTGTTCAAAAGGGGGGTTAGAAAGGATCTGAGAGGTGCTAAGAATACACTGGCAAACTGAACCCCTTCTTCTTTTCACAACCAGAAGAGGGCCGAAAGGACTAATGAAACTAATCAGTTTCTCACCAGGCAGTTGCGTGTTTCCTTACACTGTGTCCGGTTATAAAGGCACATCCTACATGGTCTACCATGTCGAGTGCCTATTCCACGTGTAATCCTAGACCTGACTTGAAGATTTATTTTCCCTCAGATATTGATTTAACATGTCCTTCTCTTACACACAATTTTTCCGTTGCTCCATGTTGTCCCCCAGATAAGGTCAAAACTCCTTAAAAAGGGATCCCAAAGTTCTTCAGAATCTGAAACCTAAATGAAGCAACAAGACATCTTCTGTTTGGGCGCAGAGGAAAGAATGGGGTTTCTTCACAAAGAGAAAGCATCTTCACCAGGATTCTAACTCAGTTTTACTGCATATTTGTTACAGACAGACCTTGGGCAAACCTTTTCGGCCCTTGTTCATCTCAGTTTTCAGCCCAACATCTTAATATCATGGAGTTGCCTCCAGAACCTAGGCAGCTGATGGTCAAAGTGTCTCAAACTAATAATCTATGCCAATGAAGATGTCTCCCGTTGGAGCTACAATTCTCTTCTTGTCTTCACTACAAAGCCTCTCTCTAGAGCAGGTGTTGTGTTGCAGGTGTGCTTCCTGGGATGCATGGGAAAGTTGGACACTGAATAAGGATTGATGAAGCATCAATAGACTTGAGCCGCCCAAAGGACAACCCTATCTGTCTTGGGAGAAGTTTGACTAGAGTGTGTAGGATGGCAAGCCTTTGTCTTAGATACTTTGAACACGTTGCCTGGAGAGACCAGTCCTGGAGACGGACTTCCTGCTTGGTAAAGTGGAGGGCATCTAACGAGAGGAAGGCCCTAAATGAGATGGACGGACACGGTGGCTGCAACAATGGCTCATGAGTAGGAACAACTGTCAGGATGGTGCAGAACCCAGAAGGGTTCTGTTCTGTTGTGTGTTTGGGTTGCTGTGGGTCAAAATAGACTCAATGGCTTCTAACAGCAACAATAACAACAGGGCTTCCTTATGTCCCATCCAAGCGCCAACCCCCGAGAAGTCCATTCCTGCCTGGCATTGCTTCAAAAATACCTTTTCAAAGGCCAAGGTGGCATTCTTATGAAAAAAAAAATCACTGTCATCAAATCCATTCTCACTCCCAGCCGCCCTCTAGGACTCTGTAGAACTGTCCCTGCGGGCGTCTGACACCATAACTCGTTATGAGAGCAGAAAGCCTCATCTTTCTCACATGGAGTGGCTGGTGGTTTCGAACTGCTAATCTTGCCGTGAGTGACCCAATGCAGAACTCGCCACACACAATGTATTTCTGAGCAACTACTCCTTTGGTTTGTGCAAAGGGGTTCTTCTTTCGGGTGACTCTTAGCAGCATCTTTTCTGGCAGCTGCTAAACATAGGTTCTGTCATGGGCCATCTGTGGTCATGCTCTCGGTAGTGAGCCAGCTTCCAAAATGTCGCCTTCTTTGATGATACTAGTGGTATCCAAATATCCATCTTGAATCCCAACCCTTTTTTTCTGAGCACTGACATCTAGACAACTTCATTTGGATGCCACAAGGACACATCAAATGCAACCATTTAACATCCTCTCTATATATAAAAGACATTACGTGAATCTATTCTTGATTAATGGGCCCCTCTTGGCTCAGACTCACATTAGTCTTCTCCAAGGTATCCTTTGCCATCCATACTGCCAAGTCTCATAAATACTTTCTCTGGGATGATTTACGCAAGATGCTCTACTCTACTATACTGCCTTCATTTGGAGCACTATCATCTCTTCCTAACCACTTGAACTGCTCCCTTAAACGAGTCTCCTCCCCAATCCATCCACCATAATGATGCCAACGCCACCAGTTTAAAGGGGAAATCCGACCACGTGTCTCTCCTAGGAGCAAACCGCTCAGGCCTTAAATAAATGTTGAGAGGACTTATTCTGCATTAGAGGCACATCCCAGAGGGAAACGCACATACGTGCAGCCATGGGAATTTCAGCAAGTGGATGTCAAGCAGGGACAGATAAAGGTCAAGAAACAAAGATATTACAAAAAAATCATTGTCTGGGAAGCTTTCAATAGGGGACACTAAAGGGAGGACATAAGAGAAAATTAAATGCTGATTAAGGATTGTCCAAAAAGGATCGAAGCATTTCAATTACAGTGCTGGCAAAGAATATTGAAAGTACCATGGACTGTCAACAGCCAAACAAACAGCTCTGTCTTGGAAGAAGAACAGCCAGAATGCTCTTTAGAAGTGAGAATAGCAAGGCTTCATCTCACAGAATTTGGATATGTTATCAGGAGAGACCAGTCCGTGGGAAGGAACTCCATGCTTGATTAAAAAGCAGCAGACTCTCAACAAGGTATTGACACAGTGGCTGCAGCAACGGACGCCGGCGTGAGAACAGCTGTGAGGACAACGCAGGACCCGGAGCCGCTTTGTTCTCTTGAACTGCGGGTTGCAATGAGTTGGACCCTACTGGATGCCAGCTAACGAGCACAAAGAAGCTGGGAGCGGTGTCCCCTGGATCCCAAGGCTGAAATATGTCCAGGAGGACTACAAAAACTTACAGCCATCATCTCAGGACCTTCCCCAGGCATACTTTCCTGAACAAGTTATAAAAATATCTAGGTTGATATAAAACATTTCTTGAGGCTTAGACTGGTGAGAAAGAGGAACACCAATGTGCCTTCCTTAGAAACTGCTTGCCCAAGAGAAAACGTCTTGGTTGCCTTGGGGACCTAGGCAACATGTTGGCTCCAAAGGTTCCTTCCTGAGCTGTTCCCTCTCTATCTTCCTCATGGAAGGACATTTTAGTAAGGCCATTTCACACTGACGTGCTTGTGTGGAAGCCCCACCCCTTGGGTAACAACCCTTCCACATGATCCCTCTTCTGATTTCTTGCTCATCTTAAATCTCTGCTTTTCAAAGTTTATTCTGAGCAGCAGGCACTGTAGAGAGCCATGCAGCATTAAAAAAAAACAAAAAACAGAAAAGGGCCTAAACACTGGCTAACTGTAGGAATGCTATTGTTAGATTTTATTCCTAGATTATGATGACCTCTGGAGCTGGGAGATGAACAGTGTGATCTTAGGAAAAGCATTCCCTTAATTACTCATGGTTGCTGTCCTAGTTATCGAGTGCTGTTATAACAGAAGTATCACTTATGGAGGCTTTAACCCAAAACAATTATTCTCTCACAGTTTAGAAAGCTAGAAGTTCAAATTCCGGGTGCTAGCTCTAGGGAAACCATTTAGAGAGGTCTTGGTCTCCATTCAGTAACTGTGGACCCAGGATTCCTTAGAGAGTGCCATGTGTCTTGGTATCAGTCTTCCCCTGGTTCTAGAAGATCCCCAGGGGAAGATTCTGGGTCCAAAGAACATGCTCTGCTCCCAGCTCTTCTTCGTGATTATAGATCCCTCTGATCTCTGCTTACATGTTCAATCCCCTTTATACATTCAAAGACACTGACTGAAGATACAACGTAATCCAGTCAATTGCTCCTGTCATATGGACATAACTTCCTCCAATCCTGGCTCATTTACATAATTGAGGTGAGAATCTACAGCACATAGGATGATTACATCTGATCAGAAAATGGAAGATAATTACATAATACTGAGAATCATGGCCTGGTCAAATTGACACATATTTTAGGGAGATACAGTTCAATCTCTAACAATTGCTAACCAGATAATGAGCCCAAGGACTGCCATCTGTGAGAAATTTGGTCTAGTTTTGCTGACAGCAGCATAAACCTGGGTTTAATTCAGGCATTTTCCTTCTGTCAATGATTTAGAAAAATCTTTCAAATCCCTTGGAAGTTTTTAAGGTCTATTGCCCTCAAAAACAAAAACAATAACCCCTCACTGCCATCAAGTAGATGCTGACTC
The DNA here is from genome assembly GCF_050624435.1 of Tenrec ecaudatus. NCBI lineage: Eukaryota > Metazoa > Chordata > Mammalia > Afrosoricida > Tenrecidae > Tenrec > Tenrec ecaudatus. Next base: position 33,419,335 of record NC_134531.1, on the reverse strand, counting down.
ATAGGGCCTCTATCGGGCAGAGTTAAGCCCCTGTGAGTTTGCTAAACTGTACCTCTGTATGGGAGTAGAAAGCCTTGTCTTTCTCCTAGGGAGCAGCTGGTAGTTTCGAACTGCTGACTTTCCAAATCACAACCCAACCTGTAACCACTACATCACCAGGGCTCCTTTCTCCGGCTTTTGGCCCACCATCGTTCCCACGCCGTACCCTTTGGCTCCCTGGCTCATCGAGTTCACGCTTCTTGGAACATACTTCCTGTCTTGTCCACCAGTGGGGACTATGGGCCAGGGAGACTGGACAAGAAGACCAGTGCTTACTTCTTAGGTTTTTTGAAATCATTTTCAAACCTTCTCCCATGCTCAGCACTATTTTTCTTCTAAGATAAAAGAGAAAAGTTATAAAAGGAAAGGAAACAATAAAACATTTCAAGCACACACATAAACAACACCCCCTCACAAACACACACCCCCTGCACATGGTGAACTCCCTGCCATTGCCAGGAAATCTCCTGTGGAAAGGAAGGAGCTGAGTTCAGTCAGTCAAACATGTCCCCGGAACGCGACAGTGTAGCAATAAAGGCTAGCAATGGAGTTCCCAAACTAGCCAGACTGCTCTTGGGTCTCTGTTCTGGGTGCTAAAGGCTGCATGGCCCTTCCCACCACCTGCTGCTCAGAGCAAACTTTTAAGAATAGTTGGAGATTAATTAAATTGGCATTCCACGATACACACCTTCCCAACATGATTGCTGAAGAAACATGTGTTCATAAGCAAATGTGGTGAAGAAAGCTGATGGTGGCCGGCTATCAAAAGATATTGCATCTGGGATCTTAAAGGCTTAAACAAGCAGCCATCTAGCTAAGAAGCATCAAATCCCACATGGAAGAAGCACACTAGCCTGTCTGACCACAAGGGACCAGTTATGAGACATGAAAGAACTAGAAATCATATCAATGGGTGCCCACCTCACTGATACGATCAATGAAGACAAACCTGTGCATAAGCAAATGTGGTGAAGAAAGCTGATGGTGCCCAGCTATCAAAAGATATAGCACCTGGGGTCTTAAAGGCTTAAAGATAAACAAGTGGCCATCTAGCTCAGAAGCAACAAATCCCACATGGAAGAAACACACCAGCCTGTGTGACCACGAGCTATCGAAGGCATCAGGTATCAAGCATCAAGGAACAAAATATCATATCATTCAAAATGTGGGTGAGAGCAGAGTGGAGACTCAAAGCCCATCGGTAGCCAACTGGACACCCCTTACTGAAGGGTTGTGGGGAGGAGATGAACCAGTCATGATGCAGGGTAGCAACGATGAAACATAACTTTCCTCGAGTTCTTAAATGTTTCCTCCCCCCACTGTCATGACCCCAATTCTACCTTACAAATCTGGCTAGACATGAGGATGTACATAGGTACAGATAGCAAATGGAAGCACAGGGAATCCAGGACAGATGACTCCTTCGGGACCAGTGGTGAGAGTGGCGATGCCTGGAGGGTGGAGAGAATGTGGGGTAGAAAGGGGGAACTGATTAAAAGAATCTACGTATAGACTCCTCCCTGGGGGAGGGACAGCAGAGAAGAAGGCGGGGGGAGACATCGGACAGTGTAATATATGACAAAATAATAATAATTTATGAATTATGAAGGGTTTATGAGGTAGGGGGAGGGAGGGGGAAAATGAGCAGCAGATATTAAGGGCTCAAGTAGAAGGCAAATGTTTTGAGAATGATGATGGTAACAAGTGTACATATGTTCTTGACACAATGGATGGATGTATGGATTGTGATAAGAATTGTATGAGCCCCCAATAAAATGATTAAAAATAAATATAAATTTTAAAAAGAATAGTTGGAGATTGAAGATGAGCAAGCGATCCGACAGTAGATGAGGCAGAAAAGGCAAAATCTGACCTTTGAGCATGTGTGACTCTTCGTTTTCCACTGGTTTATAAACATCATGGGCCCCTACTATGATCCATTCGGAATGCTCACTGCCATTGAGCCTACATTAACTCATGGAGACCCCCCATCCCCGTGGGTTTCTGAGACTGTAACTGTTTACAGGAGTAGAAAGCCTTGTCTTACTCCCATGTAGCTGCTGGTGGTATCGAACTGCCGAGCATGTGGATCACAGTCCAATGCCTAACCACTCCACCACCACCGCTCCCTCCATTTGAAACTGGGGGCAAGAATTTCTTTAATCATTTTACTGGGGGTTCTTATAGCTCATCTCAATTCACAACCATTATGTTAAGCACATTTGTCCATAAGTTGCCATCATCATTTTCAAAAAATTTTCTTTCTGCTTGAGCCCTTGGTATCAGCTCCTCATTTATTCCCCCACCCTCCCTCCCTCATGAACCCTTGATAACTTATACATTTAAATTCATGTCTTAAATCAACTACTGTCTCCCTTCACCCACTTTTCTGTAGTTCATCTCTCTGGGGGTGGAGGCTACATGTTGATCAGTGTGATCGGTTCCCCGTTTCTCCCCCACCTTCCCTCTGCCCTCCTGGAATCACTACTCTCATTATTGGTCCTGAGGGGTTTATCTGTCTGGGATTCTCTGTGTTGCAAGCTCTTATCTGTACCAGTGTACATGCTGCAGTCCAGCCAGATTAGTAAGGAAGAATTGGGGTCATGCTAGTGGCGGGGAGGAAGCATTAAAGAACTCCAGGAAAACTGTGCTTCATCGTGCTATACAGCACCTTGGCTGGCTCATCCCTTCCTTGTGACCCTTCTGTGAGGGATGTCCAATTGTCTACAGATGGAGCCTGCATTCTTGCCAGGCTCCTTTTTCATATCCGTTCTTCAGTATAAGGTCAAGCTAGTGAGCACGCAGCTCAGATAGGCTTTTTTCCATACAAGGAACATATTGACAGTTAATCATGTGATTTGAATGCAGCTTTAAGATGTGGACAACAGTTTAAAACCTTTTAAATGTCAATGTATATGTTAGACAGGGTTCTCTAGAGAAATAAAACCAGGAAACTTATAATTTTATATATATTTATATAGATAGATAAATACAACATAAGAAATAAACAGCTAATTAGTCTATAGAGCAGTAAAAATGACTCAGTGCAACTCACTTCTGTGAGACAGTAGATACACAGGCAGTCCTTCAAGTCTTGAGGGACGCCAGGTGCAAGCCAAGGAAGCAGACAGCTGAGTCATCTGTAGAGCAATCCAGGTAATCTGGCCACAGACAGCAATCAACAAGGCAGGTTACCAACAGTCATCTAGATGACAAAGTCCAACAGTGCCTAGCTCACGCAATGTATACTCCAATAGCCTGATGAAGCAGGTCTTGAAGGAACCTCAAACTACAGCGACACTGTCCATGGGTTGGGTGTCCCACAGGTAGTGTAGCTTGCAAATTGAGGCAGAGAACCAGCTAAGGCAGCTGCACACTGATCCGATCATCAAAGAGCAAGTGATAAGAAAGGCAAGGCTTGCCCAGCCATTTATCTCTGCCCTTCAATTAATCCCACATGTGTTCATTGGTCAGGTTGTCACAATAAACCTGCCTATCACAACAAAATCCTGAAGAAATTATTTTTTAAAAAAAAGACCAACCACTGTACTGGGTATGACTCTTTCCATCACATAGAATTTTTTAAATCACTTTATTGGGAGTTTGTACAATTCTTATCACAATCCATACATCCATCCATTGTGTCAAGTACATTTGTTGCCATCATCATTCTCAAAACATTTGCTTTCTACTTGAGCCCTGAATATCAGCTCCTCATTTTCCCCCTCTCTCCCTATTCCCCCTTCTCTCATGAACCCTTCATAATTCATCAATTATTATTATTTTGTCACTTTTCTGTTGTCCATCCCCCAGGGAGGAGGTTATATGTACTTGTAATCGGTTCCCCCTTTCTACCCCACTTTCCCTCCACCCTCCAGGCATCACCACTCTCACCATTGGTCCTGCAGGGGTCATTTGTCCTGGATTCCCTGTGTTTCCATTTCCTATCTGTACCAATGTACATCCTTTGGTGTAGCCAGATTGGTAAGGTATAATTGGGATCATGATAGTGGGGGAAGGAAGCATTTAGGAACTAGAGGAAAGTTATATGTTTCATCATTGCTACCCTGCACCCTGACTGGCTCATGACATTGAATTTTGATTATACTGTTAATAGCAGTACATATAAGCAGATATAATACAATAGCTGAAATACATAATGCAGTCATGCACTATGTTCCTATTATGGTGCAAACAGTTACATGCTCAACTGCTATCTCAAAAGGTTGGCCATTGGAATCCACCCAGAGGCATCTCAGAATAAAGGTGAAGCGTGATGTATGTACTCCCATTGAAAACCTGTGGGGCCCAGTTCAGCTCTGAATCCCATAGGTTGTAAGCACCATAGGGTGGAATGCTAAAGGGTTGGGCTTTCTATTTTGGTTATTTGTTGCCTTATTTTTCAGTAAATGAAACCCAGGGATGTTGAGTCTATAGGGAAAGAAACTATAACAGGGGTTGGGGGAAGAGGGATATAGGGTTAGATAAGAAGGAAGATAATGCTCAGAAGTCCAGGAAGGAAAAGTATGTTTTGGAAAACATGTATGATTATGGAAACAATTGTACAATTATGCTTGAACTATGAATAATATCATTTATGTATTGATGCCCAAGTTGCAGCAATTTTTTCAGTTCTTACACCATGGCTCTGCTACATACTCACCTTCATGAATTGATCACTGAAGATAAGGGTGCTACAGCAAAGTGTGGTGAAGAAAGCAGACGGTGCCTGGCTATCAATCGGAAATTGTCTGGGGTCTGAAAGACATTCAAACAAGCAGGCATCTAAGCAAGGAGTCAACTAAGTCCACACAGAGGGAGCACACCAGCTTGTGTGATCAAAAGATGACAATTACAAAATTCAAAGATGGTGAAGAGAAAAGTATCAGAGCAAAAATTATGAACACCCAGCTTGTGGAGAGTTATGGGGACGGAGGGAGCCCAAAACCCATCTGCATAGTACCTAGTCAGACTGAGCTACTGACAGATTCACTCCAGCCACATGCAGGAGTCTCTGACAGCCTTACAATCAGGCAGCGGCCATTGTAATCTTGATTACACTGGATCAAACTTGATACTTGGCCACTTGGCCACCCTATGGACATGACCTGAATCTGTTCTGGGTACAAGTATCTCTTACTGGTTCCATGACAGAAATTTCCTCCCTGCCTTTTTGAATGTTGGTGGGGGATCTTTCCCTTCTTACGCCTTATTTGTATTTTTGTTGGCATGCTATTGTTTTTAATCTTACCACCTTGGTGCGATTTTGTTTGTTATTGTTCTCTGTTGGGTCTCCCAGCTGTGAAGCACAGGAGAAGTGGATGCATGATGATAATAACTGATCCAAGGGGATGTGGGGACCGTGGGGGAGGGGAATAGGGAGGGAGGGGAAATGAAGTAAAATGAGTAAAATGAAGGTGGGAGGAGGGAGGGAGCACTAGAGAAAATTGGGACTGCACAGTACATTTTAAAGGCAATTTAGCCATTGGGGGATGGGGGGGGGAGAATCCTCTAAAACTGCTGCAGTGATCAATTTACAATTCTCCTTGATATGATTGAATGATTGAACTACTGAATTGCATATTTAAATTATGTGCCAACAAAACTGCTAAAAAAAGGAGTGTCTAGTAATCTACTTTTGAAAATCCCATCGATGAAAATCCTACTGATCCAAACCCTACTGATCCAATCCAGTTGTTCCTGGGGTCCCCAGCAGTTGCAGACCCACTCAACCACAGAGTGTATGTGTGTGTGTGTGTATGTGTGCGTGTGCGTGTGTGCATGTGTGTGTGTTGTGACTTTGTGAATGTGTGGGCTGCTGTGTATACATCTATGTTAGCTGTAATCCAACTAGGAAACCAAATCATTTGCTGTCAAGCTGATCCGAACTGATATCAACATTATAGGGCAGAGCAGAATTGTCCCCTAGGGTCTCCAAGCCTGTCGGTCTTCCTGGAAGTGGACCGCCACATCTTTACCTGCAGAGCAGCTGGGAACGTCAAACCACTGACTCCATGGCCACTTGTAAGCGCTCAAGCACTGCCCCCGGGGCTTCTTGTACCAGCGAGTTAGATACAAAGTGCCTGAAGTCATTTTTGAAAGAAAAGGAAAATATTCTTAGATGAATTATGAGAAGGTCATCGTAACCCCAGGAGGGATCCAGAGGTTCTCTACAAAACTTTATTCCTTTTTGGAGGAGCTGGTGTAAATCTCTGCATTTTCCTCAGATCTCAGCGTCTCTCAGTCTCAGTAAATAACTTTGTATTTAATTTATCAGAAAAAAAACCCAGAAGTATCTAGCAGGGGAAAAAGTCAATACCATCCAACAAGAACTCCAAATAAATCACTGTGCTGCTAAAACATTCTAAGAGCCACCAACTCATCTGCCTCTTGCCTGCATCTCAGCCCCATTAAACGTGCCTTGCCCGACCTTTCTGTCCTCCAGTCCTGCTAGATTTTCCATTCATCTCAGGTCTCAGCCCCCGAGTCACTCTGTCTCTAATACTGCCTGTTCCTGATCTCACAAGCTCAGGTTTCCTCATTCACATTTATAGACAGGCTGCAATTTTCCATAAACATTTGTCCCATCCTGCCCACCTCTTTACCCACCCCACTGACCCATCCCCATGCCCACATAGGATCAAGCTGCATAGCTGTCTGTGGTAGTTACATAATCTGTTGTCAACTTGAGACTATTAAGAGTAAAGGGGTGGAGTTTAGCTGTCAAACAGGTCTCAGCTTGATGATCTCATTTGGAGGCGTTAAGGCAACAAATAGCTCGCTGGAGGCAGGACACACACTCTCTCCCTGTGAAACATTACTGTTGACCAGCCACATGGAGTTACACTGATGGAGCCAGAGCCCTGGAGCTGGAGGAGCCATGTGGAGATCCACACCAGCGCTGAGATGCTTCTACCACCACTGGATCCACACAACTTTCCACCCACTGGCCTGTGATCTTCCTGCATTCTGAGCCAATGCATATGTTGCGTGAGTCTGAAGAGGAATTTACAGCTTGATATCAGACATATGGGCTAATATCTGACTTATGGGCTTGATCTGGACTGGGCTGGGATGTTTTCTTAATATAAAAGTACTCATATAAAGCTCTTTCTTACACACAAATGAGTATCTCTGGATTTGTTTCTCTAGTCAATCTGGATTTGTTTCTCTAGTCAACCCAGACGAAAACATTGCCAAATTAATCAGAATCTGTGACCTTCATCTCACCTGGTGTCTCTGGCAACTGAGACTGATGGTCATCCTTTTCTTCCCCCCTTGGGTTTTTTTTTCTTCCTTCCTTCCTTCCTTCCTTCCTTCCTTCCTTCCTTCCTTCCTTCCTTCCTTCCTTCCTTCCTTCCTTCCTTCCTTAAGGATCCCATAAACTTCCAATCCTCTTATCACCTTCCATTTCCTCCTATCCTTGTAGATTGGTTCTTGTTGCTCCCCTAATTGGGGGGCCCCAGGGATTTTCTTTTTTTCAATTCTGTATGCTTTACCTGTGGGATTGCCTCCATCATCCATGACGGTTTCACTTACCAGCTAGATCAGCGATTCTCAACCTCTGGGTCGCGACCCCTTTGGGGGTCGAACGACCCTTTCACAAGGGTCCCCCGATTCATAACAGTACCAAAATGACAATTACGAAGTAGCAATAAAATAATTTTATGGCTGGGGGGGTCACCACCACACGAGGAATTGTATTAAAGGGTCACGGCATTAGGAAGGTTGAGAACCGCTGATACTGTGGCTTCCCAAACGTACCTTCCCCACAGACCCCTTCCTGGGCTTAAGTCAATAAACAAAAGCTGCCACTGGGCTTCCCGCTGTTATGTGCCAGAAGGTCAATGCCAACTCATAGTGACCCTGTAAGAGGTTATGATTTCTTAGGTTATAACTCTTTTTAGAAGCAGATTACCAGGTGGTTTCTTCCAGAGTGGCTGGTGGATTCAAACTGCAGACCTTTCAATTAGCGACCATGCACTTAATCTGTATGCTTAACCATTGCACCTTTGCCTAGATAAAGCGGCCTTATTGATGAACTAGAACTGTCCCATGGGCTTAGCCCATGACTCATAAATCGGTGATTCTGGGTATCTCGTGCATCATCAACTCTGACGGCACAATGGTTAAAGTACAGATTACAGCCTAAGAAGTCTTATGGGGAAGTTCTACGTTGTCCCATATAGTCATTCGATGGCATATAGCACCACCTACTGCATAGTGTTCCCCTTTGCTCACTGCTGGCTTAGGAGATATTGATCTCACTACAATCCTGACCCAACAGCCTGATGTCTTTGAGTAGTCCCTGCCCACCACAGGCTGGTCTTTCAACCAAACTGCTCATCATGTCTAGCTCCCCTCCCGCTCCTGTGTGCTGCCCCATTTCCCTGCGTCTCACAATTTTCTCACCTCCTCTGACTCTCCTCACCCTGCCTATGACATGACATGGACCTTGCCCAAATTGACAGTCAACACTCTTTCCTCATCCACATTGGTTAGAAACTCTTCAGTCCCCATCCTCAGGTTAAATATCTGTCCTGGTATCTAATTCTTTGTCTGCTCTAGCTAAATGCTCTAAGCTGTGGGCATCATTGATGGCTACTTTAAACACATTTGCAGAAAGTAAGGAAGTGAAAAGCGATAGCAGAAACTATTCCAAGCAAAATACTTTTAGATGGCTTGGGGATGAGGAAAATCAATGGTCGGTGAACTGTAACAGCAGTGTCATTAATGACCAATCCCACGGAGCCCTGTCGAGGGAGAGGGATCCAAGCTCCTCGAGTGGACCTGGATCAATTCCACCAACCAAATCAGGAAGGATCTTTTATTTTTGGCAACTTCCTTAGATTCAAACTCCAGATCCTGAGAGTCCTGTCCAAGCACCACTGCCTTCCTGATTCTTCTCCTACCTTCCGTCTTTTCAGCAGGGGGAAACCTCCCTTCTCAGGAGCATTGTCCTCCTCCTCTCCGTCTGCACCTCTTCCAGCTGAACGCCTACAGCAGATTCACTCAACCATTCTTTAGTCCTCAGGCCCTGACCCCCCTCAAACCTCCAAATCCCTCTTGACAAGGATTGTGGGGAAAAGCTTTGGCAGAAGGAAGTAGGATATATTTTCAATCAATACCTCTAGAGGAGCAAAGTAAGGGAAGAAATTGGTTTCATTTCTATATTCAAGGCTTACAAAAATATTTTAATATGCTTTATGTTTTAAAGCACTTTGTTTATTTAGGGAAATTTTATGGTAAAATTGCTCAGCAATGAAGGCATTTCCCATATGCCTCCCACTCCCCATGCACACCCTTTCATCTTTATTAACATAAATGTGATTCTGTTAACAGGAAACAAACACTTATCTGTCAGTTTTTCATGCTGTGGCGTCTTGTGTGTTGTTGTGATTCTGGAAGCTATGTCACTGATGTTTTTATTATTATTATAACTAAAATATCATTTTATTGGGTGCTCTTACTTACACCTTTTATACCAACCCATACATCAACTGTATCAAGCATATTTGTACCTATGTTGCCATCATTCTTTCTAGGTATTTATTTTCTGTTAAGCCTTTGGTATCAGCTCCTCTTTTTTTCCTGTCCTCCCTCCCCACTCCACTCTAATGAACCCTTGGTAAATTATAAATTATTTTTATTTTCATATGTCACATTGACCACTGTTCTCCCTTCTCCCACGGTTTCTGTTGTTCATCCTTCTGGAGGGGTGGTGGTGGTTATGTGTCAGTCATTGGGATCGGTTTCCCCTTTCTGCTCTTTCTCCCCACTTTCCCCTACCCTTCTGGTATTGCTCCTCCCATTTCTGTTCCTGGATTCTGTGTATCATGAGTTATAATAATTTATGAATTATCAAGGGTCCACAAGGGAGGGGGGAGCAGGGAAGGAGGGGGGAAATGAAGAGCTGATATCAAGAGCTCAAGTAGAAAGTGTTTTGAGAATGATGATGGCAACAAATGTACAAATGTTCTTGACACAAAGGATGGATGGATTGATGGATTGTGATAAGAATAGCACAAGCCCCCAATAAAATGATTTTTAAGTACTTTACTTCATATTGAGAAGATATGGGGAAATTTTCATAGAAATGGAGGAATTTAAACAATATTGCCCTTAAGCTCAAGCAACTGGGTCTCTGCTCTGAGCCTCAGCTTTGGAGAACCTGCCTTCCTAGAAAACAAGGAATCCAAAGGTTCTGTTCCAGAATATAATACAGCTATTCCTAGAATCCTCAGGATCTTGGCATCCCAGAATTCCCTACCTAATGTTTCCAAGGCCACTTGCAGGACCTATAATGCTCTTCATCTGGAGGTATCTGGCTACATGGGTTTGGGCTGGAGCTTGGCCAGGTGAGCTGGGAAAGCCACATGAATACGCCAAATGCCCCTTCACACCTTCGTGTTGGATGCAGCTGAAGGTGAGAAGAAGAAGGAGGCTCGAAGTCAGAGGCCAAGTCTTCCCATTCCCCACCTTCTGGCACAAAGTCCCCCAAAAGTTATATCATTATCTCATTAGAAGACTAAATGCACACTTACCAGTACATGTGCTTGATCTAATATTCTTAAAGACTTAGACATTTGGTATGTGGAGCTCCCTTTGTCCTCTCTCTAGGCCCCCAAAGCACGGATGACATAACAAAGTGCCACAAATTTAGAAGCTTAAAATAACAGGACACATCACTTAGACAGCTGTTTATTTGAAGACAAACTTGAAGACCCCAGACACTATGCTTTTTGATAGCTGGGCACAGTCTGCTTTCTTCCCATCTTGCTGTAGCACCCATCTCTTCCATGATCTCCTTCTGGGAGTCAAGCATAGAGCAGCACCGTGTCATAATTGTTCTTCAATTGTAGCTAGGATGAGACATTTTTGCTTTTTAATGCTTCCAAGAAAACTTTATTTTTCATATTTGCCTAATGCAATAAATACATAATTTGATTTCCTCATGCCTGTTGCAATGGCTGTTCATTGTCGGTCCAGCTAAACTGATTGATAGTGCAGAGGACAATTTGAGCTTTTCCTATTTTCAGAAAGCATTTCATATTTGGAAAGGCCTCTAGGATGTTGGGGCCCCTGACGAGTTTTCATGGCAAAGTGATCTCTCTACAAATGTGTCTGAGATACATGTTCACTGATCATTGACCTGCAAGATATTGTTTTTCATGTCACAAAACTGTGCTGAAATAGCATATTATTTGAAATTTTGTTTGAAAGTATTATTCCTTTTTTTTTAAATTTTAACAATTTATTGGGGCTCATACAATTCTTTTCACAGTTCATATATATACATACATCAATTGTATAAAGCACATCTGTACAGTCTTTGCCCTAATCATTTTTTTCTCTTTTCTTCTTTACATTTTATTAGGGACTCATACAACTCTTACCACAATCCATACATATACATACATCAATTGTATAAAGCACATCCATACATTCCCTGCCCCAATCATTCTCAAGGCATTTGCTCTCCATTTAAGCCCCTTGCATCAGGTCCTCTTTTTTTTCCCCTCCTCCCTCCCCCTTCCCCCCTCCCTCATATGCCCTTGGTAATTTATACATCGTTGTTTTGTCATATCTTGCCCTATCCGGAGTCTCCCTTCCCCCCTTCTCTGCTGTCCCTCTCCCAGGGAAGAGGTCACATGTGGATCCTTGTAATCAGTTCCCCCTTTCCAACCCACTCACCCTCCACTCTCCCAGCATCGTCCCTCACACCCTTGGTCCTGAAGGTATCATCCACCCTAGATTCCCTGTACCTCCAACCCTCGTATGCACCAGTGTACAGCCTCTGTCCTATCCAGCCCTGCAAGGTAGAATTCGGATCATGGTAGTTGGGGGGAGGAAGCATCCAGGATCCGGGGGAAAGCTGTGTTCTTCATCGATACTACCTCACACCCTAATTAACCCATCTTCTCTCCTAAACCCCTCTATGAGGGGATCTCCATTGGTCGACACTTGGGCCTTGGGTCTCCACTCTGCACTTCCCCCTTCATTTAATATGATATATATATATATATATATATATATATACATAGAAAGTATTATTCCTTTTGGAGCTGCAAGAACTGTAATATTGACCGCCGTGTGTTGTTCTGAAACCCCTACGGGAACAGTGGAGCCTGGGTGGTGTGCCGGGGGAATACTTCGGGCTGCTAACCTCAGTCCTTCTCCTTGGCAGAGCGTGTGACTGTCTGCTCCTGTCAAGCTATATGGCCCCGGAAACCCTGGCAGCTGTTCTAGTCTGCCCTGCACGATCCCTATGAGTTGATAACAGTGGGTTTGGTTTTGGTTTGGTGTGGGAAACAGAAAGATTTCTCCCAAGTTGTCTCCCCCAAATATATGCCAAACTTAGCTGCTTGCCACACGTGGAAAATGACTACACTTGGAGGTCAACAGAAGTAGGTCAGGGGTTATTCTCCCTAAGGGTTATCAGCCATGTAGAGCAAGCAGTCACCACTGTTTATCCCACGTAGGGCCCACTCCCTTCTGATAAGGATAGTAGTAAATTATTTCCCTGAAGTAGAACATATGGAGGTCAAGTCCACCCAAAGGTGACCAAGGTTAGGCCTCCATCCTGAGTCTAGGGTCCACCCACCTTGTCACATGTATTCCCCTAGTCCCACCCCTTCCTAGGTACATACTCCTAGCTAGCTCATCCCCTTCCTGTCACACTAATGCCTATTGTACATGCCCTTCCTATGATGTGTCTGCCTATTGTACTGCCCCTTCCTGTGACGTGTCCTTCCCTGTAATCATGCCCCCTAAGTAGATATAAGCTTTGGTCAGCGATGAAGTTGGCCCAGCTGGCCTCCTGCTGGGTCTCCGCCCCACCTCACCTCAGCCCACGCTGTGTGCAGACCTGGCTGGTAAGATCATGGCCATCCAGGAGGTGAGCATGCTACCATGAAATGGGTCTGACTCTATCATTTCCATCTCTCTTCTATCCCTCATGCTCTCTATGACTTTATTGTAATCTTTATAGATCTCAACCGTACAATTGGGTTTACTGAACTGGTGATTAGTTGTGGGGGGCTGGCCTTTCCCCCCACAGTTTAGGGAATCGGTGTCACCATGGAGTTTCTGCCAAACCAAAGTGAACAATGAACTAAAGCAAAAAAGTTTTAAAAATATAACACTATTGAAAATAAAAACTAACAATTCTTGAATACCTAGTATGTGTCAGGCACTGTGCTCATGCCTAGAATACTGTAATCTTCACAATTCTGCACCCTTTGTCTCATTGCTATTTAGAGGTGAAAGCACAAAGTCACCATTGGTGCTGAAATTCCATTCAAGACCTCTCAGTGAAGGGCCCATGCCCTTGCCATTGTTTAAGCAATCAACCTCTCCTTTGGGTGCCTGAGCACATGCCAAAATGTGAATCCATCTGGATTAGTCACCTCTGGCCAAAATAAATAAGTAAATCCTAGAGCAGTGGTCCCAGGACTATAGATCTTTTATTTCTGTCAAAAAGTACCTAGTGTGGGACTTGTAGAGTCACCCTAAGGTACCAAAGATGGAAGGGCCTGCTCCTTTGTTGCTCTGCCCTATTAGGCTTCATGGTCCCAGACGACTGCTTGAGCTCCAGCCATTCCATCTTCATCTAAGCCAGCCGGCAAGATGAAGGAAAAAGACATCCTTGTATCTTTAAAGACACATCACAAATGTTGCTCAGCTGACTGACCAAGGGGGACTGGAAAAGTTATCTTTCCATTCTCTGCCAACTCCAACGTCAGAGTTGGACGTGTAAGGCAGAGAGGGAGACAACATGGGGCTACGAGTCCCAGCCTCTGCCACAAGGTGCTTAGGGAGCGTGCCAGGAAGAGAACATAGCTCATCTCCCCTGGCGCGAGGGAGCACTGTTAGTGAGAAGCGGTGATCGCTCGCTCCCAGGAGCCTGCATTTTCATTTTTCCAGACAGAGGAGATATTTCATAGTAAGCCTTAGGTAATGACGCCCCAGGTCCTCACTGTGTAGAATGAGAAAATGAGCAATTTTCCTTTGGATGGTAAAAAATAAAAATTCCGACGCGGAGAAGATGTGGAGAAGTGCTCCACATGCCCATCCTGCCCCTCCCATTCCAGAGACAACCACTCTCCTGAGTGATGTCTGTCTGTACATTCTCCCACTGTTTCTACATTCACGCTGCGTAAACACCAGCCAACAAGAGCTATTAAAAACTAGACAGATGCAACTCGTCTGCCATGAGTCTGTGCACACTGAGACCACAAATGAAGTTCTTTCAACTGTTCACTCGCTGGCCTTCTAATTACAGATATCACTTTATATAAATATTTGTCTATTTACACACACGAGCTGGCTGGGGGCATCCTTGTATGTCTGTACACGTGTGCGGCAGGTTGCTCTAAGATTGTGTTTCTCGCCGGTTACCAAGCAAATGAAGTGCCGGAGAAGTCTGGTCTGCCACAGATTCTACTTCAGCAGGTCGGAGGTGGGGCCTAAGTCTGCATCTCTGACCAAGTCCTCTGACGGAACCCATGACTGGCCGTGCTTTGATCACTGGGGCCGCAGTGTCTATACATAGAACCGTGAGGCCGTTGGACAGGCAGCAGCTTTCACGGGCATTATCAGATTGAGCTGTTTACTCCAAAAGACGCGGTCTCATGACACCCAACCTCACAACGCTTTACTGGGTTAGCTTTTGGGGCTTTCTCCGATCTGATAAGCGTGGAGCAGTTGTCAGTAAGTCACCAGAAGGAAACCCCGCTGCACGGAGCCAATGCTGGCCCGTAGTGAGCCCCTAGAACAGAGAGCTGCCCCTGCGGATTTCCAGGACTGTAACTCTTTGCAAGAGGAGAAAGCTCTGTCCGCCTTTATCTGTGGCAATGATCATTTTTTCAAATATGTTTCTAATGTCTGTCTTTTCTGTTCATATTACAAAACCAAACTCCCGGTGAGCCTGTGGGATACGACTACTCCTGCGGATTTCCAAGACTGTAACTCTTTATGGGAGGAGAACATCTCATCTCTCTCCCGGGGGAACAGCTGGTGGTTTCGAACTACTGACCTTGTGGTTGAGCCTAATGTGTAACCCTTCAGCACCGATACAGCAGTGCTCAGTGTGGTCTACAGGCAGGCGCGGGGACCTCGAGCTCCATTGAGAGGATCCACAGGGCCTTCATTTCCCAATGGCATCTGTGTGAATTCTCATCCACTTTAACCAGAACATTTCGCAGCTGCTGCTTGCCAAAGCAGGTATGTATCCCAGCCCTGAAGTCTTCTAAGAAGGCAGACACAGAACAGACTTGCAAAATATAAAAACAGTGCCATTCTTCTCAAGAAACCTTTCTCTTTAAAAATAATTATTTTCCTTATTGATCCTAACATGTAATGAACTTGCTACTGTTACTTTAAAATGGATACTTCTATATGTTCTCCATTTTAATTTCTAATGCAGGAACTATTGGCATGGCAGTCACATACAAATTGCGTGGGGGAGCCTCATGTTTTAAAGACCCTAAAGGGCCCCTGGGATCAGAGTTTGAGAAGTGTCCTTTTCCTGGGTGGCTTTCACGCTCTCATTGGTTTGTAGGAATCTCGTCTTTTCTTTTCCTTTCAATGCATTCTAGACACTAACACTCGATCAATTCAACATACTGCGACCATGTACTTCCTGTCTTTGGCCTGTCTGTGCTTACTGCCAGGTACGTCCTGTACCACAGAAGTTTTTGGTTTAGTGCAATCCTAAATTCCTGTATTATGCTTTTTGAGTCTTTTTTTAAAGAAAAACTTCCCTTTTATAAAGTTATATGTATATAAGATCCTACCCAATTTCAACTAAAATGTTTACTTTTCATGCTTAGGTCTTTAACCCCACCAGGCTGTGTGTGTGTGTGTGTGTGTGTGTGTGTACAATGTAAGGGGTTTTATTACTTGTCCACCAAAACTGTTTTAAAATTTTCCACAACGTTATGAAAAATTGATTTCCCATATAAGGGAGTTGCAATGAGTATGTGAGAAACTTCCGGTGTTTTAAACGTTCATTTCTCCAGGGACATTTTAAAGCCTGTCGTATATGCATTGGGAGGTTTCTGGGTTCTTTATTCTCAGCATCCACCACTTGCCTTACTGTGGGAGCTGCGGGTTGCCGTGATGCTGGGAGCGATGCCATGGGTATTTCACCTGCCAGCAGGGTCCCTCATGGTGAACAGATTTCAGCAGAGCCTCCAGATGGAGTCAGACTAAGAAGAAATAGATTGTCCACTTCTGAGGGATTAAACTCAACACTCACCGCCATCCAGTTGGTTCTGACATAGTGATCCTATTGGACAGAGAGTAGACTGCCCCTGAGGGCTTCTGAGACTGTAACTGTGGGAATAGAAAGCCTTGGTTTTCTACCAAGGAATGGCTGGCTGGGGGTTTCAAACTGCTAGCTGCCCAACTTGTAACCCAGCAGACCACCAAGGCTCCTTTCTGAAGGATCCGCCATCAAAAGCCTTTGTAAAGCAGTGGAGCATTGCCTGAGGGTGAGCCCCTCTGCATGGGCTTTGTGAGGATGGTGTAGAACTGGGCCGTGTTTAGTTCTGTTCAACATACAGTAGCTATGAGTCAGAATCCATCACCTTACATTCTTGTGCCACACTGGCACGTGGTTTAAGCTTCCATGCCTTTATCATGTTTTTCAGAGCCTTGTGAACTACAAGGTCACCAGCATCTGCTCCTTGAGAGAAAGATTAGATTTCCTACGTCCATGAAGAAGTACGATGTCAGAAACCCAGAGGGACAGTTCTACCCTGTCTTATCGGGTCTCTGAGTGAGAATAAGGTTTTCCCACCACTTGTCTGTCAGTTTGTTGGACTGTACTGGCTTGTGTTGCTGTGATGCTGGACACTGTGTCACTAGTATTTCAAATACCAGTAACATCAAGAAGACCTAAATCCTCACAACTGGACCAATAGGTAACATTATGATAAATGGAGAAAAGGTTGAAGTTCTCAAGGATTTTGTCTTCCTTGGATCCACAACCAATGCTCGCAGGAGCAGCAGTAGAGATCTAAAGAAGGCAAAGCTGTATTAGGTAAATCTGCTGCACAAGACCTCTAAAGAGTACTGAAGAGCAAGGATGTCTCTTTGAGGACTAAGGTGTGCCTGGCCCAAGCCATGGCATTCTCCATTGCATCATATGCCTGTGAATGCTGGACACTGAACAAGGACATGGAAGAGTGGGTGCGTCTGAATTGGGGTGCTGGAGAATACTGAAAAGACTGTGGACAAACCAGCTGTGTTAGAATAAGTAAGGCCAGAGTGCTCCTTAGGGACAAGGATGTCAAGACTTCATCTTGCCTATTTTGGACATGTTGTCAGGAGAGACTGGTCCCTAAAGAAGGACACCATGTTTGGTAAAGTGGAGAGGTGGAAAGAAAAAGGCCCTTGACCAATTGGATTGACACAGTGGCTGCATCAATGGATTCAGGCATAGGAACCACTGTGAAGGTGACTCAGGACCAACCGGTGTTTTGCTCGGTTGTGCATCAGATCACTATGTGTGGGAGCTGACTCAATGGCACCTAACAACATGAGTCAGAACTGATTCAATGGCATGTTTCTGTTTTTTTAATCTGGTTTTTATACTTGTAGGGCAAGTTCATATCCCTCCACCTAGTTTTCCTTCTACAGCGTCATGATTCTTTTCAAGGGTGCTTTTTTTCCCCCACCTAATGCAACAAATATTTGGAAATAACAGAAGGCCTATTGACTTTGGAACCCAGGAAGTTGCCACGTTCTGGCCCTGATGCTGGCTGCAGGGCTTCCATAGCTCCCTGCATGCAGCGCTCTCTTCCATGAAGCCATCAACCCGCTTTCCCTCTCTAAGAACATAGAGATATTAAACACATTTAACAGATAAATAAAAATTTTAAAAACCACTGCCACAGAGTTGTTTCTGACTCATAGTGACCCCATCAAGGGTGCCCAAGGCTTGTAAATCTTTACAAGGAGCAGCTAGCCACACAATTCTCCATGAGAGGAGTTGATAGGTTTGAATGGCCAAGGTCAAAGTTAGCCATCCAACACCTATCCCACTACGCCACCAGGGCTCCTTTTTGTAACAGCTACGGAATGGACTGGATGTAGTGATAACGAGCATTTCAGCTAAGATACAGGACTTGGATTCAGCACAGACAGTATGAAGTTCAAAAAAGTATGTTTAAGAGTTAAAATGCCCTCTTATTCTGTTGAAGTTTAAGCTAAAACAAACAGTAATAGAGAGCCATCTTACGAGTTTGAGGTCTTCCAAGATATCCTGTCTGAGCTATATTACAAGTTTAGGGATGAATTTCTACATATCTTAGAGTTGTTGTTTCCAATCTAGAAATCTGGGGAGAGGGGTGGGGTGGTTAATTAAATAACCATTCTGATAGTCTTCCTTCTAGGAAGCCTCCACATGACACCCAATTACCAATGTTACCCACCATCAAGGAATAGGATGAGAACTCTGATTTAAAGACAAGTGATCTTCCACTCATTATTTCAGTCCTGCTTTTTCTTCCTTGTGAACGAAGCTAGAAAGTAGTGAAATGCTAGGCAGGGGCTAAAGATGCTCCATAGAGGCGCATCTAACTGGACTTTATGGAGAACCACTTTGGTAACACTGAATGAATTACGGAGGGTTAACCAAAAACACACTGCCTTTCGGTCGATCCGAGCTCATCGCGACCCTGTAGGACTGGGCAGAACTGCTCTCGTGAGTTTCCCAGACTTGAACTCTTCACAAGAGTAGAAAGTCCTGTCTTTCTCCCATGGCATGGCTGGTGGTTTTGAACTACTGACTTTGCAGATAGCAGCCTAATGTGTATCCGCTATGCCAATAGAGCTTTGGTTCAGTGCTAAAATAAATGAATGAATGAATGAATGATGGATAGAATTCCTCTAGTCCCCTCCTTCCAGAACCCTCATTCTCTGAAGCTCCCTGCAGTGTGAGTTACCACTGAATTTTAGAGATCAACATGTGTGTGCATGTATCTGCCATCATAAAAAAAATCAAATGTGTATGATTCACATTTCACTTGTGGTATTTCACTTGTGGTAGTTACATAATCTGGTGTCAATTTTAGAATTAAAAGTAAAGGGGTGGAGTCCAGTCTGTCATTCGGATCATAGCCAATGAGGCCTCTGTATGGGCAGGGCCTTCTGAGAATTCTGGGAATTCCTGCATTTCCTCCTTGGAAGCCGATGAGACTCTCTCTTGGCTCACTCCCTGGAAGACATTGCAGCTGAGAAGACAGATGGAACTGCACTAGGGTCCTGAGCTGGAGAAGCCACATGGACCTACCCTGATGCAACCAGATCTTTGAAGCCAGAGAAGCCATGTAGAGACCCCTGCCAGTGCTGACATGCTTACGCCACTGGATCCAAAGACTTTCTACCCACTGGTCTGTGATCATCCTGCATTTGGCGTCACTGCATGTGTTTCATGAGTCCGAAGAGGACTCTATAGATTGGTATCAGACATATGGGTTAACATCAGACTTATGGACTTGGACTGGTCTGGGTTGGGAATGATTTCTTAATGTACAATTACCCTTTATATAAAACTCTCTTATACATATACACATATGCATGCTTATGAATGTTTCTCTAGTCTACCCACTCTTGGCAAAATATATATCTTCTTGTTTTCCCTTTCAGAAACTGACTAAAAAACCCAATAGCTTCATACACATTTAATTCAATGTGTGTACTTTGTCTATAAATATTTCAACTGAACAAGATGGAAGTATTTTAATGAAACTTTTACTATTAAAGCCATATACTGAGAGGTGTAGGGGGGAGTGGGGAAGATAGGAGAGGCAAAGGGCAAATACATGTTTTCTAACTATTCGAAATTCACTACCATCCAGTGGATCCCAATGCATAGCAACCCTATGGAACAGGGTAGCACTGCTCCTCTGCGTTCCCGGGAGTGATTCTTTACGGGTGTGGAAAGCCTCATCTTTCTCTCAGAGAACAGCAGTCTAACATGTAATCATGACTAATGGACAAAAATAAAGCAAGCCACATCTGTTGATACTACTTAGGTCCAACTGAAAACTTTGAGATTATGGTTTCTTGGTTCAAAGGTTTAGAACTAGGACTTCATGGGGCTATCCAGGCAAGTGGCCTGACATTTTTGTTCCACCTACTACGCCACTGACTAGTGCCTACACACTTAAAAGCTTAGGAATGGCCATCCACAATAAAAAAAAAAAAAGACTGTGCTTACCTGGGAACACAGAGGAAGTCCCCACCTGTCTGTCAGTTTGTCCCATATGGTGGCTTGTGGGTTGCTATGATATTGAAACCAAGCCACTGGGACTTGACGTATCAGCGGGGTTACCCGGGGTGAACAGGTTCAGTGGAGCATCCAGCCTAGAAACAGACTAAGGAATAGGCTTCCATTTCTGAGGGATTCGCCTCATTAATAGCGGTGGGAGACTGATATGGTACTGGAAGATGAACCCCTGTGATTAGAAGGAACCCAAATCTGACTGGATTTAGAAAAGGACAGCAAAAAATTGATCATTGCTGACATAATTGTGCTTTATGGATCATAACAAATTAGGAATGACATTTTGAGTAATAGGAATTTTGGAACACTTCATTGTCCTCATACAGAATTTGCATGTTGACCGAGAGAGGTCATTTGACTAGACCAAGGGAAAACTGCATGGTTTAAAATTAGGAAAGGTGTGTGTCAGGTTGTATTTCACCATAGTGATCCACTGGGTTTGCTGAGCAAATAATCCGAAAAGCGAAATTATATGAAGGACTGGGCATCAAGATTGAAGGGAAATTACAAAGTTCGATATGCAGATGACACACCCTTACTTGCTAGACTGAAGACTGGAAATACTTATTGATTAGACCTTCAGTATGGATTACAACTCAATATAAAGAAAACAAAAATATAAGTAGGCCAATGGGCACCATCATGATAAACGGAGAAACAATGAAAGTTGTTAAATCTGTACAGTGAATAAGGAGCACTGGCGAACAGATGCATTTGAATTGTTGAGGAAGAGTATTGGAAGTCCCTTGGACTGTCCAGACAAACCCAGCTGTCCTGGAAGTACTGCCAGAATACTCCTTAGAAGCGAGGATGGCAAGACTTCGAACTCAAGTATTTTTGACATGTTGTCTAGAAAGACCAATCCTGAGGAGAGGACATCATGCTTGGTGTAGGGTAGTGAAACGGAGGATGCAAAATGAGAACACGAGGCAGGTCTTCAGCGAGGTCGATTGAGGCTGAACCAACGGGCTCAACAAAGAGAAGACCTCAATTACGGTTTGTAGCATATTGATAGAGTGAAAATGATGACACGTGACCTATGTAACCGATGACATTGGACTTCGCATAGAAATTGTGAAGGAAAAAAGAAATTGTGAATGGATATATGTTTCATGTGTTGCCACAAACATTTTAAACAACTAAGTCTGATGAATTTTTGTAGAACAGTTCTCTGCTTTTGATGAGGACTTATTTTATACTGTGTAACAGCATGTAATTATGGCTTCCTGTTCGTTTATAGTCCTACTCATAATTAATTTATTAGTTCAAATATTTATTAGTTCAAATATTTTTTTAGATGAGGCCAGCCAGCAACAAACAGATCTGAAGACAGAAATTCAAAAAACACAGCAGAAATAAGAGGGCCTAAAAAACAACTAGAAGGCAAAGGGAAAACAGACTGTTATGGTTGAAATGCTTAAGTGACTAACAGAATGGTCAGCAACCTCAATGGTGCTGAGGCACTGAGTCATTCTGAAAGGAAGACATCATTATGAACTCTAGAGCTTTAGAATTTATACATAGACCAAGATTCAAGGATTTAAGAAAATAACTTCAGTGGACAAAAAGTATGTAATTTCCAGGGAACTGATTACAAGAGTCTACATATAACCTCCTCCCTGGGGGATGAACAACAGAAAAGTGGGTGGAGACATCGGACAGTGTAAGATATGATAAAATAATCATTTATAAATTATAAAGGGTTCATGAGGGAAGGGGGAGCGGGGAAGATGGAAAATGAGGAGCTGATACCAAGGGCTCAAGTGGAAAGCAAATGTTTTGAAAATGATGATGGCAACAAATGTACAAATGTGCTTGACACAATGAATGGATGGATGCATTGTGATAAGAATTGTACGAGCCCCCAATAAAATGATTTAAAATAAAGTATGTATTTCCAGCCACTGAGCTTAAAGTTACTTTCAAGGTCATTCCTAAGAATTGCCTATTAATTAAACCTAAAAATTGACACAATAAGACTCCATTATCACAATCTCCATATATATATATTCTTCCTTACTACAAAATAATGTTAGTGTTATTTAAAATCTTTTTCCTCCACTGTTGGGAAAAACAAAATTTAAAAACTTTTGAAAATAATGAAATAAAAGACCCAAGGAAGCTTTTTTCTAAAAGCATAAAATTGAAACCATCTGTTACCATATTCCATCCTGTTTTAAAGCTGTCATTACGCCCAGGAGGGAAGCACTCTATAAATCAATTTGGATCCACTTATCTCCACAATTCATGTCCCAGAGAAGGCCAAAGACGTATCTTATTGAAGAGTAGCCATAAAATACCAAATTGAATCATACTTGTGCCTTATTGGTTTTGAAACCCAAGCACATCTGTTCAATTTGTTTCTATCATTTTCCTTGAGGAAATATGCATACGTAAAACCGACTGCTACATAATCACTGGAGTTGTTAAATGCCAGGGAGTGAGTTTCAAGTCTTAATGATTCTATGTACAACAAAATGATGCTAGGCCTGTGGCATCCTCCATAAGCGTTGTTATATTTGAGCCCACGGTTGTAGCTTCTATTATCAACCTGTAACTATGAAGCTCTTACTCTTTTCTCCTGACTAGCCCTCTACTTTCCCAAGCCTGGTGTCTTCTCTAGGGACGCCGCGTCCTTCCCAGTAAAGTGTACAAAGTACGGGAGAAGTCGTGCCATCCTCACTTTGAAGGAGCATTCTGGCTGTACTTCTTTCAAGACGGAAGTGTTCATTCATCTGGAAGTCCATGATCTTGTCAACTCCCCTTGCCTACATCTAAGTTCAACTATCCCAATGCCTGTTGGGTCTCTGTGCTTCACTGTCGGTCTTTCCCATGCGTTATGCGATGAGTGAAAATACCATGGCTTCGGTTACGCTCACCTCAGTCCTCAAAGTCCCTTTTCCTTTTGAACACTTTAAGAAAAAGTTCTTTGCAGATCTGCACGATGCAATACATTTGATTTCCTCACGGCTGCTTCCGTGGGTGTTGATTATGGATCCAAGGAAAAAGAAATCCTTGACACCTGCCGTCTTTTCTCTACTGTAATGTTTACTGGCCCAGCTGTGAGGACAATTTCATGTGTGGTACAATCCATACAGAAAGCTGTAGTCTTTATTACATAAGTGCTTCAAGTCCTCTCTGCTCTCAGCGAGTGGCGTTCTATCAAGGTATGAGGAGCCTGCTTCCAATTCTGATGCCTCATTCTTCACACAGTCCAGCGTCTTGGATTACTTGAGCAAGTATGGTGAATAGATACAATCCCGACACCCACCACCAAATATTCTCTTGTACTGTTCAAACACTCACCCCTTGGTCTATGTATATGTTCCTCATGAGCACATTCGAGGGTTCTAGAATTCCTGTTCTTCGCAATATCATTCACAATTTGTGTGATCTACATAACCAAACACTTCGGCATAGACAATAAAACATATATCATCTTTCTGGTATCCCCTGCTTTCAGCAAAGATCCATCAAACACAGTAATTCTCTCTCTCATTCCATATCCCCATCTCAACCTGGCTTGAATCACAGAAAGCTCTATTAAACAAAAATATCAAAATGTGACATTATTGTTGTTCAGCCTATCTCCCATCAAGGTCTAAACACTTCGCATGTTTCTATCTTGGAAGAATGTTCTGCTCTTTGATTTACATGTCAAACAGACTCTGGTATCCCTGAGAGATTCAAGTGGTGTGCTTTTTAAGTTTGTTTGGGTTTTTTTTATATTTGAGAAACAAAAAGAAGTCTAAAGGGGCAAGGCTAAAGCAGAAGGAGTAAGGCTTCCCAACAAAATTCTCACAGGAAAGTCCACCTACCCTACAAAAATTGTGATGGACTCAGCACAACCTTCCTGGTCAATGCAAATTTCTAATTTTCAATTTTCTTTAAACTCCATAAGGCCTCATAATCATTTTGTGTCAAAAAAATCTATCACCATCACCCCCATTGGAATCCCAAATTACACTCACCATAATCTTCTGAGCTGACCTCTTTGCCTTGAATTTGCCTGGACCAGAAGATCCATTCCCTTGGAAAACTTTGTTTTAATTAGTACTTGTGACAGTTAGGGTTTTTTTGGTGCCAACATGGCTCCCGTAAGTACATGTGGGTGGAGGTTAGCCTGTCAATCAAGTCACAGCTTGTTTGGAGGGCAACCAGGATAAATGGCTTGCAGGAGGCCAGCCTCTCTGCTTCTCCTTCCGGTTGATAAGCCACATGGAGCAACACAGACCTGCAAGAGCTTGAAGATGCTTCCACTGGCGCTGCATCTAGACTTTACACCCACAGGCCTGTGATCTTCCTGCATTCTGCATCATTCAATGTGCTGCACGAATCTTCAGAGGGATTTATGGACTAGTATCGGACTTATGGGCTATTATTGGACTTAACGGACTTGATCTGGACTGGGCGGGGCGGTTTTCTTAATGCACAATTACTCTTTGATATAAAGCTCTTATACACATATGTGTCATTGGATTTATATCTCTAGTCCACCCAGCCTAACACAGTCCTCTTTTCTTAAAAGCACTCTAATGAGAATGATACCAATGTGTGACTAAGACAACTTGTCTGCAGCCATCTAAGCTAGTTAACACAGAGACAGGAGTAAACAAGTTTTGTCTGTTTTTTAAACCTGAACCTATGCATGTATGAACTGGAACCCTAGCAGATTAAACTTGGTGTTTACATATGTACAGTCATATATATGAGGGGACTTTGAAAAATTCCTCACAAATTTCTAGAAATCCCTGTGTAAATCATATCATTGTGAATGAGAGGGAGTGTGGAGTGGAGACCCGAGGCCATCTATAGGCAACTAGACATCCCCTTAAAGAAGGATTGTGGAGAGGAGACAAGTCAGTCAAGTAGCACCAATGAAAAATACAACTTTCCTCTAGTTCTTAAATGCTTCCTCCTCACCCACTATCATGATCCCAATTCTACCTTAGAAATCTTGCTAGACCAGAAAATGTACGCTGGTACAGATAGGAACTGAAAACACAGATGATCCCTTCAGGACCAATAATGAGAATAACAATACAGGAGGGGAAGGGGATGGTGGGGGAGAAAGGGAAAACTGATCAAATGATCTACACATAACCCCCTCCCTAGGGGACAGACAGCAGAATAGTGGGTAAAGGGAGACATCAGTCAATGTAAGACATAAAAAAAATTATAAATTATCAAGAGTTATTGAGAGAGGGAGGTTGGGAGAGGGAGGGGGAAAATGAGGAACTGATACCGAGGGCTCAAGTACAAAGAAAATGTTTGGAGAATGAAGATGACAACAAATGTACGAATGTGCTTGACACATGGATGAACGTATGGATTGTGATAAGAGTTGTACGAGGCCCTAATAAAATGATTTTTAAAAATCTCTGTGTTTGTGTATATCAAAATATGAAAGCATTAATACATTTTTTAGATATTTCATGTAAAATTCAGAAATAAAACAGAAAGGGGCATATGTGTGTGTTAAAATAATTTAATTTTCCCTGTACATTTCTGTCCATATGAGCCAACAGAAATCAAGAATGCACACTTTTTAATATTTACCTGTTTTGAGACATTCAAGTCAAATAGCAAGAGCAGAATTCAGTCAATAACTAGTGAAATGTTTAAAAATATATATTAGACAACAAAAAAGTTTTTACAAGATAAAAAATAATCTTCCACAATGCAACAAATTGCAGATCACTGAAATTTTAACTCCTTAGATGGTTTTCAGTTCAGTTTTTGGTTTTGAAAACTAAAGACAGTCAAAAAGAAAAGGTGTTGAAGAATTCCTATCTATTTCTACGTTTTTCTTTCTTGCTTCGACTACCTGCTACACTGTTCAGCGATGATGATGGGGTAAGTGCTCTCGCATGACCCGTGGCCTTGAGATGCTCAAAGAGCTTATTCCGGGAAGGAAATTCACCGTGGCAGGTTGAACAGCTGATGAGGACATCACCCTGAGAAGGGAAAGAATGGTAAATAAAGGCAAGCATTAATCTCCGAGGGCAGTGTTTTCTAGTGTAGTGCTGAGATGACACATCCAACAATTATAAAAGGAAGACGTCCTTCTAAAGCAGGAAGCTTCCAGGACAACAAGCAGTGTGGCCTGAGGAGCTGATACCACGGGCTCAACTAGAAAGAAAATGTTTTGAGAACAATGGTGGCAACACATGTTCAAACGTGCTTGACACAATGGTTGTATGGACTGTGATAAGAGTACGAACCCCAGTAAAATGATTTTTAAAAGAAACAACAACAACAAAAAAACAATCAGTGTGGCAGGTACCCCATTAGTTTAAAGAGGAATCATTTATGCTTCACAATTAATCTTCAAAATCATTATGCTTGACAATTAAGACTTCAAAATCTTAAAAGTCGCCAAAGCTTCAGATTTCAGAAAACTGAAAAATAATTGTTCTACTACAAACTCTGATTACTTCCAACACACATTTTTTTAGAATTCTTTTTTAATTGTTTTATTAGGGACTCATACAACTCTTATCACAATCCATACATACATCAATTGTGTAAAGCACATCTGTACATTCATTGCCCTCAAAGAGAAACCATATTAACATATATAAATTCAAAATTTGCCAAGTGAAAGTTCAGGGACCCACACCTTTGCAGAAGGTTTCCGGCAGAAGGGCTCTAGGGACCCGTTTGCGTCGTTAGGACATTATACTGTTGATACACAAGGGCCACAGAAAAATGCAAGCATGATGCTGACCTACCATTGTTTCTGACTCGACAGGTCCTCTGGCGGCAGGTTTCTTGGTATCTTTGGCTTTCTTTCCTTTGGGTTTAGGAACACTGAAATATAAGTAACGCACATAAGCTCAGTAAAGCGTATTCCTTTTAATCACTTGTGAGAGTGAGAAGCATTCCAAAGGTTAACTCCTTCATCAGAATGACTTAGTTAATTCTCACAGTTCAAATGAACACCTTTGAAGAGATCAAATTTGGCACAAAAATTAGGTAATTTCCTTGCAACCATTGAAACGCAAGCTAAAATAAGATCCTGAGCTTTCGGACAGGGTGTTTTGTTAAAATTCAATTCACTTAAGCATCATTTATTGAAGCAAACCATCTTTACCCGCAACTAGTAGCAGTCATACAAAAAAAATCTATCCCTCTGAATGTGGTTCCCCCAAAACCACTTCTTGGAAGGTGACCCAGTGTCTGCCAGTGCTAGGGAGGGAATACAGGTACAGCAGCAGCCTTGTTCTCCTGTAGAAGGCAGGCTGCTGATGCCAGGACAAGACAGAAACCGTATCGGGATAAGGGGCTCTGTCTAAAGTAGCTGAACAGTCTCGGAGCACACTCCTCTTGCACGCTCTTCCCAGCGGGCCGTGGCTGTTGGGACTCGCTGTCCACTGAGCTCTGACCCAGTGACCCTATGTGCAACAGAACGAAACACCGCCCAGTCCCAAACCACTCTTAGAGTGATTGTGAGGTTTGGGCCCATTGCTGCAGTCACTGTGTCAATTTATCTCATGGGCCGTGGGGGGTGGGGGGCGGGGGGTGGGGAGGGGATCTTCACTTTTTTGCTACCCTTCTTTCTACCTCACCAAACATGATGTCTTTTCCTGGAAATGGCCTCTCCAGAGAACAGGTCCAAAGTATGTGAGACAAAGTCTCACAATCCACACTTCCAAGACAGACTTGTTTATTCTTCTGGTATATTCTACATTCTTTGTAAAACTATCGGCATTGCTTCTCAAGTCTACCTTATTCATTACCCAGTTTTCATATGCATATGAGGTGACTGAAAATACCAAGGTTAAGTAAGCCACAGTCTCAAAATGCTATGTATTTGGTTCCTTTTGCAGATTTTCCTAATGCAATATATGTTGCTTTGACTGTTGCTTCCATGAAGGTTGACTGTAGATCCAAGCAACATGAATCCTTGACAACTGCGACGTTTTCACTGTTACTCGTGTTATTTATTGGTTCAGTGGTGAGGATTTTGTTTTCTTTATGTTAAGGTGCAATCCATGCTAGTGGTGTTGCCAGGTGCTGTTTAGCAGTTCAAAATCACCAGCTGCCCTAGGGAAGAAAACTGAGGCCATTTGCTCCAGTAAAGATTTACAGCCTGAGAAAACCTATGATGGGTCACTAAGCAGGGGGGTAATCCACACTGAAGGCTGAAGCCATCCGAGTCATGGCACACAAAAAAAAGGCTGAAGCTTTTGATCTTCAACGGGAAGTACTTCACGTTGTCTTCACCTCCAGCAAGCACGGTTATGTTATGTCAACCAACTGCATGATGCAGATCGTTCATGTCTCCCTCCAATCCTGATGTCATGTTCTTCACATAGTTCATTTCTCAAATTATTTGCTCAGCATACAAATTAGATACACATGGTAAAAGAATACAACCCTGAAATAATCCTTCTCTTATTTTAAACTATGCAGTATCGCACATTCTGTTTGAACAACTGCCTCTTGGTCTATGCACAGGCTCTGCAAATGAGCACAATTAAGTGTTCCGGAATTCCCACTCTTCAGACTACTATCCATAAGCTCTCATGATCCACATATTTGAATGTTTTTGTAGTCAATAAAACACACGTAAACATCCTTCTGGCATTCTCTGCTTTCAGCTAAGACCTGACAATGATATCTTCTCACATTCCACAACCTTTTCGGAATCCTGCCTGCCTGCCTTTCTGGCAGATCCCAGTCAATATACTGCTGGAGCTCGTGCTGACTAATCTTCATCAGCAGTAATCTTCATTGCATGTGACACTCATGCTAGTAATTGATCATTTCTGTATTCTGCAAGGTCATCTTTTTTGGAATGGGCATGAAATTGGATTTCTTCCAGTTGGTTGGTTGACTTAGATGAGTGAACACCTCCAATGCTACATCTCTTTATGGAAACTTTCCTAATTGGTATTCCCTCAATTCCTGGAGCCTCATTTTTCACCAATGCGTTTACTATAGCTTGAACTTCTTCCTTCAGGATCATTTCTTGATCGCGTACCAAACTAACTCACTGCCATCGAGTCAATGCTGACTCCTGGTGACCCTATAGGACAGAGTAGCACTGCCCCTGTGGTCTCCAAGGCTGTAACTTTTTACAGGAATAGAAAGCCCCATCTTTCTCCTAAGGAGCTGGCTGGGGGTTTCAAACTAACCTTGCAGAGCACAGCACAACAAGTAACCACTAACCACCAGGGCTCCTTTGATCACAGACTGCGCCTCCTGAAATGGTTTTTCATCGACCGCTTCTTTGCAATATGACTCTAAGAGATCACAAAGGTTGGGGCAGGTGTGTGTGTGGGAGGGGGACAGATAAAACTTTATCTACTGCATTGGGATAGTAATACAATACAGTAATACAATATGAAAAGCAGTGTGAGGTTTCATCGAAAACTAGAGATCTAACTCCCTGGTGATCAAGGAATCCCACTCTTAGGTATGTACCCTAGAAGCCTAATAAGAGTACCACAAACAGATACACGCACATCTATATTCACTGCAACTTTATTCACCATAGCAAAGGAAAAAGCCTAAGCCCCCCTCAACAAATGAATAAACAAGCAAAAATGTGGTACATAAAATGAAATATTACAAAATCATGAAGAACAATGATGAGCTCATTAATCATAGCATGGATGGATCTGGAGGGCACTGTGCAGAGTGAAATTATGTCAATCACATAACGATTTATACTGCATGATCCCACTTCTACAAGATAAGACTAGATATATCAACAGGGACCCATGTTCACTGGTGATTATCAAGGAAGAATAGAGGGGTGAAGGAAAATCACTAAATAAATCCAGAGGGCTTCAATAAGTTCATGGAAAAATGACCATGGAATTTTTCAACAAACTTTTAAGCTCCCTTTTGGACATGTTTTATTTCTGGGTTGGGGGCAGGGGAACCAGCGTAGAATGTGGGTGTAAGAACACAGCTTGATCAAAGCAAACGATGCCGCTAAGAAGCATACAAGATAAAAGGAGGTTTGCACCAATATAACTTGGCAACTCGAACAATAATAAAAAAGTATTCCCCTTACTGAAGTGTTGTGGGGAGGAGATGAGTCATTCAGGGTGCAGGGTAACAACAATGAAACATGTAACTTTCCTTTAGTTCTTAAATGCTTTCGCCCCGCCCCCCCCCCACTATCAGGATCCCAATTCTACCTTACAAATCGGGCTAGACCAGAGAATGTACATTGGTACAGGTAGCAACTGGAAACACAGGGAATCCAGTACAGATGACCCCCTCAGGACCAGTGGTGTGAATGGTGATGCTTGGAGGGTGGAGGGAATGTGGAGTAGAAAGGGGGAGGGGGCGATTACAAGAGTCTACATATTGCCTCCTCCCTGGGGGATGGACAGCAGAGAAGAGGGCAGTGTAACATATGACAAACAAATAATAATTTATGAATTATGAAGGGTTCGAGAAGGAGGGGGGAGTGGGAAGGGAGGGGGAAAAATGAGGAGCCGATATTAATGGCTCAAGTGGAAGGCAACTGTTTTGAGAATGATGATGTGTGTATGTGTGCTTGACACAATGGATGTTATGTATGGATTGTGATAAGAATTGTACGAGCCCCCAATAATTTTTTTTAAATTGAGGGTAATAGTAGCATGTGTAAATATGTAGGCAAACATGTATAGGGATAAGTACAAGTTTATACAAAGGCATGCACAAAAGAAGCATCTATGTTTACACTAACATAGATGTGCACATGTGCACACGTATATATCCACAGAGGGCACAGTTACAGAGCCTTCTCATACATCATCAAACAACTTACAAGAATGGTTTTGAGTTCAAAGGCTTAAGCCTTACTCTCATGGGACAACTTAGTCAACTGACATCATCACAAAGTTCACCTTCTGCATCCCAGTAAGGTGAGTGACATCTGGAGTCTTAAAACTTTACAGACAGCCATCAAAGATACAACTGTATCTCTGCATTAGCAACAAAAGAGAAAGAAGGAAACTTAAGTCTCAGAGAGCAAACTAGTCCATAGCGCTAATAGCCCACACCCACCAGGGTCCTATCCATCCTGAGACCAGAATTGTTTGAAGGAGGTGGTCCCCAGCTCCTGTGGACCAACCATCCTGATCAGAGCTACGACAGATGGACCTAATAAAACCAGAGGACAAAGATAAAACAGAACTCAAATTCTTTAAAACTCCAGACTTCTAGACCAGTTGAGACAAGAGGGTTCCCTGAGACTATCACCCTAAGATACACTGAACTCATGACACTAGAGTTCCCTAGTTGCCCAGGAAATAGAGCAACCAGAATGCATTTAAAGAGAATGTTGATACATTGTAAGAAATTTAACTAATGACACCAAAATTTCACTGAAAACAGATTTTTAAGGAAACAATAAGTAACTGACTCACCTTTTTCATATTTATTCTTGAATTAATTTACTTTGACTCACCTTTTAGTATTACTTTGTGGATTGTCACACTGTTCAGCGGTCTCGGTGACACTGTTGTTGTCTTGGGGGCCGTCTCCCAAATCTTTGGCACTGTCTTGGTTTAAATTGGTATCTTCTGGATCAACTTTTACTTCTCCAGTTCCATTTTCATTTAAATTGTCATCATAACTCTAGTTAACAAATCACAGGTGCCATTTTAAGTACAATTATTCTCAAAATACTGCCATCTTATGTGACATTGCCAAATAATTTTCATAATAGATAATATTACACCTCATACCTTGGTAGGCGTACATCTTAAAAAGGGAGGTGCAGAATATGGAAATGCGCTTCAAATATGGATATGCATCACAGAGATAGTAAGTTATGGAAAAGTCCACAGGCATCCAATGTGCAATAAGTGTATGACAGAATGTATGAAAGAAGAGTATGAAGGTCTTAAAAACCATGTTTCCAAAGACAATCATTCAATTATGTGGGGAAAAGATGTTTCCAACATAGTTAGGAAGAAGAGAAGATAGGAAATGCTACATACAGCTGGATTACAATTTGACTCAATGTTAAGCAATCACTAGAGGCACAAGCAGGGACGCTATTTCTAGTTTCCCTCTGATGTGAGTGAACAAACATTACTTCTCCGGTCAGGAGGGATGAAGAATCACAACACAGGAATCAAACAGGCACTAGCAAAGAACGAGGTTTGGCAAGCACACCTTCAGCAAATTCAACTGTTTTTCCTGTGTGTGTCACATTGTACCACGTGTGCACACACTGTGCACACACATCTCTGCACCCTGGTCTATCTATCCAGAAGCAGGTAGCTGGCAGGTCTTATGGCACCTCACCCGATTACAGCCTCGGCACCTTTATGTGGCCATCATCACCCTCTTTATCGGGCTCAAGAATTTAACACTAATACTAGTCTAGAGATCATGTGATCAGCTGCTAGGCTGCTAACCAGACTGTGCAAATCCCTTACCACTCTGAAGAAGAAAGCTGTGGAAGCCTGCTTCTGTAAACATGACAGCCTTGGACACCCTGTGAGGCAAGTCCACTCTGTCCCTTAGGGTCTTCATAAACGGACTCTATAGGCAATGTGCTTTTTGCCTTTTTAAAAAATCTATTACACGAGGACCTGATGCAAGGGGCTTAAGTGGAGAGCAAATGCCTTGAGAATGATTGGGGCAGGGAATGTATGGATGTGCTTTATACAGTTGATGTATGTATATGTGTGGATTGTGGTAAGAGTTGTATGAGTCCCTAATAAAATGTAAAAGAAGAAAAGAGAAAAAAATGATTAGGGCAAAGACTGTACAGATGGGCTTTATACAATTGATGTATGTATATATATGAACTGTGAAAAGAATTGTATGAGCCCCAATAAATTGTTAAAATTAAAAAAAAAAATCTATTACACAACTCATGTTCGAATTTCTAGTTGTTTTAACAGTCCTGTGGCCTTGCAACCCCTGATAAAGGATGTAGCCAAAGCACATCTCACACCTCTTTAATCATCTTTAATCTACAACATTCCCATCTTTTTATTTTTGAGTCATGCATGCTGACAAGTTGGCGACTGTTTCGTAGAACGCCCCGTGACCTGACTTTGCCTGAAGGTCTCCTTAGAATCGGATTAAAGTTAAACATTTTTGGCGAGGGTTCTATAAAGACAACACCGTGTCCTCAGAAGGTATCAGAGGGCAAAGGGAGTTGTCCCCGTGTGTGGGGTGATGTTACAAACACCACTGGCTAAGCGGTTACAGTTTTCTCCTGGAACATACCTTTTTCCTGGTTTAACAAGAAACTTGTGGGATGCTACTTTCAAACTGTGAAGATCCTTCTTGCTCCCCAGGGGCCCTTAATTACCGAGACGGGTCAGGGCTGACGCACTCATGAATTACATCTGTGGCCGCACACCAGCAGCTCTCTGCCTGCATTATCACGGCCAGCACTAACTCCATTTTCTTCTGGGTCCTTTAAGCCCAGGCCAGCCTGCTCTCTGTTTCTAATTTCAGTATGAATTCACAAATTTTTCTTTCTTTTAAAAACCAGTCTATGATAATCTATCGCCAGTATTCTTTTTGACGATCCCTCCCAAACTTGGCTGGTCCTTCAAGCTGGCTAGTGGGAGCATTTGACACATCCCCACCTACCTGGAACACTTTCGTTTCCAGCAGAAGATGCTACGGGTTTTCCTTGTACCTTTCCTGTCCCAGCCCTGGAGTCCATCAGGTCTCCCAGGTGCCCTGAATCCGATCAGTGGGGAACGGTATTTAGAAACCACAATCTGTGCACTCACGGCCGTCCACATCATCCAGACTCACAGAAACCCTACAGAGCAGGACAGACAGGCCCTGGAGCGTTTCTGAGACCGTCAAGCTCTATGGAAGACGGTGGGATGAACTGCCAACCTTTCGGTTAGCAGCCCAACACTCAACCCACAGGGCCACAAGGGCTCCTTCTGAGCTCAGGCACCTCCAATTCCAGCCCAGTAGCACTGCGTTCTTCCTCCCGCTCTTTCAGTGATATTTCCCTGTGACCAAGAGCAGCTAGTTTCCAAGCACTGACCTGTTTATTCATTTGCTCCGTCCTACAACACCCAGCCACCGCTTGTCTGTCACTTTGTATTGTGTGGCTTGTGTGTTGCTGGGACGCTGGAAGCTATGCCACTGGTCATGTTCAATCAGGGCATTGTGTGCAAAGTTACTTGAACTTTGGGGTGTGTTTTCGAGACAGTTATAAAAGTAAATGGTATTTGAACTTTTCCTCGTAGGCTTATCTCTGAAGCTTTTTGTGTCTATTGTGACCAATTCCTCCAGAGCAGACAGCCGAGTCCTTCATAGTCTGTGCTTTGTCTGGAAGCTCTGCTGAAACCTGTCCACTTTGGGTGACCTGCTGGCCTATGAATACCAGTGACATTACAACCGCTGTGTCAAGCACATTTGTACACATGTTGCCATCATCATTTTCAAAACATTTTCTTTCTACTGAATCCCTTCTGTCAGTTAGGACCATTTGTGCCCCATTCATGGAGAGTGCCCACGATCAAGATCAGACCAACACAGGTTAGGTACACAACCCACCTCCTCTACTTCTCCCTTATTCTAGTGCAGTGGTTCTCCACCTTCCTGATGCCACAACCCTTTCATACAGTTCCTCATGTGGTGGTGACCCTCCAACTACTAAATTATTTTCTTTGCTACCTCATAACTGTGATTTTGCTACTGTTATGAATTGGGTGACCCTTGTGAAAGGGTCATTCGACCCCTAAGAGGTCACAACCCACAGGTTGAGAACTGCTGCTCTGGTGGTTCTGGTAACTGACAAAACCAACAAACCTGACTCCCTGCCATGGAGTCAATGATGGCTCAGAGACCCACTGTGTGGGTCTCTGAGACTGCAAATCTTTGTGCAGAAGAAAGCCTCATCTTTCTCCTGCACGGCAGCTGGGGGTTTCGAATTGCAGGCTTTGCAGTGTGCAGCTCAGAGCACAACCCATATGCCACCAGGGCTCCTTGGCCCCGACAAAGGCAAGAGAGTTTGTTTGAAAGTACTGAGTACAGTCTTGGATGGACGGTAGCATGAGCCAAATGGCTAAAAGGAGCATTCAACTTGCCCTAGTCTCATCACTGATGCAAAAAGTTTCAGCTTACCATCTAACATGTCATGTATTATTTTTGAAATATGAAAATGGAAAGAACTGTCAAAAGCATTAGTATAAATTGGATAAGCCAAATATGAAGTTTGATGCATACTTACTAATGTGTGTTACCCAAGTTTTCTTCTAAATCTTTTCAGTTTTTAAAAAGAGTATTTTCAAATAACATGTCCACAAAGTTCATGAGAGAAAGTCTGGACATCCTTGCTCCTCATGAGCACGCTAGCTGGACTTCTTCCAAGCCACACAGGCTTTTTTTTTTTTTGTAAATCATTTTATTAGGGGCTCGTACAACTCTTATCACAATTCATACATACATCAGTTGTGTAAAGCACATTTGTACATTCACTGCCCTCATCATTCTCAAAACATTTGCTCTCCACTTAAGCCCCTGGCATCAGCTCATTTTCCCCTCCTCCCCACTCCCTCCTCCCTCATAAACCCTTGATAATTTATAAATTATTTTGTAATATCTTGCCCTGTCCGACCTTTCCCTTCACCCACTTTTCTGTTGTCCATCCCCCAGGGAGGAGGTCAAATGTAAATCCTTGTAATCGGTTCCCCCTTTCCAAACCACTCACCCTCTACCCTCCCAGTATCACCACTCACACCACTGGTCCTGAAGGGATCATCTGCCCTGGATTCCCTGTGTTTCCAGTTCCTATCTGTACCAGTGTACATCCTCTGGTCTAGCCGGATTTTTAAGGTAGAATTGGGATGATAGTGGAGGAGGAGGTAGCATTTAGGAACTAGAGGAAAGTTGTATATTTCACCATTGCTACATCGCACCCTGACTGGCTCATCTCTTCCCCGATACCCTTCTGTAAGGGGGTGTCCAGTGGCCTACAAATGGGCTTTGGGTCTCCACTCTGCACTCCCCCCGCATTCACTATGATATGATTTTTTGTTCTGTTGATGCCTGATCCCTTTGACACTTGGTGATCGCACAGGCTGGTGTACTTCTTCCATGTGGGCCTTGTTGCTTCTCAGCTAGATGGCTGCTTATTTACCTTCAAGCCTTTAAGACCCCAGATACTATTATCTTTTGATAGCCGGGCGCCATCAGCTTTCTTCACCATACTTTGTCTTCAGCGGTTGTGTCGGGAGGGTGAGCATCATAGAATGCCAATTTAATAGAAGAAAGTATTCTTGCATTGAGGGAGTACTTGAGTGGAGGCCCAATGTCCTTCTGCTACCTTAATACTAAACCTATAAATATATGCACATAGACCTATTTCCCCATCCTCCTATATAAATATATTTACATGTGTACATGCCTTTATTTAGACCTCTATAAATGCCCTTTGCCTCTTAGCTCTTTCCTCTATTTCCTTTGGCTTTTCCTCTTTTTTTTTTTTTTTGAAGGCCACTGACTTTATTGATTTAAAAAACTTCACAAGGACAAAGGCCGTTCTACCAAAAAGGAGCCAAATGGCCTAAAACAGACCAGAGGTGAAGGTGAGCGTGAGGGGAGGGCCAGGAAAACTGGTAACTGTGACCGTGGGCCTGGCAGGGGACCGGGACTTGAAGGAAGGAAGGGGAACTCATGCAAGAGTGTGAAATCCGAAAACGTTGAAATGGTGAGGGCAGAGATCTCCCGGAGGCCCTGGAGCCATTGGATGCGAACAGGACACAGCAAGCTTCTCCTTTCCAGAGGACGGGGAAGAGTCCCTACCCAGCTGCACCAAAGGAGAGTCTGAGCTGGGACCTGGGGGCTCCCCAGACAGCATCACCAGAAGGCGTCGCACCACTCTCGAAGGCACCCAAAGCACTTCTGGGACTGGTTGGCACCAGCGCCACACGTGTCCTTGAGCCATTCCCGGAAGAGATCATCTTTCTTCAGCACCAGAAACTGCTCCAGGACCACATAGGCCTTGTCGAAGGCCCTCTCCTCCAGCTTCTTGCCCAGGACATCACCAATCCCAGGCAGGCTCTTCACCGGCTTTTCCCCCATGAGCTCCGCCACAAAATCTCGGTGCTTCTGGGAGGTTGTCATCTTGAGCAGGCGTATTAATCGGCAGCTCACCCGTAACGGCTCCTCTCGCCACTAGCTTGACTTTTCCTCTTGTCCCACTCTCATGCTCAGTCTTCATTTGGGTTTCAGTAATTCCTCTTGGTTACATTGCCCCGATCACGCCCTGCCAGGCCTCCTACACCCTCCTCACCACCAAAGTGTTGTTCCCTTGTCCCTGGGTTTGTAAACACCACTACCTTTCCCCCCACCTCCCCTCTCCCATTTTCCCCCGGAACTGTCGGCCCTGTTGTTTTCTCCTCCAGATTGTTCATCAGACAGGCTTGTCTTTCTGGCAGCTCATGATGCATGGACAATGAATGAGGAAGAACAATGTACTTGAAGGGTGGTGCTGACACAGAGTACTGACAGTACCCCGGACCGCCAGAAGAACAAACTAAGTTGGCTGGGAAGAAGTACAGCCACAGTGCTCCTTAGGGGCAGGGATAGCAAGACTTTGGATGATGCTATCAGGTAGACTAGCCCTAGAGAAGTACATCAGGCGTGCTCAAGTAGAGGGATACCGAAAAAGAGGCAGACCCTCAAAGAAGCGGGCTGATGTGGAGGCTGCAACATTGTACAGAGTGCAGGGCTGGGCAGGGCTGCATTCTGTGGTACACTGAGTCATTAGGAGCTGCAACCAAGGGCACCTAAACAGATGGGCAGTGCCATTGCATCATGACTTTAACTTGTGCTGCCCTAATGACCAATTGTGCTGCACATATTTTTGTGTACTTATTTTCTACCTGTTTCTATAAAATTTTGGGTGGCAGGCTGGATTTCGCTCATGACCATAGTTTTCCAGCTCCTGTTTGAGATGATGTATTTGTTCTTTCACATTTTCCACTTTATTCCAACTGCTGTGCTCTGCTAGTATGCTAGCTTTTTGTGAATCAAGTTACTTTGTGCTAATAAAGATAATGATTATTATATTTCATTTCAATAATTACGCTCATGTAACGCATGCCAGTTTCTCACTTTGGAAGTATAAAATAACATTTAAAAATTTTCAAGCTTTTTGGCTGGAACCTATCTGTGTAAATTCTAGCTTCTCCACGTCCTAGTAAATTAGTCCTAAGACACATGTGTAATAATGGAAGGGGCTGAAGTTCCCCCAGAATGGGTGATATTGGGATTGTTGCCAGTATAGTAAGGTGGGGTTTAAGGCCATATTTACACTTTTTGTAAAAATAAAAGATCGTGTCTGGAAAAAGAAAAAAATTTTTCAATAAATATTATCTTGACAAACAAGATAATTGATTACATTAAAGTGATGCAAAAATCATTGCCATTATCTTTAGAACCACAATGGGTTGCCTAATTATATGGGTTGGATCATGGGAGGGAAACCCAGGGAGAAGGCAATGGGGCCAATGGCCCCGGAAGGTAGAGGGGGAAGAAGATGGGGAGAAGGGTGTGGTGAGCAGATGGCGCCATGGACAGCGGAACAACTAGGGGGTATGGGAGGGGAGCTTGAGGGTATGGGAGGGGAGCTTGGGGGTATGGGAGGGGAGCCTGGGGGTATGGGAGGGGAGCCTGGGGGTATGGGAGGGGAGCTTGGGGGTATGGGAGGGGAGCTTGGGGGTATGGGAGGGGAGCTTGGGGGTATGGGAGGGGAGCTTGGGGGTATGGTAGAGAGGTTGGGGGAAATGGTGAGCGAATAACAGATGAGTTCAAGAAAGAAGAAAATGTTTCAAAACTGACTGTGGTGATGATTGTACATCTCTTCTTGACATGACAGCTAATGAATTGTATATGTCAATATTACGCCAATAAAACTGTTGAAAAATAAAATGGTGGACTTCAATTTTCCAAGTGATTTAAAAGCTCTTACTGCAATCAGATGTATCAAGATGCATACCTAGTGTTTAATTTCGTCATTCAAATAATTCATACTACGAGAAATCTAGATGCAATATTTTAAAACACAGATAATAGCAATTTAGAAAGCTAGCTACAAAAAGGAAAATATTATTCTCATAGACATCATTACATTCATGACTGAAAGTTAAAAGCTAATTCCCCATACCTGTGCTGGCTTCTGTTTCTTTTTCTTCTGTTTTTTAGAAAGCCTAAGGATAAGAATAAATCAAAATGTCAAAATCCTGACATTGTAAGAGTTTAGGTCAAAAAAAAAGGAAAAAAGGTCTCCAAACTAGCGATACAGAAAGCAGTAAACTAGTAAAAATATTCCATGTGAAACATTAAAAGGAAAAGAAAATATTCACATAACCACATTTGAGAGTTCTAGCAATGGTTCAAATGAAATTGACAGTCATGAGCGGATTGACTAACTGTCCAGTTATTCGTCTGCTTTTAATAAAGTCATGACAGAGCTGTCTGGTTGGCCACCGTCAAGCCGATGCCAGCTCAGTGCCAACTCATGGTGCCACCAGGAATGCACACACAGCAGAAATCGCTGCCTGGGCTTTCAGGGCGATGACTCTCGGCAGCAGACTGATACTCATACCACCCCTGGCGACCACTTGATATCAGCGCTAGATCCAGTCAAACAACGGCCCGCTCCTTTCCCTAGTAAAAGTTAATGTTAACTGCAAAGCTGCGTCTTGGGAGGAAAGCGCGTTTATCGGCACTCTCTCGGTGGGATAAAAGGGCACTTGGCAGCATGTAATGCTGAGAGGTACTTTTGTCTGGGGAGGTCGTCCACTTCTTCCTCAGAATCGGCATTGCCCGCATTTTCATCCACTTGTGGTCCCGAAAACTGCTCCTCCTCCTCTTCCAACTGCTGCTTCAGCAAGGCCACCATTTCCCGGTGCTTCTTTGATTTTTCGTGATTCCGCATGCTGAAAGAACAATGTGAGGTGAGGGACTGCCACAGGACGGTCTCTACCAGCCCGAGCATGCTGCGGGGTGACCAAGTCATCCAGCAGTCACGAAGTGACACGGCAGGGCCATCAGAAAAAGGTTGGGGGGGGGGGAAGGGGTGACAAGTTCTCCCCCAGCTTTCTCTTCTCAGCCTTTAAGTCAGGCCTTTTCCACTGTTAACTTTCATCTCTGAGGGCTAGAAGGACAAAAGTAGCTTGGCTTTTCCCAGGAGAGTGAGGGTCACCCTTCTGATTCCATCTCCTTCAATGTGAGCTCTGTCACCACCCTTTTTCTCTCGGTCTAAAACTCAACAATGTCCATCTCGATGCTGCCCCAGGCAATTAAAGTACTTCCCAAAAGAGAGCTGACATCACTTCCAAAGCCTGGGTTAATATCTGATGTGTCGCACAGGTTGGGGTTCTGGGAGCCCTGGCAGCACAGTGATTGATTATGTAATGGGATGCTTGCTCACCACCAGCCACTGCTCGGGAGGAAAAAAAGCTCTCTACTCCCACTGAGTCACAGCCTCAGAAACACACAGCAGCAGGTCTACCCTGGTCCTTTATGGTCGGAACCAACTCAGTGGCAAAGAGCTTGCTTTTGTTCAACTGAGATGTCTGACTTACTAGCTTGGTTTCATAGTCTTCCTTCCCACCCTAATTCTCCTGCACGCTAAGGTTCCTTGACAATTAATGTGAATTCCGAAGTTGGAAGGTACAAGAGTATCTTGCTGAGGCAGAAAGTAAGTGCATGGTGAATTATTGGTAGATGTCAAGAGGACAGGTCACACCTGGACAACTGTGAGCATGAAAAGCACAGGGAATATTTAACATTGGGGGGATGGAGGGGAGGATCTGTAAATTCATACTGACAATATATAGACAAGTGGAGGGGAGAGAGAGAAAGGGAGGGAGGGAGGGAAGGGTAAGGAGGGAGGAGCAGATACGAATGAGGAAGACAGGTGAATCATGAGTTCATTCTGCTAACTTTATTCTGAGAGCTGGGCATTCTTAAAATGAGAAAAACACCTTCACTGCTAGCTTTTGTTTCCAGGTTCCTCCCTTCTCTTCTGCCACTCGTCCGCCAATTTGACGGCTCAGGCTCTGTGGCGGCAAGACTCAGGGCTGCGCACCCTTCACCTGCCCTCTTCAACTTTCTTCCTCTGTGCAGCAGACTCACTTCCTTCTTTGTGAAATGCCACTCCCCTAGTGGCCTAGTTATCAGATGTTGCACTGCTAGCCGAAAGGCCAACAGTTTGAAACCACCAGCCACGCTGAGGCAGAAAGAAGCCGCTTTCTACTCCCATAAAGAGTTACTGTCTCAGAAACTCACAGGGGCAGTTGTACCCCTTCCTATACGGTCACTATGATCGGCAGAGTAGTCGCTCCCCTATTCCCCCCTCCTTTTTAAGCATCCCTTGTAATACTCCCCTCATCCTCACTAACCCCATAAGATCAAGTTCTTCCACTTAAGGTAAACTAAGCTCTTCGACTCCAGCAAATACACGCTGGGTGCTATGCTTCGATTCTCATTTTGGAGACCACAGGCTGCCCGGGAAGGTTCTAGTTGACAGTGGATCTGACATTAACACAGGGCAGCTGATGAGACGGGCTCTAGCCACCTTGCCAGGGTGGCAACCCCTTCTTTGCCAGAGTAAGCGACACTGCTGCCTAGAGACAGCCTGTGTGCTTCAAATGGAGTTGTACATGGGAATACCGGAGCAAATGCAAACAAAAACAGGGCCGTTGCTTCCTTCCCCAACGAAATCACCCAATGTTGGTGATGATGATGATGGTGTGTGTGTGTGTGTGTGTGTGTGTGTGTGTGTGACAGAAAGAGAGGGAGGGAGACAGAGACAGATTGACTGATTGCTGGAAACAAACTCTATGCTGATTTTCAAAGTGTTACACCTCACTTCAAAAGCAGTTTCAAAGTACGTCAAAGACATACATGTGAAACCTAGAACTGTAACGACCACAATGAAAAGTAAGGACAAACTCAGGGCCCTTACACACGGCACAAGTACTAGCAAACAAGGAAAACACAAGGAGCAGCGCCTCTCTGCGCAGCACCATGGGGGTCAGCAAGAACAAGCGCCTTACAAACAATGGCGAAGAAGGAGCCCAGAATAAAGGAGTTGATCCGTTTTCTATGAAAGATTGGTTTGACGTCAAAGCACCAGCTACGTTCAAAACAAGAAATACAGGGGAAACACTGGTCACCAAAATTGCATGTGATACCCACAAGGGTCGTGTTTTTGAAGTGAGCCTTGCTGATCTGCAGAATGACGAAGTTGCCTCTAGATAATTCAAGCTAATGAATGAGGATGTTCAGGGCCAAACGTGCCTGACGAACTTCCCTGGCATGGCTCTTACATGGGACAAGGTCAAACAATGGCACGTCAAGAGGCTCCACAGTCAAACAATGGCAGACCGTGATGGAAGCTCCTGTTGATGTCCAGACTACTGGCAGCTGTCTGCTTCATCTCCTCTGTGCTGGTTTTACTAAAACAGAACGTAGCAAGCAGATTCAGAAGACCTCTTATGCTCAGCACCAGCAGGTCCGCCAGCACATCCGAGAGAAAGTGATGGAGATCATGACCCCAGCGCTGCAGACAAACGACTCGAGAGATGTGCTCAATACGCTGGTTCCAGACAGCACTGGGAAAGACACAGAAAACCTTGGAAATCTATCCCTCCACTCTATGATGTGTGTGTCATTCTGGAGAAACTACTGGAGACAAGACAGGTGCTGAACTGGAACGAGCTGATGGCTATGAGCCACCTCTTCACGAACCTGCTTAAAATTCACTCTTAACAGGGACAAATAAAAGAGCACATTGCTGGGGAAAAGAACCAAATACGAACAGCAGAAGACAAACGAGGTACCTGGGAACTCATAAACGTTAGCCACGTGCACACATCGAAAGATCACCCACAGAGTGAAAGAAACTCACAGTCTGGGGAAAACTCTCATGCGATGACACAGGACTCTTATCAGATATAAGATTAATCTCCAAAAAGTACAGAAAACTCCACCCCCTCAATGAGAGAAGACAAACAATCCAAGTCTAAAGTGGACAGAGCACAGACAGACACTTCACTACAGAGGACATAATGAAGAAATACTCTCTATCCTCGGCCACTGGGGAGATGCAAATCCACACAGTGGGCAAATCTCATGCCAGCACTAATAGCAAGTTCAAACACTCCAAAAACAATACATGCTGGCAAGTGTGGCGAGACGGGGACCCTTGGACACAGCTGATGTCGCTGTAAAAGGGGGCAGCCACGGCGGCAAACGGTATGGCGCTTCCTTTAGAAGCTGGGAACTGAAGTGCCATGTGTGCCAGCAAACCCTCTACTCCGCATAGGTCCCAGAGAAAGAGCAGCCACTGGGTCCACGCATACCAGGAAGGCGGGAGCCACCTGAATGCCCTCACGGCGGGAAGAGATCAACCAATCACGGCCCTGACCCACAGAGAAATGATACGAAACACTGCAGAATAACGGGAGAATCTGAGGAACACCTCATAGCATGAACACACCTGGGAGCACACTGTACTGAGCAGAAGAGTCAACCCCAAAAGGACAAACATTGGCTGAGGCCACTGTGGTAAAAAGCCAAGACAGGTGTTCACAGCCATGGAAACCCTCTTTGCTACCAGGAGTGGGAGGGGCTGGAGGGTACACACATGCCAACTTGGATGAAGGGGAAGGCAACGTACATTGAGAGTTCAGCCAAAAATGCTGGAGGCAGGAGAAGGCACTGGAAGGCACAGAAGAGGCAGAGGCAACAGAGGTTGCCATACACCCAGAGCTGCTGCCTAACAATGGGGATCTACGAGCAGAGGCACGGACAGACAAGCTGACTGCTTGGTTGAGGGGGAGGGATGGGGATGGGAGAATACACACAAATATAGAAAAGTTTGACAGGAGAGAGTTTACTTTGGATGCGTATAACCTTTGCTGCAACTATAGCCATTGGTGCAGTGGAGCCTAGAGGTTGAGAACTTCTTAAGACAAAACCAGGAATCTTAACAATGAGTCTTTAAGCCTGGGAGCTCAGGACCGTAGTCCCAGGGGACACCGAGGCCAATGAGCATAACAAAGTCCACAGAGACAGGGCGCTGTATCCTACTGGAGCATCGTGTCCTAGTCATGAGCAGAGACTAGTCTTACAAATTTACCAGAGGCCACTTGAGGGGCATTTATTAATTTCCCCCTGTTCAGAGGAAACAAGAGTGAAGACATTTAAAGTCCCATAGAAACACTTAGTCTAATGGACTAATGAACCCTGTCTGTCTCGAATGCACTGAGAAATAGATGGTGCCTGGGGGAGATCACATCAGACGTTCCTGGAGAGAACACGGAAAGCATGGGGAATAAAACTCAAAATCA
The DNA here is from genome assembly GCF_050624435.1 of Tenrec ecaudatus. Lineage (NCBI taxonomy): Eukaryota > Metazoa > Chordata > Mammalia > Afrosoricida > Tenrecidae > Tenrec > Tenrec ecaudatus. Next base: position 33,374,686 of record NC_134531.1, on the reverse strand, counting down.
TACAAAAGACCTGACCGGTCAGAGAAGACTGGTGGACCCCCGAGACTATGGCCCTTAGTCTTGCTTCCTGTCTGGGAAGGAGCCCAACCCTCGGCTCCTTTTCGGCCAAACGACAGAAGGTTGGCAGAGGGAGCAGTCACACTAGCAGGGTAAGCACACCTCAGGATCATCCACTACTTGAGATCAAAAGGGTAGCACTGATCCGAGGACAAAGCTCCGAAGGGTCCGGAGCGGAGAAGAAATGGAAACAGGAAACCCAGGGAGGAGGTGGGATGAGCCACGTTACATTCTGGGGACGGCCATCAATGACATGAAATAAAATGTGTACAAACTGTATCTGGAAAACTGGTCTCGCTTTCTAAGCCTTCACCCAATCGACAATACACAGTTTTAAAAAATAAAAGATAGTCCCCCAATAAAGTGAGTTTTTAAAATAAATTAAATAAAAGATAGTAAACATACGCCTTCTCCGTCTTGAATGATTTGTCACACGCTGGGCAGTAAAGGTCATCGAAAAGATCAGTACCCTCTTCTTCACTGTCCTTACCTACAGAGGGAGGAAGGCAGTAAGAATCCTGTCTCAGTAAAAGATACATTTAAAGGGCACTGAAATTGTTAAATGAATAAAACTACCTGATTTCCTTAATAAAAAAATAAAGAGCCTTCAAGTGATGGATGTCTAGTCATGACTAAAGTTGTACACAGATTATAAACTAAAACAGTGGTTAGACCTTACAGGAAAGCAAACCGTGACATCAGTGTTTAAAGCAGCAGGGCAATGTAAGAGAACGCATCCAACTAGATCACTTTGTCACTCATTTTCACAAAAAAACCCTTACAGCCCCATGGATGAAGTAAGTTTTAAAATCAAGGGTCACATTAGAAAACCGAGAGTTCACCAGAAGCAAAGAGCTGGACGTTTCAGAACCCACTCTGGAGGAAGGTTGGCTTCAAACTACAGCTGTGTCCCACTCTGACGTTCTGAAGTGACTGCAACCGACACCCTCCCACCGTCGTTGGTGTGCTGCTGCGCTGTGCAGCACGTCAGCTCCCACTCGCAGCCAGCCTGCTCGACAGAGCTATGCTGCCCCGTAGGGTTTCTGGAGGAGAGAAAGTCAGCTCTTTCTGAAGGGCTTGAACCACCGACCTTTGTGAGCAGCCGGGCACATGACCGTGACGGCACCAACTGGAAACTCGTCTAGGCTAGTCATGAATAAAGAACACTGGGTCGAAAACTGGCCACGTGAGGAGCTGACACCAAGGGCTCACGTAGAAAGAAAATGTTTTGAGAAGGATGATGGCAACAAATGTACAAATGTGCTTGACTCAATGGACGTATGTATGGATTGTGATAAGAGCTGTACAATCCCCCAATAAAATGATTTGAAAAAAAAATAAAGAAAAGAAAACTGGTCATATGTTCTCAAGACCATCTGTGACCTGGGTCTGTGCTGGGACAATAGAAGGAAGGGCCTCGCATGATGGAACTCTACACGTAAGGCCAATGCCTGAGGAGCAAGATTGTACATACAAATTATAAACAGATAAATTATGAAGTTCTGTATATTCAAGCTGCCTTATATTTACAGAGTGCTTGACGATTTTCAAAGGAGCCCTGGCGGCATAATGCGTTAAGTGTTGGGCTGCTAACCTCAAGGTCAGCAGTTCAAACCTAGCAGCCACTCCATAGGAAAAAAATGAAGAGGTCTGCTCCCGTCAAGATCCATAGCCCCAGAAACCCAGTGGAGGAGGTCTACTCTGTCCTATATGGTGACACAAGAAAGAATCAACGCCACGTCATTGGGCTATAATTTTCTAAGCACTTCAAAACTACATTACTGATTTATTAATCATTTAATGAATGATTCATTTTCTAATAATTTTCTATTGAAAGTGTGCCATTTTCTTGCCTGGACTAAACCAAACCAAACCCACTGTCCTAAGAGTCAATTTCGACTCGTAGCATTCCTCTAAAGCAGCGTGGAATTGCCCCTTCAAGTTTCCAAGGCTGCACATCTTTCTGGGAGCAGAAAGCTCCGCTGCTCATCTGGAAAACTTTGCTTGTAAAGGCGCACAGACAATGTTTGGATGACTCCACCTGACTTCTCATGAGCTGAAGACAGTGGGGAAAATCAGGCAGGCAGGGGCTCCGGGCAATGTTCAACCCTTGGCCCATCACAGGTCTGTCGCTGGCGACAAGCACCTCTGCCGGTGAAGCAGTGTGAGTCCACAACCAGAAAGGGAGGGTGACCGTCCAAACTCCACAGACGCCAGCACAGTATCAGCTTTTCGGGAAACGACAGCAACTGAAACTCAACATACGACTTACTTAATTGCTTTTCCTGTACCTGCCTGTCAGTCACACCTGTCAAGATGGCCACTTGTTTGTCCATGCATGTACAGAGCCCATAGAACACAGTCTGGAAGGGTTGTTACCGTGCTTAAAGGAGACAACTCCATTAGACCGCTTTGGGCTGGCAGAGACAGTACTATGAATTACCCGCCCAGTGGAAAGCTGTCACCTAAAACCCAGATTTTAAAACCAGAGGCGACACTCGGCCATCGCTGGCTCCCCAACCCTCCGGTAAGAGCCAGCTCGGAGTCCAGGGCCCTGCGGGGTTGCCCTCTTCCCTGCTGCCTGACACCGCGGCCCCTCCACTGGCCCCGGGAGGCTCTGGGGTGCACAGGCCCTATCCACAGAGCTGGTCAGTTTCTCACACTTCTCAAGGACTGGAGAAAGACTTACCCTCCTGTCCGTCTCTGGGCTCTTGCTCCTCCATCTCATCCTCCTCCGATCCGTCTCCAAACTCCTTTCCGTAGCGCGCCTCCATCTCCCTGAGCTCCTTCTCCAGATCGGCCACCGTCATCCAGCTCTGCTCCTTGTACTGCTCGGCCAGCCTGCACACGCAAGAGCAGGGTCACGCCACGGGGACACTGAGACGCCGGCCGTCTGTCTGGGTGCTGCTTCTGCTCTTTGCTAGGCTCGCCTCCACCCGCTGGAACACGCCGCCCTCCCAAGCTGAAAATGTCTACAGACCGAGCTGGTTGTCAGCCCTCTGGGGTCGACTCTCACTGCCCTACTGGACTGTGGGCTTGGAAAGACATCATCAGGCTCACAACGCCAGCAAGGCTTGCCGGCCAACGTAAGGTGCCACGTGCTCATTTTCACAAGATGCAAGGCGGGGCAGATGGAATTTTTTTTTTAATGCCATAATGCAATGGACATTGCTGTTACAGTAACTCCTCACGGGAGAACTTCAAAGGAGCCAAAACCCAATCTCTGAGAAGCCAAGTCCAATGGTGGTGGAAAGCAATGGCTCTCATCTCAGAAGGGCTGGGTGAAATCCTGGTCAGGCAGCAACCCTAGGCCTGGCTGCCTCTTTCCTCACAAGAACGAGCAAGATGGGAACGTGTCTCAGAGTCGCTGCGAGGAAAGGCACTGAGAACAGGGCTTCGCTCGGGCTGGGAGCTCCAGGAACGTGAGCTGTTACCCAGTTCCACAGGGGTCTGGACAGGACCTGAGGGGAAAAGGGTGCCTGACACTAAGCAGCCTATAAAATTTTAAAATTGTTATGCTTCTCAATTCAGGCAAGACCGGAACATGTACACAGGTATAGAAAGGGATGGTAACTCTTGACACACAGAATCCAAGAAGAGGAGTGGGAATAGTGATACCAGAAGGGTAGGGGGATGTGGGGGAGAGGAAGGGAGAAAGGAGGAGCAGATCTGAATGAACAACACATATCCATACACTCCTCTACAGAGGGAAGAGCAACAGGAAACATGGGGGAAGGGAGACAGCAGACGGTGTGAGATGAAAATAATAACAATGTACAATCCATCAGAGGGTTATGAGGGTGGGGGGCAGGAGCTGATACCAAGGGGTCAACAGAAAGTCAATGTCTAGAAAAGAAATGAAGGAAACATGTACAAACACGCCTGATTCCATTGATTGTGGTAAGAGCTGTTCAAGGCCCCACTAAAATGATTTAAACAGTAAGACAGGAAGAACACCGCCCACAGCTGGGATGTTTTTTAGGAGTCGTGGAGCAGAGGATGCAGGAGCCGCCCGCGCCACCACCTACTTGGCCTGCTTCAGCTTCTGCTGCCGCCGCATCTCTTCAGCCTTGCGCACCTTCTCGGCGTTCTGCTCCTCCACCAGTTTCCGGTGAGCCTGCACCCTTTTGTCTCGTTTCCGAATGAAAGCGACCAGCTGTCGGACCAGTTCGTTCTTCTCTCTCCTCGCTTTGTCCCGAATCTTTTTGTTTTCCTTTTCCATGGCTCGCTTCTCCCAGCGGTTGGCGGCCTGCCGCGTGTCGTATTCCTCTTTCCACGCGAAGTTCTTCTGCGTGCAGAAGCTCTGCCAGTGAGCGTAGAAGGGATGGACCACCTGGGGGCAGAGGCCGGGAAAGAGGGGTTTCTGCAGTGGAGTCTAGGACGCAAAACACCCGCCAGCTTTTCTGAGCTCATTCAGTGAGGAAGACGGGCCTGCCAAGGCAGCGGTTCTCAACCTGTGGGTCGTGACCCCCTGACCCCTTTGGGGGGTCAAACGACCTTTTCACAGGGGTTGACTGATTCATAACAGTAGCAAAATGAGTGATGAAGCAGCAACGACAATAATTTGATGGTTGGGGTTCCCACCCAAGGGGAACTGCGTGAAAGGGGCGCAGCGTGGGCAGGTGGAGAACCGCTGCTCTACGGCCTCACAGAAGGCGGCTCTCCAGAAAGGAGTCAAGGAGGAAGGAGAAGCCCGCAGCGACTACAGCAATGGGGCGCGTGCCCAAGCCGGGGCGGCGAGACACCCCACCGCCACGCTCTTTCAGGAAGGGAGGGATGGCGGCTGAGGACACGACCCCGTGTGTCTGCCTGTCTGTCCTGTTTTAAATACAAGGCACTGATGAGAGCGCATGCTAAAGGAGCAGCCATCTTTCTCCCCTTCACACTTTTCTTTTACCGTGTCGTAGTCACTCTGCGAGTCTCCAAAGGACGGGGAATCCTCCTTGTCTTCCTCCAACACGGATTCTAGTTCTTCCTTTGCAATCATCTCAAAAACATTCCGATACACCGTGTAGAAGCCCTGGAAAAAAACAGCGGCAGAAATCTAAATTCTCAATCCTCGAGCGGGCTAGTCACTGGCTACCTGTTCAAAGGTGACAAGGCACACCTCGCTGCTGACCAGATGCAGGACCAAGGTCTACTGCTGTGACCTCAAAAGCAAAGGTGATTTTTTTTTTTTAAAGAATTATTTCACCTCTGAAAAGCAACCCTGTGTCGTGTTCCACCGGAGAACAATTTTCAGAGTCCTCGATGCATGGCAGCGCCTTCCTTTGCGCTTGGCAAGAAGCTAAACGTGAGCTCCCTTCTCTTACCTTCTCGTCATCTCCATAGCCGGAGTAGCAGGTCACAGTGAAATAGTGCAGCAAATCTAAGCTGTCGTCTTGGTACTCGCCATCAAGGCCACCTTTGAGCAGGGCCTCTCTGTGACTGTCATACCTGAAACAGACACAGCCTCTTCAGTGAGGGCCACGGAACTCTTCCCTGTGAACATCCAAAGCATTCTCATGCGCCTTCAAGGTGTCCAAGGGACAAGCAAAGCAAAGGACCAAGGAGACAAGACTCAGCAATCCTTCACAGAGCTGCGGAGTCACCAAACAGTGGCTGCCATTCCTAATAGCCTAGAGTCATCAGGCACTGCCAGTCCACATGACAGAGGAATTTCAGAAGCCAGAGCCTGTCCCAGTCTCTCCCGGAAAGGAGGATGCATTTCCATGGGGGTGGAAAGAACATCACTAAGCAGAACGAAGTCAGAGAGCACTAGACAGTGGTTAGCTATCTGCTTGGGGTCCAGGGATCTGCCGGCAAACACCGGAGGCAACTTCTTCCTCCATTCACATGAACTTCAATCTACAGAATTCTGAACTGATTAACTAGAGCAATGGTAAAACAGAGGCTGATTTGCTTTATCAATACTTCCAATTTGTCATTTCTCAGTATTTCCTGGGTACAGCTGACACAGAGCCAACCTCCACGATCAACTGCAAAAATACAGATAGCATCCATTTCCTTTCCCTGCCCCAGGGGCTGATGCACACACTGTCTCAAGGACTCACCTTAACACCTAAAAAGTAGCTACAACCCCTGTTTGTTGGGTAGAAAATCAGAGCTCAGACACATGAGGTGAAGTATCATCATCATACAGCCGGGAAAGCCAAAATCCCACACCAGCTCTGGGAAGATCACGCTCTTGGGCGCTAGCATGCAGATAATACGAGTTGACAGACAAGGGAATCCTTGGAACAAGAAAACCCCCTGAAAGCCAGAAGAGCGACAAGAGCTGAAGGTGGATTGGGGAAGATTTCAACATTCTGGATGGAAGGTAAAATCATTTCTAAGGCTAGACCTTTGGATTCATCAGGTAGAAAAACCTTAAGAACCTCTCTTGATTCTGAATTCTGCAGGAAAGGCAGCCAGTCTCCCGACAGCCAGCTCGGGCTACTCTGCTGTACCGGGCAGCACGGGGAAGACTGGACAGCAGCCTGACTCCTTTGACCAAAAGCTTACCAGGGACCTGAAAACTCAAGAGATTGTTCTTTGGAAACAGTGCCTAACGACCAGAGCATCCGTATTGACGTATTTGTCACTGATGTTGAAGCTCAACTCAATTCCTTTACACAGAGCAGCACCATGGGAAATTATGACAGTTCCCGTCCTGATCTCAACGCTCCTCTTGTCTGATTATCAATCAAGTTGTCAACACCCCAAGTAATGGGCAGTCGCTTCAGTATGGAAAGCAAAGCAATGTTAACATCGTCTTCACTCTCAGGGCCTGTTTCCTTGATAAGAAGAAGAGGTAGGTGGAGGAATGATCTCTGAAGGGCACTTCCTCAGATTTTACATAATGAGTAGTAGGCGGCAGGTGCTTCTACTAACATCTGAATCATCCTTCTTGCAGCCCGACAGACGCCGACAGCCCCTCCCAACACAATAAAGTCGGACCAACTCACCAGGCTCTTTCCTGAGGGTCACTCAACACGTCATACGCCGCCTGGATCAACTTAAACTGCTCCGCTGCCTCGGCGGCATTATCCAGATTCTTATCTGTGGAAACAAAGTCACAGACAGGCGTTCAGTCGTCACAGGGCAGGAGGACAGGATCTACAGGCGCTCTCGAGGGAGCTCCTCCACCGCGCAAATCTCAGGAGGCCAGGAGGGAATAAACCAGAAAGGGCTGAGAACAAAAGCCAAGGGGTGCCAGGGGATGGTTGGAGCCGGGATCTGGAGTGACAGGACAGGACACTCAGCCTTTCCCCCAAGCCCAGCTCTCGAAGCACCTGACTAACGGCGAAGGAAACGTCCTGGGTAATACAGGAGGGGAAATAGCTGGTCTCAGTTATGACAAGAAACACTCTCATTGGCCTCTGTGCTCACATTATCTATGAGCACCCCTTTCTGACCACTGCCTATGAAAACAAAAGCCATGAAGCGTTCACACAGATGTGCTAACTAATCATTCCCCCCAGCAGTGCATCCTTAACCACGAGTCTAAAAAGCAAGTGCCTCCACCTCAATACGCTGCCCACCTCCGGGTAGTCCTGCCTGGGTGTGGTCGGAGCCCAGGTTCACCAGCGTTGGTCTGTCTGGGTAATCAAGAGCTGAAGGCAGAAGTGAGGCTGTGCTACTTTCATGGTTAGACCAGAGTTTGCGTCTTGGGCACCTTCCTCTCACCCTGCGCGCTCTCTCTCAGATCACGCAGGCTGTCAGAGTCCAGGGAGAAGCCCACGGTAAAAGGTGGGGAGAGCTTCAGCTCCCAGCCAGCGAGGAGCTGCGGCCAGCCGGCCAGCCAGCCACCACAGGAGTGAGTCTGAGAGCAGACTCTAAGGCAGCGAAGCCTGCGAGGCTGCGGCCCCAGGCCACCACCTGGTACCCCTTCATGAGGAACCAGGAGCCTGATTCCGGCCGCATTGCTTGTTGCTGATGGTCAAGTTTGGGAGCAGAATGTCCCACGATAGTAAATACTGAATACGCCTGCTAAGTGAAATACTTTGAATCAACTACAGAGGCACAGGACCAGGAGTGGTTTGTTTTCTTGTGCACAGAGCCACGGTGAGTCAGAACCGACTCCATGATGCCTAGCAAACACAACAAAGCAGAGTCCATCAAAGTCCAAAGTGTGAGTTAAAACTCGTCTTCTGAAAGGTTAAAAGAAAATATGACGACAGAGATGTGTTCCTCACAAATGGCCCTGCAGAGCTCAAATGAGAGCTCCAGGGGAGCAGATACCATCACAGCGGTCCCCGTCCTTCAGCTGGCCTGCTGCTCCCCAGCTAAGCCGACACTTGCACACTCTCAAAAGCACTGCAATTTGACACAGGGCTCTTCTTGGAGAGAGCCTTAAGCACAGAAAGCTTTGGATCTTTGCTCAGAATTGTGGGCCATTAGAATCAAAAGAAGCCTTCTACTGAGTAGCATAACATCCTTCCCTATAGCTTCACTGAAACACAATGCGAGGCCTCAATCTCCTCACAGTGATGGTCCCTGGGAAGCTAGCCAATGTGCTGTCTCCTTTCTTTCCTGGACGAAGCACTCCAGTTTCTTAGGGCATGCCACTTGTTGCTAGGTTCTGTCCAGCTGACTCCACTCAGACCAAGCGAACTTCTATGCAGACCAGACGGAAGCACTGCCCAGGCCTGCGCCACCCTCCAATCATTTCTGATTGAGCCCACTGTTGCAGCCACTGTGTCCATCTGTCTCTTCACTTTTCTGCTGACCTTCTACACGTTGTCATACTTCCCTTAGACGATGACACTCGGATGCTGACACTTCAAATATGGTCTGATAGGGATCAATTACCACCAAAGAGCCATTCATCACTTCCTTTCCTTACAACACACGTCTGCTGTCCGCAGCAACACCACTTTAAGTCGTGTTGGATTCTAAGTGTTTCGAGCTTTTCCCACATTAATTACTGAAGGCCAGTTGATACCTACATAACAGATTTTAAAAACTCAAATATAAGACTCAATCCACTTGGTGGCAGGTCACCTGACACCCCAAGTCCACCTCAGCCCTTTTCTCTGAACAGCCTTTACTGACGTGGCCGGGAAAGCTAAGACATTCATCTACCCCACCTGCCTCTTGCTGTTCGCAAAGGCCACATACAGTTCTGACCAACGGGAGGAACGGCCACATCTCCTGGTGTTTGCTTCTTTGCTCTCTGTGCTTGTCTTCCAAGTGCACACGATGGCTGGAGCTTTGGCAACAACCTTGAGGTGATGAGGGAAAAGCCAGGATTCTCAGTGACAATGGGACCTGCTAAGACTGAGCCAGTGGTTCAATGCCAGCAGGCAGTTACTTCCATGCCTTCTTGTTGATGAGAAAAAGCAAACAGCTTATTGAGAATAAAATGCAATCATTCCCGACTCAGACCACCAAATTCCATTTTGTTGCAATCACTTCTCAGTATTACAGAGTACCCTGTTGCATTTTTTTTCCCATTTTAATCATCACCCTCGGACAGATGTGGATACGGTTTCTCATCACGAACAGAACCTTGATTTTGCTCCCCACTCATCTCCACAGCAACGGGGGAGTCAGGTGTCCCAGTTTGAGCCAAGCGGATGGCACTACAAGTGAATGGTCCAGAAAAGGCGTCGTTTTCCCGATGGAAAGACATGGACGGGGGTGGCACTGCTCTTGTGCCCTTACCCACCCCCCAACCCCTCTGGTCTCGCCCAGCTGCAGGACAGGGTGGGTGACAGGAAGCTGTCATTTGTATAAGAGCACCTCGCCAGGTCTTACCTCCCACAGAATGGCCGACCTTTCAGCTTTCCAGGTAGCAGCTGAGGGCCCCGCCAGAGCTCCGTATGTAGCCAATGCACCTGTCCTTTCCTTAACAGCCTCAGCTCGCTGGACGCAAGTGGCCTGACTTCCCACCCAGGTCGCGCAGCCCCAGACAGCCGGCGCCATCGGCATGGGGCCACTCCTGCCACGTCCACACAGTGAAGCTCGTGATGGACTGGCATCCAATGCATGACTGGGTGCGTCCAACATGCACTGGTCCCACTGGGCAAGACTGCTGCCCTACTGGAAACTGCACTTTCCTGTTTCCAGTACCACAAAAACTGGCCGTTTTTCTACTTGTGGTACAGAGCTCCTGTCTTAACTCTAGAATTGCCTAGCCTGATAATGATATTAAATACCTGTTGAATGGTAGAATTAACTGGTGAATGAGCCAGCACACACCATGTCAGCATCATGCAGCTCTCGAGAAAAGTAACTATGGAATCCTTCAAGGAGGCACTGATAACTCAGAAACAGCTGGGATGCCTTGGAAGGGCAGTTACATTTGGAGCCTGACAACCCTCACCTGCCTCCAGCCAGTGGTTTCAGAGTGGGTCACCAGAGACCACAGTACCATTTTCATACGTTGGCCTTTCTTCTGAGCACTAAAGGAGTCCTGATGATATAGTGGTTGCCTGCTGGGCTGCGAGCCGCATGGTCGGTCGTTCAAAACCACCACCAGCTCCCAGGGAGGAAGACTGGGCTTTCTACTCCTGTAAACAGTGACAGTCTCAGAAACCCACAGGTGATCACTGAGAGTCAGCATTGATTTGGTGGCAGTCGAATTTGAGTTTGGGTTGTTTGGGGGGGGGTTTAGTTTCTGTACATTAATGTCCAAAGAACCACGAGATCTGCATAGGCTTACCTTTGCAGCATGTCCTCCCGAGGCCTGTCCTCACAAATGTTTTAAGAGTCATCCAAATTACAGATGCCTGTGTGCTCACCTGCCTCACTTCTTCTCAACCGGACAGACAGACAAGGAATTCCTAACTTCCTAACTCCATTTCTTGTCCTGATATCTCCATTACTCATAGGCCAGGCTCCCACAGGCAGCTTTACTAATTTTAAAGGAGGAGGTTGGTGACAGAGTGGCTGTGTGCTGAGCTGCTCTAACTGTGGGGCCAGCAGTTTGGAGCCACCATCTGCTCCATCGGAGAAAGAGGCAGCTTTCTGCATCCAGGAAGATTTCCAGTCTCGATATGCACACGGACTGTTTTACCCTTTCTATCGGGTCATTTTGGGTCAGAATCAACTCTGTGGCAGTGAGTTTGGTGAGTGAAATGTTGGGTGGGTCCCAGTGCTGAGTGGGATGTCACACTGCCTTACCTCTTCCCCTTCAACAGAGGGATACAAATTCATATTTCTATCACCTTTTTCAGTTCCCATCAGTCTAACTCTAAGGAGCAGACTCGTCCAGTAGGGCAACCCTGTCAAGTTCTCTTGTACAAATCCTGTTCCTCCTGCGCACCAGCGAGGATGGCGACAGTTCAACTCATGTACTTTGGACACGGAATCAAGAGGAGAAAACGGTCCTGGAAAAGGTCACCACGCTTGGTAAAATGGAAGGGCAGTGAGATCGAAGACCCCCAGGGAGGTGGATCGACACTGGCTGTAACAATAGGCTCAAGTAACAACCGTGAGGATGATGCAGGGCTTGGCGGAGCCAAAACTGACGCTGCGCTGCGGCACTAACAGCAGGACCCAAAGTCCAAGCTCCTCACAGCCTCCTTTGAATTGTTGGGGGTATGTATTAATTGTTCTATTTGTCCAGCTACCAATGAAACATGCAGTGCTGTTTCCTTTGCAGGTCTATTTAACTCTTCGTGTGTAGCAGCTGTGTTTTCCCAACAAGGCTTGGCGCTTCCGGGCTGGGCATTTCCGAGCCCACGCGCTGGCACAGCAAAGTGACTTGCATAAACCGGAAACTATAAATGGATTTATTGATAAAGGCTAATAACTACGCCTCTTACTATAAACCTCAAAACGTCCGCGCCTCGGCTTCGATCTGGGTCTCTGACTCTGAAAGATCAGAGTACTTCCCCAAAGTCACTGGGGTCTGGACGAGAAGAAAAGCACCATCGCGAAGCACGTCCCTCGGTAGACCCACAAACTCGGCCGGGGAAGCTACAGAACGAACGTGAGCTCTTAAGCCTGCCGGATCATCATCCAGGGCGAATACCGGCTCTGCTTAAACAGCCCACCGAGGGGAAAGCAGAGCGCACCCCTAGGTCACAGGCGCGCAGCTAGCTGCCCCCAGAAACGCGCAGGGAAAGACACCGCAGGAAAAGCTTTCTGCTCCCGCAGAGTTACCGCCTGAAACCCACAGCGGCGGTTCCACCCTGTCCCGCAGGGTCGCCCCGAGGCGGCAGCGACTCGAGGGCAGGGCGCGAGGTGGGGGTCCCACGGGCAAGTCCGAGGCGGCAGAGGGAAGCTGAGGGGCGGCTGCCCAAAGCGAGGGGACCCGGCGGCGGGCGGGTGGGCGGAGCAGGGGGGTCGCTGGAAGGCCGTGCCCGGAGGCCGTCGCGGAGCTGGGCCGGGAGCGTGCGCGGCAGGGCGGCGGGGCGGCGACCGCGCGGGCCGGGAGGGCGCCCACGTGGAGGGGCGCCGCGCCGGGCCCGGGCGAGGCGGCCAGCGGGCGGCGGAGTAGTTACCCGGGTGCCATTTCAGGGCCAGCTTCCGATAGGCCTTCTTGAGCTCCTCCTCGCTGGCGTCGCGCCGCACCCCCAGCGCCTCGTAGTGACACTTCATGGCCCGGCAGGGCGCGGGGCCGGGGCCGGGGCCGGCGCTGGGGCCCGGCGCGGCGCCGGGGCCCGGGCCCGGGCTGAAGAGGCGGCGGCGGCGGCGGCGCTGGCGGTCCTCCCCTCCGGCGGGCGCCGGGCCCCCGCACCGGGCCAGCCAGCGAGCGCGGCGGCGGCGGCGGCGCGGTGCGGCGGGGGCGCGCGGCGGCGGCAGTGGGCGGCGCGGGCTGCGGACCGCGGGCGCGCGGAGGGGGCGGTGCCGGCGGCTCCGCATGGGCGGGGGCAGGGGCGGACTCGGGGCCGGGAGGGCGGTGCGGACTCCAGGCGGGGCCGAGGCCGGGAGGGGCGGGGCCTGAGCGGGCCGGGGGCGGGGCCTGAGCGGGCCGGGGGCGGGGCGGCGCGGCGCGCGGGCATTGTGAGCCACGCTGACGGCGCCGGGCGGCGAGCGGGCTGGGCCGCCGGGGCTGCGGAGGGGAGAGCAGGGGGAAGGGTGCGGCGGGGGTTCCGAAGATGTTCTCACGGCTCCATGCGGGTCCTCCGCTAACAAGCCTGGCAGGATGGGGTGGGACTAGCAGCGGGTTCGGAACCGAAAGCTTCCCTGTTCTCTGCTGCTGCTCTGTGAGATCGCTTTCGGCTCCGGTAAAGGACAGCCTTGGAAACTCACAGGGGCAGGTCCACTCCGTCCTGGTAGGGTCGCTGTGTGCCGGAATCAACTGGATACCAGTGGGTTTGGAGTGTCATGCTGCTCACTGGAAACAGTATGCGTGCGAAATGACAGAGAATATTTACATGGACACAACCGAAGCAAGGAGCCCAGAACCTCGTCGAATACCCCGGATGCCACCAATGTAGATGAAAAGATGCTGGTCCATTGTGACTCTGTCATCCCGACCTTCTGCTTGCTCACCCTACTTCCCAAGATTGGTTTAGGTTGAACGTGCAGTTCAAAACCCATTGCTGGCAAGTCGATTCCAACACAGAGTGACCCTATAGGACGGGATAGAACTGCCTCTATAGTTTGAACTCCCTTGAAGGAGGCCGACTGCCTCCTGTTTGTCCCGCTTATTCACTCTTTCTAGTAATGAGTCCCACAACTTGTCGGTAAGTTTGTTGGACTGTGGTGGTTTGTGTGTTGCTGCGATTCCGGAAGCTGTGTTCATAGTATTTCAAATGCCAGCAGCGTCGCCCAAAGTGAACATGTTTCAGGGGTTCTTCCAGACTAAGAAGAGACTAAAAAGAAGGAATAGGCTATCCACTTGAGAGGAAATAGTCATGAAAATCTTAAGCAAAACATTGCCGGAGATAGTACCAGGAGATGAGCCCTTTCAGGTCCAAAGGCATTGGAAATGTGACTCAGGAAGATGCGTGTGAAAGTACAGCTGCCGCCCATATGGGAGAGTAAAGCTTTATGACCTTCATTTGCTAATGAAGCACAACTTAGAATAAGAAGAAACAGCGGCAACAATCTAATAATTAGAACTTGGAGTGCACAAAGTATGAATCTCAGAAAATTGGAAGTACTGAAAATGAAATGGAATGCATAAAGATCAATATCCTAGGTTTCAGTGAGCTGAGATGGACTGCTATGGGTCATCTTGAATCAGAAAAGCATATGATTTATGTAGTACCAGAGATCTATTAACCCACATGCAACTTTAATTAAAGTGAATAAGCCTTTATTAGCTGGCGGTCAAGGGGCAGCCTAACTCACCCTCAAGCCCAAATGCTTAAAGGGGTTGGGGGAGTGGTGGTGTTTATACTTTGGGAAAAATAAGGCTAAAGAGCAGGTGGCATTGTGCTATATGGAAAATAAGAATTTATAAAAAATAAAACGGGGCTACAAGCAATATCAACACTTTCAAAAATAAATGCAATGGGTCAGCAGTTAACAGAAAGTACAAAAGGAACTACCGTAGTTACAAAGTGGCCACACTTGGGTCAATAGAAAATGGCTACACTTAGACATTAGATACATACTTCTGTAAACAATTGTTGCAGGCAAAGTAAGTTGGAGGAGCAGGGGACCCGGCAATATAATACATTGTTACTTAAAGTTCTATTGGAAAAACAAATTGATGGAATATTAGGCTATAACTTTTTTAAGGCAGGTGACATTTCTAAACACGTTCCCTAAGATTAGTTTGGGGCTTGAACCATTACAACTATGTGGGGACAAAATAGGACTGCTCAGTTAGGGGGAAGTATAGCAACAATGAAACACATTGTTCCTCTAGTTCTTTAGTGCTTCCTACCCCCACCCCACCCCCACTATCATGACCCTAATTCTACCTTACAAATCCAACTAGACCAGAGCATGTCCATGGGTACAGATAACAGCTGGAAACAGGGAATCCAGGACAGATAAACCCCTGAGGACCAATAATGAGAGTAGTGATCCCAGGAGGGAAAGGGGAAGGTGGGGGGGGGGGGGAGAAAGTGGAAACATCACAATGATCTACATTTAACACCCTCCCAGGGGGGATGGACAACAGAAAAGTGAATGAAGGGAGACATCGGTCAGTGTAAGACATGGGGAGGGGGGAGTATAAATTATCAAGGGTTCCTAAGGGAGGTAGGATGGGAGAGGGGGGAAATAAGCTGATACCAAGGGCTCAAGTAGAAAAAAAATGTTTTTAAGAATGATGTTGGCTGGTGAAGACAGCGGACGGTGCCCAGCTATCAAAAGAGATACCGTCTGGGGTCTTAAAGGCTTGAAGATAAACAAGCGGCCATCTAGCTCAGAAGCAACAAAGCCCACATGGAAGAACACACTAGCCTGTGTGATCACGTGGTTCTGAAGGGATCAGTTATCAGACATCAAAGAACAAAAAATCATATCATTGGCTGCACACATCCATGATACGATTGCGGAAGGACAAATGGGTCCATAAGCAAATGTGGCGAAGAAAACTGATGGTGCCCGGCTATCAAAAGAGATAGTGTCTGGGGTCTTAAAGGTTTGGAGGTGAACAAGCGGCAATCTAGCTCAGAAACAACAAAGCCCACATGGAAGAAGCACACCAGCCTGTGCGATCAGGAGGTGTCAAAGGGATCAGGTAGAAGGCATCATCAAAAAAAAATCTTACCATAGTGAATGAAGGGGGAAGTGCAGAGTGGAAACCCAAAGCCCATTTATCGGCCACTGGAGATCCCCTCACAGAGGGGTCTAGGGGAGGAGATGAGTCAGTCAGGGTGCGACGTAGCACTGATGAAGAATACAGCTTTCCTCCAGTTCCTAAATGCTTCCTCTCCTCCACCCCCCCACCCCCCCGGGGACACACACACACTTCCATGCTCCGAATTCTACCTTCCAAGTCTGGATAGAGCAGAGGTTGTACACTGGTGCATATAGGAGCTGGAGGCACAGGGAATCCAGGGTGGATGATACCTTCAGAACCAGGGGTGTGAGGGGCGATACTGGGAGAGTAGAGGGTGAGTGGGTTGGAAAGGGGGAACCGATTACAAGGATCTCCATGTGACCTCCTCCCTGGGGAATGGACAACAGAAAAGGGGGTGAAGGGAGACGCCGGATAGGGCAAGATATGACAAGATAATAATTTATAAATTATCAACGGCTCGAGGGAGGGGAGAGCGGGGAGGGAGGGGGTAAAAGAGGACCTGATGCAAAGGGCTTAAGTGGAGAGCAAATGCTTTGAAAATGATTAGAGCAGGGAATGTACAGATGTGCTTTATACAATTGATGTATGTATATGTATGGATTGTGATGAGTTGTATGAGCCCCTAATAAAATGTTTTTTAAAAATGATGTTGGCAGCAAATGTACAAATGTGTTTGATCCCATGAATAGATGAATTGTGATAAGAGCTATATAAGCCCCCAATAAAAATGATTTTTTTTTCAATAGAACTGGTTGGTTTCTACTGACACATTGCTTACAAAAAGGTCTAGGATCAATGGATAGGGTTTACCTGTTTCTATTTTTATCAGGCAGGTGGTATGGCCAGCTAATTTTTGTTTAGTACAAGCATTGGGTGGAGACATCCCTTTTATTCCTAATTTTCCAGTCTCTCATTTCTCACTGAAGGAGTATGCACCCAAACCACTGGGGGATACTGGCTGTAGTCAAGTTGTTGTGGCTACTTCCTGCTGACAAATGGGCACAAAGGGGGTTTGGGGTCCATATCTTTCCTGCTCTCTTGGGAAGGGTGGTCATCCACTTAGGGGCCCATGGTGAATGGAGTTGAGGTGATCTAGACAATAGTGGTCCTGAACGACAATTTTGGCTTAGTATTACGTGTAATTTCTGGAAGAGACGAAGCAGGTGAACCTTTTAGGTAAGACTTAGGCAGAGCTCTGGGATGGCAATGCTTATTGAAGTGTGGGTTAGTTTTACACTGAAGAAAATCTTCAGGGGGTATTTTTTAACACTGGGTTGACAGGCATAGCCTGTAAGCTTACTTTAAACACATGAACTTTGTGATCACACTTAACTTTAAGACCACTGTAGATATGAGGTAAGGTTTTCTGCAAAGCACTAATCTGTCTTGGTGTGGCTGTCACACTATTTTAAGGGCGTCTGACAGTCCACGTGTGTATTTATTTTGCTCTCTTTGATTTGAGTGTGGAGGGACTGGTGCTGATGGCTTACCCATGAATGGTGGATCTAAACACTTTGTGCTGGAACTCTTAACAGCAGTAAGGGTAGATAAAATCACTGAGAAAGGACCCTTCTAAGCTGGCTGGAGCTAGGATTTTATAAGAACTAGGTCTTCAGAAAGGCACAAAGTGGGCAGTTTCCCTTTGAGTCTGGGTAGACCCATGCGATGGAATAGCTCTTGGCATTGGCTACTTATATGGCTATTGTACTAAGGACGCTTTGGCATTTACACCGGCTCTGTCACGAGGAACGGATGCTCATCTAGAACTTTATAGAGGCGTAAACATGCTGGGTGCTTGCTGTGCGACAACCCTAAGATGGGACACAGCTACTGGAAGTATTTTCTCCCCTCACCCCTCCAACTGGTTCATTTGAGGATTTTTTTTTTTTTTTTTTGGTCCAGTGAAGATGATAGTCACTTTTAAAATGCCAATCTACTGCTACTGCTACTGCTTGGAGCCTGAGGGAGGAGGGTAGGAGAGAGTAGACCAGGGGTCCTCAAACTTTTAAAACAGGGGGCTAGTTCACTGTCCCTCAGACCTGTGGGAGGGCTGGACTATAGTTTTTTATAAAAAAAAAAACAACTATGAACAAATTCCTATGCACACTGCATATGTCTTAATTTGAAGTAAAAAACAAAACACCTGGCACCTGGCAGGCCAGATAAATGTTCTCGGCGGGCTGCATGTGGCCTGGGGACTGTAGTTTGAGGACACCTGGAGTAGACAGTACCAGCTAGGGAATAAATGTACTGGTCCACCTGCCACATCCATGTGCATCCAGGGTCCAGACCAGTAATACCAATCCTTTGCTGCTGGGCCACCTGGTGGACTGCTTTCATCTTCAGTTAAACGCTGCCTGCCTGCCAGCAGACCCCTCTCCTCTAGGGTCTTAACTATAGGACAGAGTGCTGCCCGTGGCCAGTTTGTTTCTAACAGCAGCATGACCCTTGTGGAGGCTAATTTCAATTAGGGCATTTCTTTACCCGGTGAGTTAGATGCCGAGGCATGTGGCACTTCGACCCTGTGCAAGGGTCTTTGGAGCCGGGGAGGCGGCAGATGGATGCTGCTTATCCATGGCAGTCAGTAGGTGTGCATGCTTAGCATCTCCTGTTTCCTTCTCCTGAGCGGGCGCCTTCGCTCCCTGTTTTTCTTATAAAAGGTGGCAGTGGCATAATAACTATTTGGTCTACAGTAGCTTTTACAGGCTCCTGCACTAACTTTTAGAGCTTTATCTGGATGTCTGGTGCAGCCTGCGTGGAAAATTTGGTGGGTTTTTAGTATGATCTGCCCTTTATATGAGTTTAAATCTCACAGTGAGTTTGTTGAGGGCTTTTCTGAGCCATTCTAAGAAGCGTACAGGACTTTAAGCGGCTCCTGGCTAACTGTGTTACTTTAGAACAGTTCATGGCCTGTGGCCGGTCTCACTTTAGTACAGTGTGGGCACATGTTAGAAAATGTTGCTATGCCCACTCGTCAGTGGGATTAAATCATTTCAGGTGGATCCACTGAGGGCATGCCCATTTCCAGATACTTATCATTTATTACAGGTAAGCCATCTACAAAAAGAAAAAAATAAGTTTTTAATACTTGCTTTTTCTTAAAACCTGTTATAGTTTGTCTTAGGATTATTATTACATATTTCTTAAGCTGACTCATAGGCCAAGGTGGGGTACTAAAAGGTATCTGTGCACTATTTTAGAGTATTTGAATAGCTTACTAGGTGGCTTTAAGGCCAAATCAGTTCAATTCAGGTGAAAAGCTTATGAATCAATTAAGAGCTAAAACGTTTAGCTGTCTTCACCAAGGGTGGAATTTTAGGTGGGAATCGCAGGTTTAGGAGGTTTCATATTAGAGGGCAGTAGAGATGAGTAAGGACTGAGGTGCTCTCAGCTCCAGACACCAGCTTTTTATGGGGTCTGTGGTGAATCTGGAACAAAGATCTTTCCAGTCTTGTAAGAAGAAAAATGCTTGGACATAAGGGACTTTAATCTACTTTCCCATTTTTCCTGCTTTAGTCAGGATTTTCTATTAACATAGGTTGTACTCGGGCCAAACGGAGTTTCAAAAGAACACTTGTTTCTGGTTTTTTAGTGTCTGGGTTAAATTTAGACAGGATGCATTTTTTTTCTTCTTTATGCTACTAGGTCTCCATATGGGAGAAGATCCTCAGAGACTGAGTCAGAGAGAACAGGAGCCTTGAGTTTAGAAGTGGGACAACAGATTTTAGAGAGTAAGATTTAGGTTTGGGGTACAGATTCTGTGGTAGTCACATAATCAATCTCGTGTCGACTTGAGGATATGAAGAGTGAAGGGGTGGAGTCTAGCCTGTCAATCAGGTCATAGTCCAATGATGCTTTCTTGTGGGTGTGGCCTTCTCATAAGGATTCTGGGAACTTCCTCTCATGCTCCTATTAGGTGGCCCACACTCTCGCTCTGCTTCACCTTCCTGTCAAGGAGCCACATAGAGATCCTTGCCAATGCTGAGATACTTCCACTGCCACTGGATCCACAGACATTTTCATCCACACCTGAAATCTTCCTACATTCAGCATCATTGCATGTGCTGTGTGAGTCTGAAGAGGAATTTATAGACTGGTATCAGACCTATGGGCTGATATCAGACTTATGGACTTGATCTGGACTGGGCTATGATGTTTTCTTAATATACAATTACTCTTTGATATAAAGCTCTCTCTTATACACATGTGAGTGTCTCTGGATTTGTTCCTCTAATCAACCAGACTAACACAGATACCAAACGGGTTTTTAGCAAGGGAGAGGGACATTCCACTAGGGCAAGCCATTGGCCATCTATGGGAACTGGTTGGGATGACCTGGGTCTCCAGTGACCATATAGGAAAGATGCTCCCAGTAGTATGTTCCTACTTGGACACTTTAGGTTTGGTTTCTATTCAACCCTTGGTAATTCAAGTCATACGCTAGAGACTGCTGGGACTTTGGACTCTGCCCTTTCAACCTGAACAACTTCCTTAATAGGCCACCCCAGAAGAGTTTGATGTGGAAACCCAACTAAGCAAAGTGGGCTTTGCCTCCACTTCCCTTGTAGCAGATTTAAGGGATTGGCATCCTCCTGTGGAATTAAGGCTGAAATTCCCTAGAAGAAACATATGACTCCTATCCCGACTTTATGGAATTGGCCGTTGTTGGGCTTTGGTTTGGATTTCTTTTTTGAAGTGCCCAATGAGGGGTGGCCTGGGACCACCGTAATTTACTGTCTTAACGCCTTCCTCGCTTTCTTATGACATGCATCAATCTGGTAGACAGGGTTCTGCCTTTGTGAAAGAGTGTTGTTTGATTATCACCAACTTGTACTGCTTGTGTGAATAGCATCTAGTCATGAAACGTTAAAGCCGTACAAGTAAACAATGCATGTATTGCAGTCTGAAACCGGCCTATACTTGTATGATTTCCTTTTCTCAACAGTGTTTTATGTACCATTGGTTAAATGAATGACACTACCAATAGAATTACCTGATGCCACAGGGATGGTTCTCTCATCATAAAATGAGCATGTTTCTAAAATGAACCAGTGACTTATGAATAGATGTTGGACTTTCACTTAATTCTACTCCCAATTTAAGAACAATTAGTTCTTATGACATGACCCTGCTCAGTGAAGAGATCACTGAAGATAGAGGTGCCATAGAAAAAATGTGATGAAGACATCAAATAATGCCTATCAGAAGGCATCGCATCTGGGGTCTTAAAGGCTTGTCTTCAAACAAGCAGTCTTCTAAGTGAGGTGTTAACTTAGTCCACTTGAAGAAGCATACCAGCCTGTGCGATCCAAGGATTGTAAAGAATGAAATCCAAATCTAGAGGGTGGGATGGTTTCGGAGCTTAAATTGTGAACATCTGGTTTGCAAGCGGCTTTGGATGACAGTGGAAACCCAAATTCCCTTTGCAGGATCCACACATGGATTAAGCCTCAGTGAATCCTCTCTGAACACACTCCATGGAAGTGATTAACATTGCTATGACAGAGAACATTGTGTGATTATGGCTAATGTAGTTAGGTGAAATGTAATACCTTATAATTTGGTCTCCCTTTTGGCCCATTTAAAAGTTTTTCAGTTTTTATTATTTTCTGCTTTTCAATTGAAATTCTCGTTTTGTCTATCGCTGTTGGATTTTGTTTGTGTTTGCTATGTGTTTTGTGTGTGGTTTTCTGTATATGAAATACAGGATAGGTGGTTCTATAGACAGTTAAATGGATTGATAATTGCCTAGGGGAATGGCGAGGGAGGAATGGGGGTGGTGGTAATGGGGAGCTAATGAGTATAAGAAAATGTTCTGAAACTGATTGTGGTGATAGTTGTGCAAATCTTAATATGATTGAGCAATTAAATTATAAAATACATGAAGCATATCGCAGTAAAAAGAATTTTTTAAGTACTGTGGAATGCCAAAAAGCACAAATGTCTTAGAAGTAGTACAGCTAGAATGCTCCTTAGAAGAAGGCTAGTAATACTTAGCATCACATGCTGTGGACACATCGTCAGGAGACCAGTCCCTGCAGAAGGACATCTTGCTTGGCAGGGTAGCAGCAAAAAAGGGGAAGGCCTTCAACAAGATGGATTGACATGGGCTGCAGCAATGGGCGTAAGCATAAGAACAATTGTGAGGATGATGCAGGACCAGGCAGTGTTTTGTTCTGTTGTGCACAGGGTCACTATGAGGTGGAACTGACTGCACCTAACAAGTGATCTGTCATGTTTTAACCCAGAAAACTGTTTATTTCAATGCCAGCCAAGTACAAGGATATAATTGTGAAGAGAAATTACTTGGTATGACTCTTCTATTAATTTTTGTTATTCCTACCAAATGACTGGGAGGAAGCATGCAAATACTCTTAAACAGGGTATTGGTCAGTTTTGCCATTCCCTTTGATATAAAGTGAGCCATCTCAAAAGCTAGAGAATCTCCCAACCACCAGGAAAGAGGAGCCCCCAGTGGGTGTGGTAAAGGCACCAGAAGCTGTAGCACCAAGATTTTGAGACCTGGCCTAGTGCACAAGTACAGCTGAGTGCTTTGGGGCAGGAAACTGGCTTGCAGAGTGGGATGCCTTTAGGTATTATGAGAACTAAAGGGGGTGGAGTGGGACAGAGGTTGAGGACCACAGAGGGGGGTTGCATTGGGCAAAAGGACATTAAATGTTTTGTGATCCTGACTTGTAACCTGTTAACTTCCTTGCTTGGTTTTGCTCTGTCTTGTTTTTGTGCATGTTATTATGTCCGCAGGTCTGTCTAAATAAGATAGGCTGGATGAGCAATCAGGAGGAGAAAACAACGGGACCAACATTTCCTGGGGGACGGGATAGGAGGAGGTGGGGGAAAGGAAGTGGTGTTAACAAGCCAAGGGACAAGGGAACAAGTGATCCAAATTGGTAGTGAGGTGGGTGTGGGAGGTCTGGTAGGGCATGATCAAGAGTAATGTAACCAAGAGGTATTGCTGAAACCCTGGTGGGGACTGAGCATGATAGTGGGGCAGGAGGAAAGTCAAGGGAAATAGAAGAAAGAGCTGGGAGGCAAAGGGCATTCGTAGAGGTCTAGATAAAGACATGTACACATGTAAATATATTTATGTATGATGATGGGGAAATAGATCTATGTGCCTATATTTATAGGTATAGTATTAAGGTAGCAGAAGGACTTTGGGCCTCCACTCAAGTACTCCCTCAATCCAAGAATATTTTCTTCTATTAAATTGGTATTCTATGATGCTCACCTTCCCTACACAACTGCTGAAGACAAAGTGAGTGAATAAGCAAATGTGAAGAAAGCTGATGGTGCCCGGCTATCAAAAGATATAGTATCTGGGGTCTTAAAGGCTTGAAGGTAAACAAGCAGCCATCTAGCTCAGAAGCAACAAAGCCCACATGGAAGAAGTACAGCAGCCTGTGTGATCACGAGGTGTTGAAGGGATCAGGTATAAGGCATCATCAGAACAAAAAAATCTTACCATAGTGAATGA
The DNA here is from genome assembly GCF_050624435.1 of Tenrec ecaudatus. Taxonomy (NCBI): domain Eukaryota; kingdom Metazoa; phylum Chordata; class Mammalia; order Afrosoricida; family Tenrecidae; genus Tenrec; species Tenrec ecaudatus. The sequence continues at coordinate 33,351,494 of NC_134531.1, read as the reverse complement.
GGTGGGGAGTACAGAGAGCCAAAGCCCATTTATCGGCCACTGGAGATCCCCTTGCAGAGGGGTCTAGGGGAGGAGACAAGTCAGTCAAGGTGTGATGTAGCACCAATGAAAAATACAACTTTTCTCTAGTTCCTAAATGCTTCCTCGTCCCTCCTCCCCACCACCATCATGATCCGAATTCTACCTTGCTAGTCTGGCTAGATCAGAGAATGTACACTGGTACAGATAGGAGCTGGAGGCACAGGGAATCCAGGACGAATGATCCCTTCAGGACCAGGGGTATGAGGGGCGATACTGGGAGGGTAGAGGGTGAGAAGGTTGGAAAGAAGGAACCAATTACAAGGATCTAAATGTGACCTCCTCCCTGGGAGATAGACAACGGAAAAGTAGGTGAAGGAAGACCGTCAGACAGGGCAAGATAAGACAAAATAATAATTTATAAATTATCAAGGGTTCATGATGGAGGGGGGAGTGGGAAGGGAAGGGAAAAAATGAGGACCTGATGCCATGTGCTTAAGTGGAGAGCAAATGTTTTGAGAATGATGAGGGCAATGAATGTACAGATGTGCTTTACACAATTTATGTATGTATGGATTGTGATGAGTTGTATGAGCCCCTAGTGAAATGATAAAAAAAAATTTTTTTTAAAGAATAAGACCTCCCCCCTCCCCCCCAAATAAATAAATAAATGCACCTAATCCCGAGTATTGAGTTGTGTGTGGCCATGGCAAAGGAACATTGAACCCAGCGGCAGAGTGCAGATGGATGGAAGATCGGTGTCAGGATGCAGAGGGAAGGATGGTGACACACAGAAGACCTCTGCCTTGTTGGTTGACCTTGGGTTATATGGAGTTGGATTCTCCTGCCATCTTGTGTAGCTGGGGGTCAGATGTTGTGGGGTAAACATCAGGCCACCACAACTAATTGTGGATTTGATAGGAGCAATGATATGGTTGAGATATACAAAGATTATAAGAAAGTCATAGAGAATAGAAGAGATTGAAATAATGGAATCAGACACATTTCATGGTAGCATGCTCACCTTAGCCCTGCTTGGTGATCTACATGGAGATGGGAGACTGGAGGGCAGGAGAGAGGGGGAGGGGAAGACTGGAGGGCAAGGGGAAAGGGAACAGGGGAGCGAGGCCTGGGGGAGAGGAGAGGGGAGTGGAGAGAGCTTTATTGCTAACCAAGGCTTATATATCTTTGGGGGTGTACAAACCCCCTAATTACAGATAAAGATACTCACAGGAAGGGGTTGCACTATAGGTGACACAGTGATGGGAGGGGGACAACCTAGAGGTACACATGCTATAGGAAGAGGAGGGATTGAGGATATACAAGTAACAAGATGGGAAGATCCCAGATTCCAGCCTAACTTTCCATGTCACTGAGCAGGTTTGACCTGTTGTCTGGATCCCCATAGAAACCATTAGCAGTAGGGTGTGAACCCCACCTTCAGTGGATCAGACTGATGGCTGCAAGCCTTCAGGGAGAAGTAGTCCATTATCCTAACAGCAGGGAGTGGGCCCTTTTTGTGGTGGGACCAGTCTGGCAACTGACTGCCTACAGGGAGGAAGTCTCTGACCTCCCACCATATGCTGGCAAATAGCCTGCTGTTTGGCATTATCTTTGGGGGAGACAAAGCTGGGGAAGTCTCTATAATCCCACAATTCCCCCTTTTGTTTTATATATAATTTACAAGAGTCACTGGAGCAAAGTGGTTATTTTCTATCCACTGAAAGCTGTCAAGGCAAATTTAATGACCAAATTAATACAGCCAAAAATTCAGGCTTAGGGTAAACATTTTGAATCTGGGCACTAGGGATAAAGTCCCCCTATGCCCATCTGCTATTGGAGGAAGGAATGAGAGGAATTGGATGCCTAGGCGGGAAGAGATAGAGCCAAAAGGAAGGTCTGCTTCTACAGGGAAATAAAATCAACCATTTGCTACTTTAAGGCAGCACATCTCTAAGGGGAGAAACTGGAAAAGATAGACTACCGCAGGAAAATGTGCTTGGACTCTCTCTCCTCCAGAGTGGCCGCCTTCCTAACATGGAACCCTGACATTCCAGATTCCCTCCACACCAGTCCAGGAATAAGTCCCAGTTCTTTTTCCCTTTGTTAGTTTCCCCGAAGATGTGACCCGCCCCCCCAAGCCATATTCTCAGAAATGAACATTCACACTCGTGGTATCACCTTTCAGAGAGCAAACCAAGCACCTGTGTGTTCAAAACCTTTGACTCAACACTACTAGGAAAATACAAGCATTATACAAAAATTTCACTGCAAGGCCTCTACCTGCAGATATTTTACACACACACACACACACACACACACACACACACACACAATTTAATAAAGGACCCGATGGATTAGTTTATGGTACTGAGTAGAAGAGGGGAACACTGCAGTTAGAAAATGTTTCAGGACAAAGTTGTGGGAAAATGCATGAAAAGAAGTATCAAGACAGGATGAATCTAATTTTATTACGCATAGAGGCAGCCTGGGACCTCAGTGGCTACAATCAATAGCCTGTGCTTCACACGCATGGGCTGCTCGTGGAAGCTGTCTTCCCTAAGATTGACAGACAGCCTTGTAAACTTAAGGGCAGTTCTATGGGCCTGGTAGGGTTACTATGAACCTTGATGGAAATGCCTTTGTTTTGGTACACTACACTCAAAACTAAACCAGTCGTCACCATCAAACCAAGTACACAGGGATCTTGAGGGCAGGGCTAAACTGCCCCCCTTTGGATTTCTGAGCCTTTAAATCTTTATGGGAGCAGGTGGCCCCAACCCGTTTCTCACTGAGTAACTGCCGGGTTCGAACTGTTGGCATCGGGGTTTGTCCTGCAACTGGTTACCTCTGTACCACAGGGCTCCTTTCCGACAAGTTCCACCCTCCAGTAGCCACCGGCCTCCCTCCATGGCCACCAGCACCCACAGTCTTGTTCCCCTCATACTCATCTGCTTCCACGAGCAAAAGCTCAGTACTCCTTTTGCTTCCAACAGAAGGTCCTCCCACGAGAACTTTAAGTGTCCCGATGTCCCTCTAACAGTAGCCACCCTACAGCAATTGTCTTCTCACTGCTAATTTAACAGCCTGAGAGATCTTGCGCTGTTTCTGAGTCGAGAAGCCTAGGAGGTGAAGGGCTACGAGCTGGTGAGCAGACAGACGGCAGTCGGAGGGCCAGAGATGAGGCTTTCTGTTCCCTGCAGAATGCGCGCTCGCAAACACACAGGCCAGTTCAACCCGGGTCACAGCAAGCTGGAATGGGCTTGAAGGCAGTGCATTTGGAGGTTGAGCCGAGAAAACCAGGTCAGAGGTTGGCGTTTGCAAGGCTCCATTAACTGATGACTAAGAGACAATTGTGTGGACAGCGCCGGACCAACTCAGTGGGTGTTTTGTTCTGTCATAAAAGCGGGTCACTGTGTGGGCAGTCTCACAGGCACCTGAGCCGTGGCCAGTGCACTTTGTTACACAAGCGATCATGATGCCTGCCATCTGTCCACATCGACCGGTAGGTAATAAACCTTACATGTGCTCAACAGTTAATTCCACATCAACACTGCAAGGACAATCAGAAAAAGAGTTGTTTTATTTAGGAACACACTGATATCATTAAACCCATACCAAAAAAAAAATACTTGGTATTTCATTTTTTCTTTCAAATGACACGAGTTAGACCGCTCTGGATAATAGAAATATTTACACTCTGAATGCAAATTAAATACAAAACAACTGGTTCATTTTGCACCCTTCCTGTTCATCTTCTGTTGCATTTTTCGATGCCTTTTGTAGACCCTTTTCTTCCTCGTTTTCAAATCCACCTTGGGCTCTGGTTTCACCCACTCGATCTCGACCGGCTTTTCCTCGGCTGGGGTGACAAACACATCTGCAGTGGGGTCATGGGGCAGCACGGTCTTGGGCTCTTTCTTTCTCAGTTTCTGCACATCCTTCACTTGCTGTCTTTCTTTGTATTTTGCAGCTGTGACGGATCTCATGATACGGCGATGCTAGGACAGAAACGGCCAGAGGTCTTGAAATCAGAACAGGTAGCAGGCAGGGACCCCCGCTTAGATGCCCTCCTCTACCCCTCATTACCAACGAAAGCACGGGAGCTAGCAGGACTGCTGCGGCCACACCCAAGCCTTCTGGTTGTATTTCAGTGCAAAGCAAAGCAGCGCGCGCTCTAGTGCACAGAAGACCACGCACGACAAGCACCCAGCTTACCATGTTCGGTGACTGATAGTGAGGATTTTCATATAAAGTTGGTCCCCCGAAACTCCCCTGGAAAATCTTGATGAGATTTAAGACAAAACGAGGCCCCATCTCTACCAGAGCAGCATCTTCCTCTATAATCTAAGAAAAAGAAAGTAATTTTGTTTTGGTGGGGACATGCATGATTCCTAAAAGATGTCCTGTCTGTAACCCTGGGACAAATGTGCCCACGAGAATTAGCACTCCATGAAGGGAAGCCAGAAAGGAAACCTGCAGCAACGTCATTTCCTGGGATGCATGTTACAGGTACTCGCGACAGGAAAACACCCCAAAATATGTTCTTTTGGGATAGCACAACGTGGTTGTCAGAACTGTTATCTACCTTTCCACAATGGATGCATTCCTGCAACTACACCTAAAATGAATGTTAAAAATCTATAACCCCTATAATAAAGCGTATTAGAACACATTCTGCAAGGTCTTTTGAAGTTTAAATCAACTCCTAATCATGATTTTAATTCTTAAATAGGATTAAAAGGGATACATGGACACATTCACTTTTGAACAGTTTCTGATTATGGAGTTAAGCAGCAACCTCTGAACTCCAAGTACTCAACACTCGCTCCAGGTCTGCTTGCTCTCAGAGGGTCACAAACTACTCAGCTGTGGTGCAGTCACTCCTGACTCATGGCGACCCCGTTGCGTGTCATGGTAGAATTTACTGTGGGGTTTTTAGTGGCTGAATTCAGGGAAGTAGATTGCCAGACCTTTCTTCCAAGGCATTTCTGAGAGGTCTTGAAATGTCTAACCTTTGGTGAGCATCCATACACACTGTCTGCAGTGCTCACCGCCCTCCTAAGTTTGGGAAAGGGGTATGTTACACTAAACACAGTGTAACGGTGCATTTAGACAACTTTGTTTTTGTCGTTCCCTCAGCGTTCTACCTTCCCGTGGCGTTCTCACCCAGTCAAATCGTGCTGCTGGGAGAGGTCTACAATTCCCTCTCCTGAGGGAGTTGCTGCAGGAGGCAGCTAGCATTTCTCACGGAATGCCTTCTCCAGGAGCAGCACCTACACTTTACTGTGGTGCTCATAGCACCTCACACAGACCCGGAGCCCAGCGAGAGCCTGGGAGTTCCAGGCCCTGTCCCTTTCCTTTGACAAATGGAACAGTACAGGAGCTGGCTGGGAAGCCTGAGAAACAAAGCTAGCTCAGGTCACTTACGGTGTGAGATGGGAGAAGTTTTTGCTGCAAGTCTCAACAATAGTCAGGACACACGGCTAGTATTTATTTATTTACATTATTATTTTTATGTATCATTTTATTGGGAGCGCTTACAGCTCTTAAAACAATCCATACATCAACTGCATCAAGCATATTTGTACATATGTTGCCATCATCATTTTCTAAACATTTACTTTCTATTTGAACCCTTGGTATCAGTTCTTCCTTTTTCCTCCCTTCCCCCTTAAGGCTATTTTTAAAAAGCAACTTATTATTGGCATTTGGTGACTAAGAACCTTGTATGCCCTGACTTATTTCATAGTACAGTTTAAGAGGTGGAGTCCTGATGGCGGAGTGCACAGGGCTCCTAACTGCAAGGGCAGAAGTTTGAGGCCACCAACACTTCTCCAAGAGAAAGCCTCTTGTGAAGAGTCAGTCTCAGAAACCCAGGGCAGTTCTACGGTGTTCCACAGGATCGCTGTGAGTCAAAGCCACTAGAGGGCATTGAAAAGGAAGAACAGTTACAGATGGGGGAAAAAAACGAACCTGGAAATTCCGAAACCATATCCGATTATCCAGAATGGTGAAAGTAAACACATGGTCCACAAAGGGCTGGCTTCTGGGGTGATAGCGGGGCGTACAGAAGATCTAGAGGAGAAGAGCCTGTATCAGTTTCCCATTGCAAGACAGACCAGGTCTGCGTCACACAACCACGCGAACAAGGACTCCAAAGGAAGGCACGCATTCATAACAAAGCACTACAAACTTTCTCAGAGAGATATTTACCTGAAGTAAGAGTTCTTTCAACAAAGCACAATGAGGTGACTCATCAAATGCCTATAAGATAAAGCAAACATCACGGGACACTTGTGTGTTTAATATTAAGTACACTATGTTTATCAAAAAACCCATGCATGCAGAGCCAGAAAAGCAGACCTCCTAAGAAAGAAACTTACAGGGTCAAAAGACAAAAGGGGCCGAGAACCCTTCAAACAGTTTCCAGTCATCTTGAGTTCAGCTAGGGTATGAACTAGGGGGAACAAAGAAAGACATGGATACCAAAACTGGAGATACTTTTCCATTTTCTCATGAAAAATTTAACATAAAAAAAGTTAACGCAGAATCAACTTACTATTCTGAACAAGGAATTTAGCAGATGGTCCATGAGGTGAATTTGAAAGCCTGAAAGATATGAGGGGAACTTTTCAACACTGCACTTAGACTGTACTAGATGCTTCACGGGGTAAGGACCACGTGTGCTCACAGCACACATATTTCATTTTTGTGGAAAGCTTCCCTCTTTCCTTCATACAAGACTCAAAGGAGTCTAGTGTATGAACAGTTCAAAGAATAAATCCACTTAAGTAGGTAAATTCCACCCCGATCCTACTCACTATATCCTCTTACCACATATAAAGATCTTGCTTTTTCTTGGCCTCAAAATAGATGCACTTATTACAGTTTTTCATTTCGCAGACCTAGGAGAAGCAAAGCATAGAGAACCATGAGGGACATAAGAAAAATAAAGTCACTCAGTCTAATTAACACTGAGATCCCTCTAAAATGGGTGCAGATTAGCAGGCTACAAAGGCCAAATTTTGTAAGTCTTTGGTAAGTTTCTGCCCCAGAGAAACTAAAAATGCTTTGTTTTGTCCATCATTGGCGGGGAAAAAAGAGAGTGAACAAAATCGACTTCAAGGAAAATTCAATCTCAAACCTTAAAAGCTTACAAAGCAACAAGAAAACAGTGCAGGCGGGTTACGGATGCACCCTGAACTGTACACGTGTAACCAAAAGAAAGGGCAAGTATTCTGTAATATAGCTCAGTAAAACCCCCACAAGAAGTCCTGTATTATTGCAGTTTCATCAAGTCTAGACCACGTGAGTTGCTACTTATAGATGCAAAGCTTCCTTTCCCACCACCTGCAGATAGGACACCAAGCTCGTGCCACCTGTCCTTAGCTGTGCGCTCCCGAGCATCCCCTCTGGCTGCTCTTCAGGGGCATCTCTGCTCACACAGAGCACATCAACCCTTCAGCAAAGCTTTCTAATCCTGATCAGTGGCTGAAAACCACACCTGGCTTCCTTTTTCACCCCTGCCTGTTGAATCCTCCTTTATGGCCAGTCTTCCACACTGGAAAGTACCATCTAATGACTTTGCCTGTTTTGCACAGCACTAGAACAATGCTCTCATTTAGGAGTTCAAATAGTGGTGCTCCAATGAAGGAGGAGCAGCAACAACAGTAAGAGCTCTGTAGTATGGTTTCAGAATGCCATCAGTTTGGCATGTAGAGGGCGAGGGAAAAACAAACAAAGAGGAGGACCCTCAACATGATGGATCAACACAAAGAGCAGTGATTAAAAGATAATGGAATACTCTAGAAATACAAATACCAGTATGGATTGAAGCACTGAACTGTGAGTATAAATAATAAGTATACGAATTTAGGTAAAGTGAAGAAAGTGTCTGAATAGCTTTACAAATTAGTTCAAGTCCTTGAAAAACTTAAGTCTTTATACAAACTACCTTAAGTATTCCAAAATACTTCCTCTTTATTCTTAGTTTTCCTAAAATAGTTCACTGTAATTGTTTTCTCAAATTACCTCATTGATCACAAATAACTTATCTTTACGATCCATTTTAGTATCTGTAAAAAAGAAGACAAACAAAGTAAATAGATAAAAGATTTCAGAGCTAATTTAATCAACCCCCTGAGCCTATCTAGAAATCAGGTTTCTACAAACTTCTATTTGAAGCAAGTTTTATTTGGAAACTTGATTAGACCATTAAGTATCTATTTAAAATCTTGCTTCTTTGGGAAGTGTACAGAACTGTACCATTAAAAATTCTCTTGCAAAAATTATGGCTTAAGTCAGTATTTCTCAGACTCAAGTATTCTACAAATTCCTTTTAAAAATAAAATCCCCACAAACTGAAGGTTAGGCTAAGAAAAGCAACACAACTAAAATTTTATGGACGGAAATAAAAATGTTAAATCACTATTGTCTGATAATGAAAAGGACTTAGACTTGGAAAAAGCCAGTCCAAAGAGTAAACTATTCTGCTTAGAATTAGAACCACCCGGCACAGGAACAAAAGCAGCTATTAAAACCTTCACAACTTCGCTGAAAACGACCCAGGGCCCCTATAAGGCACCCCTGATTGAATTAAGGCGTCTCAGTGCAAAACACACACACGGTTTACATTCAAAAGTACGCTGACCCCAACCTTAAATGTGCTTCAAAATCTCATGATCTCTGAAAGTTAGATGGGAAAGCACCCCTGGCCCTTTAAGAAATGTTTACTGACCCGTGTCTTTAAAAAGGGCCGGCATAATGTTGACTAGAAACCGTGGCACTTGAGAGGATACGCTTGACAGAGATCACGGTTTTTCACCGGACTAGGCTGAACAAATGGATTGTTCTAATGGGACCTCAAAAGTCCAAGGACATATCCCATTCTCGTTTAACTCCCAGTTCCTGCGGGGGGGGGGGGGGGGTGCCTTACTCTTTCCCTATAGTCCCTTCTGACGCAAGGTGACCACAAAGGGCAGACTACAACTGCCTGGTTGGTTGTTGAGACTATGACTCGTTTATGAAAGTAGAAAGCCTCATCTTTCTCCTGAGGAGAGGTTGGTGTATTTGAACTACGGACCTTGTGGTTTGCAGCACAACTCAAAACCTCATGGATCCCTGGTGGTGGAGTGCCTGACTGCCAATTGACAGGAAAGGTTGACAGTTCGAAGTCACCAACAGGAGAACGATGTGGCAGTTGACTTCCTTAGATGGACTGTCCGACTTGGTCGCAGTCATCATGTGTTGGGATGGCCTTTGATGGCAATGGGTATATACAATGTGGCTTCATGGTCCACTTTTTAAAGCCCCCTTTTATACATACAGAAATATGTTTATAAACACAATTAAAAAAATCAATGAGATATAAAGGTACCTGCTTTAGAATGAGGCATCAACATTCTTAAATCTTGCATTAAGTGCCTTGTTCTGAAATTTATCCCTCTGGAAGAAAAGATGAGAACCCGTTCCTTATTCTTCCACTTGCCCTAAAGAAAAGAAGAATTAATGTTTGTTGGTTAAATCTCAAATTGACTCTTAGAAAAGTAACTTTAATTATCTCGTTTTTTTCAACAGACCACCATCCTCTGACGTGTCCAGACCAGAGTGGCAGCTCTGCGGGCCTCTTCCCCAGGTGTCACCCAGGGGAATGAAGCGTCAAGTACATACACAAGGAAACAAGCCCACTGAAGTAGCCATTGTAAACACCTCATTTCAGCTAATAATGAAGCAATTTGTGTAACATCGCTCCACTCCAGACAGGATCCCTCTAATGGAAATGACTAAGAACACTAGCATGATGTTTAATCACGGCGCTCAGAGTCACATTCTTACTTCCCAGGGCTTTCAATGCCGAATGACCTAGCTATAAACGAAATTCATTTTACCCCCTATCCCAAATCAAGGAGCCGTGGTAGTGCTGTTGGATAAGCACTGGACTGCTAACCACAAGGCTGGCTGCTCAAACCCACCAACCCCACTATGGGAGGAACATGAGGCGGCTTGTGCCAACCACCACTTACAGCTCTGGAAACCCTATCGAGTTGCCAGGAGTCCACATCAACTTGATGCACCAGTGGGTTTTCTGGTGCTGTCTGTTCCTCACATCCGTTGTCTGTACACGCGTCTGGCTCTAGTCTTTAGATCTCAGAATTTTCCTCCTTCAACTTTGATCAGGGCATTTCCTCTACACTTGCACCGTTGCCTCCCACTTTGAGGGTCAAAATCCTACTCGCTGAGACGCCATAAACACTCCTTTCCAGCTCCGTCAAGGAAGAATAAGGGCCCTAAGATTTATCAAAAGCCTAGAAGTGTGCGTGTGTAAGCTATCCATGATGCGACCCTGTAACTGTCCGTGAGGGATTATACTGTGATATTAGTTAGGGATCCCTGGAGGCACAGTGGTTATCTGTTGCACGGCTAACCCGAAGGTCAATTTGAAACCACCAACCCAGAGGTTCTCAACCTTCCTAATGCCACGGCCCTTTCATACAGTTCCTTATGTGGTGGTGACCCCAACCATGAAATTATTTCGCTACTTCGTAAATGTAATTTTGCTACTGTTATGAATCGGGTGGACCCCCCCAAAGAGGTCACAACCCACAGGTGAGAACTGCTGCATCAGCCATTCTGTGGGAGAAAGACAAAGCTTTCCATTCCTTTAAAGATTTTCAATTTCAGAAACCTACAGGATAGTTCTACTCTGTCCTAAAGGGTCACGAGTCAGAATCAATTTAATGGCAGTGAATAGTATTAGTGATAGATTGCAAACGTGACATTTATCATTCTAGCAGATACAGACAATATTCCACAGTGAAAGATGATACTCTAAGGTGTAAAAGTAAGCCAATAGGTTGTTGTTCGAGCAATCAATAAAATTCTGGTTTTGAGAATGATGTACAAATGTGCTTTACACAATTGATGTATGTATGGATTGTGATAAGAGATGTATGAGCTCCTAATAAAATTATTTTAAAAATAATAAAGATATAAAATATAAAAAAGGGAAAAAGATTTTAAAATTCTGCATGTAACAAAAAATGGACTTTCACACGTTTGAAGCAGCTCATGTGTCAACTTTGGTGCTTCTTTCATAACAAGTGCTGTAATCGTAAGCGCACGCATGAAGGATGCTACCATGAAAGCTAATGCTCAGAAAACGAATAGTACAAGTTCATTTCAGTACATTATAACGAAAAATATTTCTATCTGCTGCCCTTAAACTTTCCAGTGATTTGTCCACCAGTAGGCCGCCACACCAGCTCTCCTTCCAAAAGTAGTCAATGAGCCGAGTCTTTCTGGAATCACTGTTAAACGCTAGGGTTTTGAATCTCTTTACGGATGAAACAATTTTCATTCTATTAGGTAGCTTTTGAATACTACAGTTGGGAACATGGGTAAAGCAAATTCAACACCGTGAAACACATCAGACGACCTTTTAGGATGGAACTGTTATCGAACTAATGAGGGAAGTCTGCCTTTCCTGAATCCATACTGAGTTCTCAGGTAACACAGTGAGATTTCCCCACTGCTTCCTCACCCTGTAACACCTCAATTTTTAATTTCAGGAAATTTTTTTTAAATTTTAATTCTTTACCTTCATAGTTATCAAATATATATATTAATGTATACAATTGAATGTTACGAAAACATCGCGCTTGGCGTTATAGGGCTAAAGGCTCATGTCTCAGTCATCAAGGAAAGTCTGACTAATTCCTTGGGTGTATTCACGCTTAAGGACATCTTCCTTATTTAAGGAAGAGCTTCTACACCCTGCTTCGTACAGTGCAAGACGCAAGCTTGCCAAAGAAGGTGCGGACGGTGCTTCTGCAGAACTGATCACAGTCACTCGGCATCTCTGGGCACTTTCACCACACTCATTGTTTCTTCCATCGCTTTTGCAATGGTGAGGTGCTTGCTCATCAGTATTTGCTGTGCTTTTAAGATTTTTCTCCTAAGTTATGCAAATGCCCTGCTAATGCCAGGTAAAGATCTGTGCAAGACTCTAAATTCACTCCTGAATCTTCGAGAGGCTGAAGTTAATGAAGATGCTACAGTGTGTTGTCCACAGAACCTACACAAGTACATACCGTGGGGTTCACATACCACAGCCTGCGCTTCCCAAAGTGAATTAGAATCCATGTTAATTTTCAATCACCGCCTAAATATGTGCTAAGAACTTATCAGTACAAAATGAAAATAGTAATAAAGTGAACACTAGAGAAACAGGGTCTCTAGACAATAATCCACTGTACTACATCCCACATAAATACAGAGTATGGTATGAAGATGGCATATTCAGTATGTCCTAAAATTTTCCATTGTGCCCTTTTAATGACTCGACCTAGTGGCAACATGTGATGGGACTGGCTTACGCTCCTTAGAAGTATGGTGAGACTGTGTTTCAAGTACTTCAGATGCTATGGTAAAGTGGAGGGGCAGGGACAAAGAGGAAGACCATCAACAAGATGGATTGAAACAGTGGCTGTAACAATGAGCTCAAACAGAACAAATGTGAGGATGGTGACAAGATCAGGCCGTATTTCATTATGTCCTACTCTGGTGAAATGAAATTAAGTACTTATGGCTCTTCTACCCAGCTCTATTAATTCCCACCAAACGACAGGGTGGAGTCATGGAGTCATGAAAATAACATGTAGAGGCAGAGCTGTGAGCAGGCCTCTGGAGGCAGAGGCCAAGGACTGACACAGGTGAGAGGCTGAGGTCCAGAGATATTTGGTGGCTAGCTGGGAAGAGGTGATGTTGCGATAAGAGGGTGAGAATGTTTCCTGATCTGAACTTGTAGTTTAGGTGCGCTGGTGGCGTAGCAGGTTATGCACAGGGCTGCTTAGCACAAGGTCAACAGTTCGAAATCACCAGCTGCTCCATGAGAGAACTCTGATAAGGTAGTGTTAAAAACCCACAAAAGCAGTTCTATTCTGTTTATAGAGTAACTATGAGTTGGAATTGAGTTTGTCTTCTTGGTGTGGATGTGGTAAAACCCCATAATTGTGAGGACTGTCGGTGCGGCCACTGTCATGAATTATGGGTCCCAGTAAGAGGATGTCCTGGGAGAGGCGGTTGGTGTCAGGTCAGGAGAAGAGGATGGAAGGCGGAGACATGTCTGATCTCTTCCTTGTGCCAAGTGGCCTTGGAGGGGTGGTGGAAGCTAGATTTTTCCATCTGAAGCCAGAGGTGGTCAGGTGCAGCCATGCCAGTTTCTCATCTACACAGGTTGGCAACAACTCGTCCCTAGATGTACTCGTGTGCACTGTATAATGGACATTCTCTTTCCAGTCATTGTTTTAAAAGGAAGTCAGTTTCGGAATTCATAATAGCCCTTCATAAATTCTTTTCACCTTGTGGGAGCTTTCCCATTCCTCTTAGTTGTCATTTAATAGTATCTGGATATAAAAGTATGTCACTTTTAACATTTGATCTGCCTTAGTTAATAAATTTTTTTAAATTAAAAAATATTTATAATAGGATTTGTAAAATAAAATTTACACTTGAATTTGGATGCCAGCTCAAGAATTTATATTTTAAGATAAGTGAAAAATAATAACAATAGATTTAGAACATGAAATTTTGTCCTTCGGGTCTGAGAGTGCAGAAATAGTACTTCTAAGGCAGCTGGAAGTAATTCGGTTTTTGGTATGGTCTTTGTCAGTGGGTCCTTCGCAGAGCTCCATAACTGTTTTCAGTCTTAAAATAATATGGTCTATACTCGAGTATAAGCCGAGTTTTATCAGCACATTTTTAATTCTGAAAAAGTCCCCCAGTTTTTTGTGGTACAATTAGGTGGCTCGGCTTGCACATAGCACTTCAAAGTGTGCACTTACTTTGTCTTTCAATACTGCATCTTTGTAGCTCATTAAGACTATTGCTGACATCCAATGGAGGCAAGAACAAGAGTAGAGAACAAGATACGAAAATTGGGGCACACTGAATCTGAGGATGCGTTTGGTTCACTTTGTGCAAGACTAGACCAGACATGTCCTAAGACACATCATCATTAGGGCCACTGGCACATTCGTACATGAGTGATGAGAGAAGTAAATGTGAGGTTACATCTAATTGGTTCACAATTAAAAGGAAACATAATTGTACATAAAGTCAATTTAATATACATTTTATTTTTTGGAAACGTTGAACTCCCTCTTCCTCTTGAGAGCCAGTTGCATATTGGGTTAGATGACAGCACACTACCATATTTACTGGAAAGAAACTACATACTTCTAAGAAATAAAGAGTTCCAATTTCACAGGAGGGTGGTCAGGAGAGGCAAAATATGTTGTTACAGCCCACCTGAATTTAGAGACCACCTACCTGAAGAACAGATTAGATGCACTGAGTGTCAATGACCAAAGACCAGAAGAGCTGGGAGAGAACATCAAAAGCATTATACACAAAGAAAGCAAAAGGGTATTACAACAACAGGAACAAAAGAAAAGACCAAAGTGGGCTCGAGAAGAGACTCTGAACTTGCTCTTCAATGTAAAGATGCTAAGGCAACTGGAATGATAAAGAGCTGAGCAGAGAATTTCAGAGGGCACCTTGAGAAATGAAAGTATACAGAAACAGGCAAAGGCCTGGAGTTAGACCAAATTGGAAAGCATGTCGAGCAAGATTTCTTGTGCTGGAAGAACAAAGAAACACTTCGCGGTTCAGTCCTTACCACTAAAACAATGCAGGAAGGAGCAAAAGATGATGGATGGACTGCAGTCACTGTACCACAAAGAAGAGGCAGACATTGCTATTTCAAGTCGGAGCATATGATCAAAAACCGATGGTACTGAAAAAAGATGCCCAAGCTGCCCTGAAGACACTGTTAGACCAGGTTCCCTGAGTTGGCAGAAGAACGATGGAAACATTTCAAGAGACAAACACCAGGTTGAGGGCACTCACTTTAGGAGTTGGCCCACCTACCACAAGAGATCCCTATTTGTGCCCATTACCAATAAAAGTGTCTCAAAAGAATATAGACACTATTGAACAATTTCATAAAGTCACATAAAAGGAAAATTTTGTTTGAGGTCATCCAAAAAATGGATGTAGCTGTACTCTTAACAGGGACCTGCCAGAAATGAAAGCCAGATTCTGATGTTCTGATGGGGAAATGGAACAAGGGCTCTCACTGCTGACCTCAGAGGATGTTGGCCGAAACAGAACACACTAGAAAGCAGTTTTCCCGTGTTTTAGGGTCCACCCAAAAGGCATTTGATTGTGTGGATCATAACAAACTATGGATAACATTAAGAAGGGTATTTCATCCAGAACACCTCACTGTGCTCAAGCAGAAACACAGAGATCAACAGGGTAACACTGCATGGTTTAAAATCAGGTATCCATCAGGCCTGTATCCATCCTTTCGCGATATCTCCTCAATCTGGGTGTTGAGTACATAATCCAAGAAGGTGGACTATAGAAAGAACTTGGCATCAGGATTGGAGGAAGGCCATTAACAATCTGTGACATGTATTTGCACAACCTCAAAGTGCTTACTGGTGAAGATCATTAAGTACAGCTTGATGAAAAGAAGCAAACATCCTCACAACAGCACCAATTAACATGAGAAATGGCCAATGTTGGGAATTTCTATTCTATTTTACTTTGGCCTGCTGCCAATGGGCAGTCAAAAAAAAAAGAAAAGAGCAACCACCACACGGTGTTGGGCAAATCTGGTGCAAAAGACCTCTTGAAAGATGTCCCTTTGGGGGCCACGGTTCACCTAATCCAAGCCGTGGTATTTTCAACCCCCACATACGCATGTGAAAGTTGGATGAATCGGGAAGGCTGGAGGCGAACGCATGTGTCAAAATTATAGTGTTGGTGAAGAATGAATAGCCACGGACACCAGAAAAATGAACAGATCTCTCGTCCGGATAGATTGAACGGTGAAACTGCATCCCATGGGCTTTGGACACCGTATCAGGAGTGCGCAGTACCTGCCGGCAGGCATCATACATCGGCAAACAACACCATGGAGTGACACAGTGGCTGCAAACATAGAAGAAACTGTGGGACACACGCAAGACTGCGCCTGGTTCATTCTGTTGTACAAAAGGTCCCAACGAGTTGGAACTTAAGCGTTGTCACCCAACAACACTAACTAGACTCGAATTTGATTAGATTACTCACAGGAAGTATGATACCAATAGCTGATATAGTCAACTGTTAATGAATGGTGGCAGTTCGAATACATTCAGAGGCCTGGGTTAGATTACTCACAGGAAGTACGATACCAATAGCTGATATAGTCAACTGTTAATGAATGGAGGCAGTTCGAATACACTCAGAGGCCTGCGGTAAAAGCCTGACAAAATCGATTTCCAAAACATGGAACATCGAACTACTCTGACACACCGGGGTCGCCAAGAGTTGGCTCGACTAATTGGCAATTAGCTTGTTGTAGCTGTTTTAATTATAGGAAAATGCACAATAAATTAGGGAACACTACTGCTTCAATAATAATAATAATAATAAAAGATCTCCAACACTGGGTCGCTTCTTTACGAACCCGGGGAGGCATGGCTTTCTCTCAGTCCATCAGTTCAGGGCGCCGGAGTCCCGACACGTGTGCGCGCTAACCAAAGAGCGCCCAGTCCTGCCCAGAGGAGCGCGGAGACCGAGTGACAGTGACACAGAGATGCCTCCAACTTCGCTGAACCGAAGCTGGTGGGTAGCGGATGCCCAGACGCTGGGGACCGCGGTATCCGATGCAACCCAAGAATGGATGTTTTACCTTGCTAACAGGGCCTGGGATACGGTCCGTTTCATCCTCTGCGGCCTCCTTTGCCGTGTCGGGCTGCTTAGCCGGTGATCCGGCATCTTTTTTGTTCCGTTTTCGCCTCTTGGCCTGGATGGCCAGGTCTCCATGCCGCTTCCTTTTGGTGGCCGCCATCTTGCCTCGCTACCGTCGCTCTGCGCCTTCCTTCCGGTTCGGCGACTCTACCCTATTTGCGATCTCTATGGTACCGGATGCAGCGGCGCGCGGGTTTCCTCCGACTCTATGGCGTCTCTTTCCGGTCTCTATGGTTACTGTGAACGCGGCGCTCTAGGCTTCCTCTGTCTCTATGATCACTGCGCGGGTGAGTCGCTCGCTGCAGAGGTGGGGCGTGGCTTCGTTTGCTCCCGGGCTTTCGGGGCGGCGCGGCTCGCTTCCCCAGGGGCCTTTGGGAAGAGGTTTCCGGGGTCCGGACTTGGTAAAGAAGGTCGGATTGGCACGCCGCGCCGGCTGGCGGGCAGGTAAGAGACTTTTTGAGGACTCGGGACCCGCCCCTCTTCCGTTCCGCGTTGAGAGGAGGGCTTGGGCGCGGGCCGACTCGGCCCGGACGTTTGGGGATGACGTAGCCCGGCTGGCGTGACGAAGAGAGCGGGGTCCGTTGCGTGTATCCCTTCTGCCGAACGCCTCAGGTAGACGTCGTTCCCATTCTAAGGAAGCGGAACCGGCAGCCTGGAAGAGCCATTTCCCCCCAAGTGGCAGGGCCAGTTGAGGGACGGACGGAGTGGGGGTTCGAACCCTGCTCGGCCAGTTCCACTTTCGGGCCACTGCCGCTGGCCTCGCCAGCGGTGACGGGCTATTTTGGTGTCGCGTCTCCCCAGGTGTCCCCCGCGGACGATGCCGCTCCTCACCCAGCAGACCCCAGGCGACGACGAACAGTACAGCTTGGTGGCCAGCCTGGACAACGTGCGGAATCTCTCCACGGTTCTGAAAGCGATTCATTTCCAAGATCACGCCACGTGCTTTGCTACTGGAAATGGACTCAAGGTCACGGTAGAAAAGGCGAAGTGTGTGCAAGCGAATGCGTTCATTCAGGTATGGCACAGGAGGTACCTGCGAGCCGGCCACGGAAGCAGAACGTCTCGGTGAAGCTCACGTCTCAGAGAACAAGCTGTCATGATGTCAGCGCTTTTTTTCCTCTCCTGGGAAAAGTTCCTTTCCCATCTTATTCTGCGGCGGGAATAACTAAGTTCAGGACGCTGTTCAGTTAAGTTACAGGCCTGGCATTCTCGTGAGTGCTGCTTACGTTGAGTCATTTAATCCTCCCAGTCGTTCTCGGAGGAGGAGGTGGTGGAGGTTGGTGGTTGTCACCAGTTCAGTTGCAACTCATAGCAACCCCAGTGCACAGCCGACGGAGACACAATGGAGTCCCGCGCCATCCCCAGGACTGTTCTTATGTTTGAGCCCGTTGTTTCAGCCACTGCGGCAGTCCACCATGCACGGGCCTTTCCCTTTGTTGCCGCTCCACTTTCCCATGCAGGATGCATGGGAGACAAAGTCTCACCAGAGCAGCATTCTTTGGCCCCTGGGTCATGTTACACAATGAGTAATAGTTGAAAAAAAACTTGATTAAAAAATGAGCAATTACTAGACAGTGTTAAATTAGTTCGCTGTATTCTCTCCATCAGTGACAGTTTTTCATGTCCAAAGGAAAATTCCCAGTTGTTTCAAAGGAATACTCAATATTGTCCAAGATAAAGCTTTCATTGGGGGAGGGAGGGGAGATTCTTAGGGTTACCACAATATTGTTAAAACAGAGAAAGTGACATCCAGAACCTTCTATGCGATTTCTCATTCTTTGATGTAGATAATTATATATGCATGTTTCCTTTTTGTCCTAGGCTGAAATATTTCAAGAATTTAAAGTTCAGGAAGAATCGGTGACATTTCGAATTAACTTAGGTGTCCTCTTAGACTGCCTCTCTGTTTTTGGATCCAGCCCTGTGCCAGGTGAACCGTTTCATTATTTCAATGGGACATAAACATACAGGACGGTCAGAAAAAAATACAAGAGTTATTAGAGTATAAACAGCTGTTTTGAAAATGGCTCAGCTGTCCATTTTCTTTTTTTCTCTTTGTCAGTTTTTCTTGTTACAATAATGGATTCTGACTTTTCGCATGATTAAGGAAGTGTTTGTGGTTCTGACATAGTTACCATAATAGTACTTTCACCTTCTTTCCTTCCTAAGGTGTAAGAGTTCAGGGGCTTTAAATCTGAGCTGGCCAAAATAAACCCTGGTCAGTTACTGAACATGTCTTCAATGACTTTGTGAACTATATTTTAATTTTTTATTCTCTCTGATTTGTCCGGAAATGTGCAGTTACTTAGTGGCAGGGAAAAGCCAGTTCTGACTTCCAGATTACAGTACTCAAAGTTTCGTTCTTAAAGTTCTTTAAGCCCTGCTCTCTTAATTGTGTCCCCAAGTACTTTGACATGTATGCGAAGGGGTTTCAAAACGTTAGTGGAAGGTTTCTATTGTCTTTCAATACCATTTTTCCACAAACTTTTTGAGGCCCCTTCAGATTTTTTCATACTCTTAGGGATTCTTTTCCAGAATGGTGACAATCACTTGCGATAGACAGAAAATTACAAGAGATTCCCCAAAGAATGATTTCATTTTATAGGAGGGAAATCTGGAGGTTAGCTGGGGAAGATTCAGTAATAGTTCTCTGGTGAATATGCTTTATTTTGGCTGGGAGCATTCCACTCGCAGTCTTCACAGTGCTGCCCTGGCTGGTTTTCCATAGCAGTCGGCCGTCCCCACCCTGACTGGCACTCTGTCAAGTTAGCGAGAGGACTCACAGGCCCTGCCGTAGTTCTCCTTCCCTCTGGTGTTTGCAGTGTTAAGACCCACACAACCACTAAGCACCCTACCCTCCTTTCCCCCCAATTGGATCTTTTAAAAATATACTTCATTTCAAGAGATAAATAAGTGCATGTGATTTTTTTTTCTGTAGCAGCCAATGTTTCAATATTAATAATAACTGATGACAACTCTGATCAAGAAGGTTGGCATTTGGGATGGGTTCACTATAGTGTTCTGTTTTTCGGTTATTACATTGACTGTGATTTGTTTGCAGGTTTACAAAACAAACTGGTTTTCCATTCAACAATTGGCACACACTTTGTTTCATGACAATGGGTTGCAGCACCCACAATGCAACAGTACTGTTCTCCGTGTTTTTTCTAGGCTTACCGTTTTTTAGTCACTTAACCTTTCCCATGCTTTCCTGCCGCATGTAGTTCCCCCGGGACAAATGCTTTGATTTCATGTGGCTGATTATTCTAAGGAATGGGTGACAGTCCAGTGATAGCACACACTTTATAGGCCTGTCTATTGTTCTCCTGAAAGTTGAGCCATGGGTGAGTTCTGGCCCAATCTTGCAGAGTGATTAAGGGCCATAGTATTGAGGGTTCCACAGCCTCTGTTAGGCAGTTAGACTTGGTTTTCTTTGATATTTTTAGTTTTTTTCCATATTTTTCTCCCACTCTTACTTAAAGGCCCTCTGTGTGACCCCTTTCAGAGTGATCAATGGTAATGGCTGGGCACCATGTGGTTCCTGGGTCGCATGGCAGTGCAGACTGAGGATTAGTGCTTTGGACTAATTGTTTCCATGCGGTTTTGTTTGTTTTTTACTCTTCTTTGCCTTCTGGTGGGAGTGACCAATAGTAGTACCATTGCAAGCGTTTAAGGCGCCCAGTCAGTACTCACAGAAGTAGAACATTGGCTTTGTGAATTAGGTTATGCCAGTTGACCTTGATGTCCCAGTGACTTTTGTCCCAAACCTCTGGGCCCAATGACTCCTTCCTTAGCCATTAGCTCTGGCTGAGAACTTTACATACCTTAACCTCCTATTTGCGCGTTTAGTAAACTTGGATGTGTTTATAGCACATATAACAACTGTGTGTGTAGGGAGTAGTCGCTGTGGGGTCACCAAGGGTCAGAGTTGACTCCATGATGGTGGATTTAGTTTTGGGTATTAACTAGTTAGGGATTTTCCCTTCCATCACTGGTAATCATATTATTTTCCCCATGCGTGTAACTTTTTTTGATTTTTTTAATAATTAAGACTCATACAGTATTTGTCTTTTGAGATTGATTTCTTTCACACTGCATATAGTTCTTGAGTTAATTCATGTTTTGTTTCTCCGAGCCGTCCTCGTTCTTTAACATTGCATCATAGTCCATTGTGAGATAAACCTTGGTTTGCGTGTGCATTCATCTGTTGATGGACGGACACTCCAGTTATTCCTACCCTTCAGCTATTATGAATAATGCTAGGGTGCACATGGGTGTATATCGATCTGTCCATATCCTGGCCCTTCTGTATTTAGGTTAAGTTCCTATTAGTGGGATTGATAGGTGAAATGGGATTTCTCTTGCTCCTTTTTAAGGAAGTACCATACTGTTGTCCACAGTGATTGCACCTTCAGTCCCAGCAGTCTCAGGTTGATTGGAACTCAAGGTCAGGTAAAGACTTACCTTCTAATAGGAAATGTTTGAGGATCCTTATCATAGTGAATACACTGACATGACAAAAATTCCATTGCCATCAAATCAATTCCAGCTTATAGTGAGTGACCCCATGGGATCGAGGGGAACCTCCCCAGAGGGTTTCTAAGGCTCTACAGAAGTTGCCCCAGCATGACCCCCTGAGCAGCTGGTGGGTTCAAACTGCTGACTTCTGTTTCACCGCTGGAACTCCAGGGCTCCTCGCTGGTTAGACCACAGGAGCTATCAGAAACAGCCCGCTGTTGTGCAGATGGGACTTCCAAGAACTAGCACAGCCAAAGGGACACAGCCAGGAACACTTCTTGGCCACCCCATGGGTCTGAGTTACTGTGCTTGGGGGTTGGGGACCGTAGTCTTGGAACGTTGAAGCCAGCATGAGGTAGTCCTTAAAGATAGCATGCGACCTTTGACTCTGGTGAGTAGCAACTGAGGGCTCCGCAGCTTGGGGATAGGCACCTAGGTTACAGCTGTTGGTCTCCCCACCTGGAACAGAGGCTCAAGGAAACAGGTAGCCCACGATATTAAAGGACCACGTGAACCACAACCTCCACAAGCCTCAAACCAGAACTAGATGGTGCCTGGCTACCACTGCTGACGGCTCTGACTAGGATTGTGGGAGAAGGTCCTGGACAATGTCGGGGGAAAATGGAGAACAAGGTTCAAATTCATGAAAAGAAGTAGACTTGCTGGCCTGATAGTGGTGGAGACTACGGTCCTTCATCACCCTTCTGTGTAGAGTTGAAACTGTGCCTGAAGATCACTATCTGGAGGAAAAACAATGGGAACGACAGTTCCGGGGTGACATGGGATAGGGGTAGGTGGGGGGAAAGGAAGTGGTGTTAACAAACCCAGGGACAAGGGAACCAGTGATCCAAATTGGTGGTGAGATGGGTGTGGGAGGCCTGGTAGGGCATGATCAAGGGTAATGTAACAAAGAGGTATTGCCTAAACCCTGGTGGAGACGGAGCATAATAGTGGGACAGGAGGAAAGTCAAGGGAAATAGAGGAAAGAGGTGGGAGGCAAAGGGCATTTATAGATATCTAGACAAAGACATGTACATATGCAAATATATATATGAGGTTGGGGAAATAGATCTATGTGCCTATATTTACAGGTTTTGTCTTAAGGTGGCAGAAGGACATTGGGCCTCTAATCAAGTACTCCCTCAATGCAATAATACTTTCTTCTTTTAAATTGGCATTCTATGATGTTCACCCTCCCGACACAACCGCTGAAGACAAAGCGGGTAAACAAGCAAATGTGAAGAAAGCTGATGGTGTCCAGCTATCAAAAGATATAGTGTCTGGGCTCTTAAAGGCTGAAGGTAAACAAGCGGCCATCTAGCTCAGAAGCAACAAAGCTCACATGGAAGAACACACCAGCCTGTGTGATTATGTGGTCCCGAAGGGATCAGTTATCAGGAATCAAAGAACAAAAAATCATATCATTGGCTGCACACCTCCATGATACAATCGCCGAGGACAAACAGGTGCATAAGCAAATGTGGCGAAGAAAGCTGATGGTGCCCGGCTATCAAAAGAGATAGCATCTGGGGTCTTAAAGGCTTGAAGGAAAACAAACGGCCATCTAGCTCAGAAGCAACAAAGCCCACATGGAAGAAACACACCAGCCTGTGCGATCACAAAGTGTCAAAGGGAGTAGATATAAGGCATCATCTGAACAACAAAAAATCTTACCATAGTGAATGAAGGGGGAAGTGCAGAGTGGAGACCCAAAGCCCATTTTCGGCCACTGGAGATCCCCTTGCAGAGGGGTCTAGGGGAAGAGATGAGTCAGTCAGGGTGCAATGTAGCACCGATGAAGAATACAGCTTTCCTCCAGTTCTTAAATGCTTCCTCCCCCCTCCCCAACTACCATGATCCGAATTCTACCTTCAAGTCTGGATAGAGCAGAGGATATACACTGGTGCAGATAGGAGCTGGAGGCACAGGGAATCCAGGATACCTTCAGGACCAGGGGTGGAAGGGGTGATACTGGGAGGGTAGAGGGTGAATGGGTTGGAAAGGGGGAACCGATTACAAGGATCTACATGTGGCCTCCTCCCTGGGGGACACAATGGAAAAGGGGGTGAAGGGAGACGTCAGACGGAAAGATATGACAAAATAATAATTTATAAATGATCAAGGGCTCATGAGGGGGGAGGGAGCGGGTGGGGGGGGGAAAGAACTGATGCCAAGGGCTTAAGTGGAGAGCAGATATTTTGAAAATGATGAGGACAATGAATGTACAGATGTGCTTTACGCAATTGATGTATGTATGGATTGTGATAGGAGTTGTATGAGCCCCTAATAAATTGTTTTTTAAAAATCACATGACAGCAAACACTAGGCAGGCCCAGGAAGTGAACAGTAAGCCCGAAGAGGAATGGGCTTCTCAGAACATGCAACTGGTAGCATCTGCCCCAAAGTATACTTCAGAAAGCAGAAGGGGACGGGAAAGTGGGCAAACGGTAACTGGGATCCCTGGGTACAAGTGGGAAGAGTGCTGACGCACTGAGGGGATTATAGTTAATGCCACACACGGATCTATGTGTGCATTGTTCAACAGGAAATACATATGCTCTCTAATCTTCCACCCAAGCCGTAATGAATTGGTCTGAAAGTCAAAAGTAAAGGAACCTAGCCTGGTCAGCAATTCTGCCGCTTATAGTCATGGTCCATGTAGACCAGCCGTTCTCAACCTATGGCTCGTGACCCCTTTGGGAGTCGAATGACCCTTTCACAGGGGTCGCCCGATTCATAACAATAGCAAAATTATAGTTATGAAGTAGCAGCAAAAATCATTTTATGGTTGCGAGTCACCACATGAGGAACTGTATTAAAGGGGCATGGCATTAGGAAGGTTGATAACCACTGATGTAGACTCTCCATCCTGAAATTATATACATTTAATTGTATGTAAAATGACTTTTTCTGCAGTATTTTGAGTAAAGTACAAAATAATTTCAGAGAGTTAATGGTACATTGCATGTCTGGTTCCCAGTTTTCTTTCTCTTTTTGGAATGGTCTACACACAGCAGTCATAAGGGAAATGTTACCTTCCAAAAACAGGCTGGTAGTTGGTGTGGGTTTTTTCAAGAGGAGCATGGTCTCCTGGTGTGGGACGAGCAGCTCAGGGTGTGACTGCTTTCCATCGCAGGGTGTGATTCCCTCGGGGTGTGACTGCTTTCCCTCGCAGGCACTTTCACCGCCCTCCGGATGTGCTACCAGGGCTACGGGCACCCTTTAATGCTGTTTTTGGAAGAAGGCGGCGTGGTGACCGTCTGCAAAATCAACACTCAGGAGCCGGAGGACACGCTGGATTTTGATTTCTGCAGCACGAACGTCATTAACAAGATCATCCTGCAGTCAGAGGGACTCCGTGAAGCATTTTCGGAATTGGACATGACGAGTGACGTCTTACAGATCACCATGTCCCCCGAGAAGCCTTATTTCAGGTACTTGGAAAACACTGAGCTGTAGTCAGTGTCACCTTACTTACATATTTGCTTGAGACGCAGAGGTCTTATTGTCCAGGGTCCTAGACTTTTCACAATATTAGAGAGTTTTTAATTCTACCTTGTTGTTTTAAAACTTTTTATTGTGATTTAGGTTATGGTTTACAGACTAGGTCATCATTCTTGTATCCAACCACTTGACCAAATCTCCCAATGCCTTGCCTTGTTCCCATGCATTTTTGCCCAGCTCCCCCTTGTTGGACAGTGTCTTCCCCTTCACCCACATTAACAGCTGTGTCCTCTAGCCTCTGACTCCCCCTGCCCCGCTTTCCCCCCCCCCCCAATCCCTGGGGACCTGCAAAGGGTGTTGCTCTTGGAATCCTATTTCCTGATGGATTGATTTTTAATGAGAGTGGTCTCATGCAGTATTTATCCTTCTGTGATTGACTATTTTTCACTCAGCGATAGTATTCTGTTGTGTGTATGTACTAAATACTATATGTATACTCTAGTATTGTGTGTATACACAAACCCTACTACGTGTACGTTTCCATTTCTTGCTACTATGATTAGTGGTGCGATGAGCATGCATGCGCTGTGGTTATGTCCATAGCATGTCTGCCAAGTAGAGGGATTGCTGGGTCAGATGGTATTTCTGTTCCAACTTGTTTGAGGAAGCGCCATCTCACTCTCCACAGGGGTTATACTGTTTTCCTGTCCAGCAGTGCATCAGCCTTTAATATTACAAATCTGGAGATCCAGGAAGGTTTATCCACTCAGGTTTCACAGGTAATGTTGGTTTCTAGTTGAACAGTCTGGTCTCCGATTCAAAAACTAGTCTTTTCATTTTTCTGATAACTTCCTGTTATAGATCGGGTTACATCATAAGGGAAATTGGGTCTAAAGGCATGGAAGGAGGTATTTGTAGTACAGGATATCTTTTCTTCCTTTCCTTCATCCCTCATTCTTTTCAAATGAGTGTAGAATGCAAAAGCAAGTAAGTGTTTTTCATCTGATCCATTCATTATTGAATATCTAGAATGCATGTCTGCTTTCTTAAGTAACTACTAAGGAGAAGAACAGCTTGCAATTGAAGCAAAGAGGAGACAGGTTAAAAAGTACAGACTACCAAAATTGAATGTTACTAAGCACCAAGCTAACACAGTCAGCCCTCTTGGGTTCCATATTTACAGATGTAACCAACGGTGGATAAGAAATACTGGGAATAGAAGAGGAGGTGGAATTAAGTGGTTGCACGGGAGCGGAGAGACCAATTTACCCAGCATCTGTAATGCATTGGTTATCAGTCACCTGGAGATGATTAAAGTTTACAAGAGGATGTGTGTGTGGATTATATGCAGATACAGTGGCCAGGGTTTATAAGGGACTTGAGCGTTCATGGAGCCAGTATCCTGAGCATACTGAGGGACAGCTGTGGAATAGAGAGGCATTCTCACTTAGCTATGCAGGACTTGTGAGGAAGGAGGCAAGGTCAGTGTTACTGTCATGTGACCTCCAGCTCCGTTCTATCACCAAGGCCCTATTTTCCAACTACCAATAAATAGCTATCAATGTAGCTTGATTGTATTTTGATCAGTCGCAAACTGAAGATGCTTATAAAATTCTCTCATTTCTTCACTAGCTTTAAGTAGTTGGTGCATAAATTTGCACAGTAGTATTGCTGAATTTCCTCGTATGTGTCTAGATAGCCTATCAGAGACAGCATTGTACTTCAGGATAGATCTTGAGATGTCCCTTTTGGTGATGAATGCATGCGATTTCCCTGAATTTGCCAGTCCTCGCACAGTAAACCGTGTGATTTTCTGATTCAAAATGGTCAGTTCTGGTTCATTTCAGCTCACCAAAGCCTGGGATAGCCATCTTTAGGCGTTTCATTTCATTTTCGACAACTTCCAGATTTCTTAGACTCATACTTCGTACATTCTAAGTACTAATTATTCTAATCGATGCTGGCAGCTGTTCTCGTTAGAGGCTTGTGCCCGTTAGCAAATGAAGAAGGTCCCTCAGGCTTTGCTCCATTCTCCTCAGCATGGGCGACTCTGCTTTGAGAAGGGACTTGCCTTGTGTGCCTTCCGACCCGAGCGGCTCATCTGCCGGCACTGCCTGCCTCGGACGTGTGTTGTTTTCATGAGGTTTTCCAGTGTCTGGCATGTTCTGCTACTGGCTTGTTCCCCAAAGTGGCAGTCTATCCCTTCTTCGTAGACTGTTCTTAGTCTAGAAGCTCTGCTGAAGCCCCATCCCTTTGGGTGGCTCTGCTGGTATTGTAAAATATCAGGGACATCGCTACCAGTATGGCAGCAACACACAAGTCACCCCAACATGACACACGGACAGACAAGTGTCCTTTAGAGCACTGTAGGACAGAGCAAAACTGCCCCCCACGGTTACCGCGGCTGGCCAGCCTGATGGACGCAAATTGCCAAATCTGTCTCCCATGAGGCAGCTGGTGAGTTCAAACTGCTGACCCTTTGGTTAGCAGCTGAGTGTTTAACCGCTCCACCATAGGGCGGGCACCTTACTGCCCAGGGTATGTTGCAGCTGTTTGTATCTGTTTCACCACCCAAACGAGCTTCCTAAGTGTTTTATTTGGGTGGGAGCGTGGCTGACGGCTGGGTTGGTGAATAAAGGATAGGCGTTCATTTCCCCCTCTAGGTTATCTACTTACGGAAATGCGGGAAGTGCCCACCTGGACTATCCCAAAGACTCCGATTTGATGGAAGCATTTCACTGTAATGAGACACAGGTCAACAGGTCAGTTCTTAAAATAGACGTTGACATTGTTGATATGGGTGAGGTTAGATACCATATTTGTATTAAATTTTTTTAAAATCCAGTTTGTGAATGAAAAGGTACATTTTAAAAAAGTGAATTCTAAGCTATTAGATTTTCTTGGGGGTGGGGGATTTTAATGGTGGATGAGTCTCAAAAAATAAGAGAGAAAACAAATTGGACAAATACTTGATTTTATTCTTCCAGTTACAATTGGCTAATTTTTGTACTTGGAGAAATGAGCACTGCTTTATGGGTGTTTAGTTAACAGCTGTTCGCGCCCCCTTCTGCAGATACAAGATTTCTTTACTGAAGCCGTCTACAAAAGCACTAGTCCTCTCTTGTAAAGTGTCTATTCGGACAGATAACCGAGGGTTCCTCTCGCTGCAGTACATGATTAGAAATGAAGACGGACAGATCAGTTTTGTGGAATATTACTGCTGCCCCGATGAGGAAGAAGTCTCGAAATCGGAGCCATGAGTGTCACCGAGTGACGTTTCCCTGGTGGTTCTTGTTCTGTAATTTGTACTGAAATGTTGTCTTCTAGGCATGGTGGATTGTCCAGAATTGAACTGTCCTGAGGTGCCTGGCCTTCAGCTCATGGGAATCATGAGCAAGTTAATACAGTTTGTGTTGTGCTCTACTTAAGCAGGACATTTCAAGAGTCTGCAGATTTAAAGTTTGATAGGGGCTTGGGTGCATCTCTGAAGTGTTCTTTATTAACTGTGAGAAAAGCATGGGCAGCGTGCCCTCGCTTGAGTTCCGGAGAAGGAATCTGAAAGCAGTGATTCTCAGAGGTTGGTGCCCAGACTAACAGCAGCGTCTTGGAACATTCCAGAAACTCTGGGGCGGGGAGAAGCCAGCAGTCTGTATCCTCCAGGGGGTTCAAATGTGCACAGGAGTTTAAGAATGATTTTAAAGGTTTGCTGCTTCTATTTTTTTTAATTGCTTGCGTTGAAGAGATTGTTCATGTGTGATTGTGATGATATCTTTTTAAAGCACACCTTATGAAGAAATCAGTGAACAGGATATAAAACAGTCTTGAGTGTTAACTTTCTCCCCAACTTGTCCAGTGCTGTATTTATTAGACACCTTCCATGTACTTCTTATCCAAACCAAAGAGTAGAAACCCATAAAACTTAATATGTTGTGCTTTGCTGGGTTTCCATAGAATATAGGTCTTATGAGGAGGTCTGTGTGATTAAGCAATTGGTTGATACCTGTAGGATCTGCAGTTCGAATCCACCAGCCACTCCATGGGAGAAAGATGTGGCAGTCTATATCAGAATTGATTGATGACAATAGGTTTGGTTTGGAATATTTTGTATTCAATAAAATATTTAATAGTTTTCTCACTACTAAATGTGTCTGGCGTGTTCTCTGGTCGAAAAAAAAATCACAAATGACATTTTCATCCTCATTACTTCTAGGTAGCAACAGCCCAGCATCTTTGCGGAGATACTGGCCTTTTGGGCAGACACTTGGTCATTGTGGACTGTGATCTAGTTGCACTGGCCACTTAGGCTCTCTGGCCTTTACCCACTAATTTGACCACTCCCTCCCCCCAAAAAAGTGCCCTCATCACGAAGGCCATTAGTCACAGCACAGGCATATGCTTGGAATGGCCTGCCTTACCTTTAGGCCAGCCCTAGCGGTGAAGAGTGCCCCTAGAGGGATGGCGGGGAAGCCCCTCAGGGTAGGCTCCTCCCTAACCTGGCCAGGGGAGTGGCTGGTAACGGAGACGCCTGGAGCGTGACAAGTCGGAGTTCTGTAACATGTAGTGCTAGCTAGGCGGCTTCCCAACATTCCTGGGAAATAGAATGAAGAGTTGAGTTCTCCACAGACTTCTTGAAGACCCCTTATGATTTCAGAAAAGGAAAGTCGAAATGTATTTTGTTGAGGCAAACACCAAGAATGGTATCCATCAAAAACGTAGGAATGAAAGTAGCGGCTACCATCCCAGGGACTGCCATCTTCCCTTCATTGGAAACGTGCCGTCGTCTGCTTTCTGGTCACAGACGTGCGCCCTGCCTAGCACAGTGGCTGGGATTTCATGGTCATGTAAAGCGCCTCCATGTTCCAGTTATCTTCTACCTGCTTGTTAGTCACTCAGGTTCTCTCTCATTTCCATTTTGATCTAATGTTGCTGATTTTCACAGGTGGAAGCTGTAAGGGACTTGAAAAATGAACTGATGTAATGAGGCTGACATTTTTTGCATATCCAGGCTACCATGTTAGCTGAAGCCATTTATTCAGAAACTAAGCAATTTATAGACCATTCTTACATTGCATTACTGATTCAATACAGAATTTCTTAGGTAGTTTACCTAGTCATTTTTATTATACTTGAGTCTAGCTCCTTCCTACCAAAGACCACCAGAGGGAGCACTTTGCAGGAATAGGTTTATTTATTTATTTATTTTTAGGTTTGTTTTTAAAAGCTTTAATTTTTGGAACGTCCCTCATTTTCTTTTTTAGTGGTATTGTGGTTAAGGAGTCTGGATGCTGAGCCGAAATCCTGCTGGTGGGTAGTTGGAAGCCACTGGCATCTCCGTGGGAGAAAGACCAGGTTTTCTACTCCCATATGTAGTTAGCGCCAGTATTGCCTGGGTAGCAGTGAGTTTTAATCACTTGTGATTTTTTTTTAGTGGTATTGTGCTTACCCTGAATGGGTAGTAACATTTCCATTTTTAATTTGCTAAGACCCTATTTGAAGATGTAGACGTAGTGCTTTAACAAAATTGATTGAATTTCCATTTTAGGATAATAAAAAATGATGAAATTCTGCGTTTCCATTAAAAATATACCTGGAAACAATCGCTTTTATAAGAATCTAAGGAATTTCTGTGGCTGGCTGAAGGGGTCTCAGTAAAGGGCACTAGCTGCTGGACAGGCGATGTGTGCCACTGGACTGGGGCACAGGGGGCGTTTCAGAACTGGCTCTGCCATGAGTGTACCCTGCCGGCCCTCTGCCGCCACCTGAAACCAGACGTGAACGAAGTTCTCTTTCCTCCGTTACCTTGGCCATCGCTTTCACTCAAGAAGGGTGGTCTCACTTTTACATGTGGGTAAGGTTACAGCTAACCCAACAACAGTCGGTAGGTCTAACTTGAAATTCCCATTCCAGATGTGGTTAGCTCATGTTCCTGTCAGAAATCACCCTCAAGTGTGTCTGCTAGCCCCACCTGTCACTACACGAGGTTTTGATAATTCGCAGAGTAAGTGGAGTAGGGTTTCTTTTTTAAATTAATAGCTTGTTGATGAAGATGTTCTTTTCGCCATCGGGCTGGCTCTGATCCCCAGTGACCGCGCTTGCACTGTCCTCACAGCTGCTGGGCTTGGGCTCACTGTTTCCGCCACAGTGTCACTTCCTCTCTGGGTCAGTCTGGGAAGCCTAGAGAAACAAATCCATGGACACACAAATGTGTATAAGGGAGAGGTTTATATACAAGAGCAATTGAACATTGAGAAACATCCCAGCACAGTCCAGATCAAGTCCATACGTCTGACATTAGCCTATATGTCAATCCATAAAGTCCTCTTCAGATTCACGAAACACGTGCAATGATGCTCAATGCAAGATGATCACAAGCTAGTGGGTAGAAAGTCTTTGGATCCAGTGGTGGTGTAAGCATCTCAGCACTGGCAGCAGTCACACGGCTGCTCCAGCACCCAGGGCTGCATCAGGGTAGGTCCATGTGGCTTCTCAGGGATGTCTTGCAGGAAGTGAGCCTTGTCAGTTGAAGCAGGGAATGGGCTAAGGCAGCTGCACCCTGGACTGACCATCACAAAGCAAGAGACCTGAGAACTAGAAAGGCGAGGCTCACCAAGCCATTTATCCCTCCGCCCTTCAATTAACCCCACATGTTTATCGGCCAGGTTGGCACAAAAAACTACCTCAATGCTGCAGAAACTTGTGACTTTGAACACAGCTTACAAGGACAACTCTATGGGGAAAAACAAGTGTATGAGTGGTTTTCTCATCAAGTGATGACAAACCTTGTTATGGACGTCCATCAACTTCCCAAATGGATGAAAATGTTGACTTGTGCATTTGGAATTATTTTCAAAAGGTCAAACTGTTAATCAAGCTTCCTATTTAGAGGTTCTGAAAAGATTGCATAACAGTGCGACAACAAAGGCCTGATTTGTGGCAGATGGGAGACTGGTTTTTGCCACCACGATAATGCACCTGCTCACGCAGCCAACTCAGTGCACCAGTATTTGGCACCACACAGCATTCCTCTCTTGACCTCACTCCGTTCAAATTCTTTTTGTTTCCGAGAATGCATAGGGACACGAAAGGACAACAATTTGATGACAGGCCTAGAAGAGGTGAAGAAAAAAACGAGGGAGGTGCTGTCAGTCATCCAAACAGATGTGTTTGAAAAACGTATCCAAGAATGGGATTGCAGATTTGACAAATGTATTAAGTGTAATGAAGAGTACTTTGAAGATGATAAAGTCTTTTTGTAAAAAAATTTTCAATACACAGCTTCGGGAAAAAAATTCGAGTTTTTTTGGTACCCCTGTGGGCTCTGGCAAGATGTTTCCAGTAGTCATTGGCCTCCTACTAATTGTAAAAAGCCAGGGTTTTCCTCTAGGCCACTCCAGAAGCCGCTTTGCTCCTCAGCTGTAGCATATTACTCCTTGCATCCATGCCAAGTAACAATAACCAAGATAACCAGTGAACAAAGAATGTGGGCTGATTCACACCGGCTACTAAGATCACGTCTTAATGTCTTTGTTAACAGATAATGTCCTCCACAATGGGTCAATAGCAACGGGGCTCAAGTCCAGATCTATATCACATAGGGGATTGTGGCTGGAAGAGCCATGAACTGACTCATCACCAGCAAGTCAGGCTTTACTCCCTCCACGTCACTAGGGTCAGCTGTACTTTGAGGGTCGTCCAAACTGAGGGGCTGGTTTTCTGGCACTGTCAGACAGTGTTTGACTGCTACTCTTAGCTACCCAGTGGCTAATCCCTCAGAAGTGGACTCCCTATTCCTTCCCCGGTTGCTGTTCTTTTTTTAAAATAATTTTATTGGACTAGTACAACTCTTAATACATCCATTGTGTCAAGAACATTTGTACATTTGTTGTCATCAGTCTTAAAACATTTTCTTTCTACTTGAGCCCATGGTATCAGCTCATTGCCCGCCCACCCCCGCACCCTTCCTTCCTCCCTCACGAACCTTTGATAATTTATCAATGATTATTTCTTCATGTCTTGCACTCTGATAAATGCTGTTCACTATGGGAAACCCTGCTGTCTGAAATACTGGCGGCTTAGCTTGCAGCATCGTAGCACCGTGCCGACTGCTCCAAAGTATGACAACCGGACAGATGGTGTGTGGGGGGGTGGTGATCAATATAGTAGAGACGAACAGTGGCTTTCTATGTTGATAATGTGCAGGATATTGATAGCGGCCTTCATTGGAGAACTAGAGGTATTCAGGATATTTGAATCGATGTCAGAACAGTTCTTGGTCCTTGCATGAGAAGGCTAGCAGAATCTCTGTAGCCTGTAATCTTAGACTTGGTACCTGAGGCTTGGTCCTTAAATGGGTATTTTGCCCCAGGATTTCTGGTTGTATGCCCCCCCCCCGCCCCCACTGACTGTGGTTTCTGGCCTATCGGCCATACATGGATTACTCTTGCAAAATGATGGGTGAACCAACCAAACTGAAGCGGGTCTTCATTGAGTTGTCAGAACAGGCTGTGTGTTTGCTAGTAAGTGTTTATTAACATCTGCTACCAGGCACTTAAACATAGGCTTATTTCTGTTTCCCTCACTAAGTAGAGAGATGGTAGGGAAGTAGCTCCTCAACACCACACAGCTCAGTGCCTGCGTGCCCATTCGCAAGAATGGATAGGCTGGGCATCACATTGGCTATTTAGGAACATTGGACTTTGATGGCACCCGATTTTCCAGATGATTGGCTCCCGCGGAATGAATGAGAAAATAGCTTTACTCTCATCTGCAGGTCTGTGGGAACGCTGCTTTCTATGAGACTAGTGTGTGGACACTCCTGATTCTTAACACTGCGCGACTTTAGGAAGCAGAAAACACACAGAACTTTGGGATGTGACATGGGTAGCAACGCATTTTTGTCAGGTGTGATAGCTGTCATCACAACCACAATTTCTTAAAGAATTTTAACCCCAGAACCTATCTTGCGGACTGCAATTTTATGTGGATAATAAAGAACTGGAATGATAAAACAAAATTCAAATGCAAAAACTACACAACATTTTTTAATGGTTTTCTGTTTTATACCATTTTTCCCATTGATATATGTTTGCCTGTTTGAGATATTAAGACTTAGAGATTTTATAAAACAGTAAAAATTTTTAACTTGGGGAGGACACCCCCAAACAAAGGTTGAGTGACCATTCCATCCTGATACTTTGTTTTTTCCGTAGCCGCTGCTGAAAATCCAACTTCTTAATTACCGACTGCTGCTATGTCAGTAATATCACAGGTGCTTAAAACTCTGCCGGCATCGAGTCCAGGCTGACTCAAATTCTGAGACTAATTTTTTCCCCTGCTGATTCTACTTTTTGCTTTAAATAAATCATTTTATTGGAGGCTAGTACAACTCTTAGCACAATCCATACATTCATCTATTGTGTCAAGCACATTTGTACACTTGTTGCCATCTTCATGCTCAAACCATTTTCTTTCTACTTGAGCCCTTGGTATCAGTTCCTCATTTTTGTTCCCTCGCTAACAAACCCTTGATAATTTATAAATTACTAGTATTTTTTTCATGTCTTACGCTGTCCGATATCTCCCTTCACCCACTTTTCTGGTGTATGTCTGCCAGGGAGGGGGTTATATGTAGATTATTGTGATTGATTCCCCCTTTCCACCCTACCTTTCCCTTCCCTTCCTGGTATTGCTACTCTTAAGGGTCCTGAAGGGATCATCTGTCCTGTATTCTGTGTTTCCAGCTCTGACCTGTACCAGTGTATATCCTCTGGTCTAACTGGATTTTTAAGGTAGAATTGGGGTCATGATAGTGGGGAGGAGGAAACATCAACAGACTAGAGGAAAGCTATATGTTTCATTGGTGCTACTGCACCCTGACTGGCTCGTCTCCTCCCCAAGACACTTCTTTTTAAGGGTATAAAATGACTTCTGTCCAGTTGCCTACAGATGAGCCTTGGGTCTCTACTCCGTACTCTCATTCACAATGATGATTTTTTTGTTCTTTGATGCCTGATACCTGATCTTATCGACACCTGAGACTGTAACTATTGAAGGGAGTAGAAAGCCCAGCTAGTGGTTTTGAACTGCCTGCCATGCAGATCGCACACAGCCCAACTCGTAACCACTTACACCACCGGGGCTCTTTCATGAGTGATGGGCTCTAACAAATGAATTAACTTTCTCACAGTCTAGAAAGCTGAGACTCCAAATGGCAGTTGCCAGCTCTAGGAAAAGGCTTTCTTCATCAGCTCTGCTGGGATGCTCTGGTGTCTGCAGCTTCTTTCCTGGTTCCTCGGAGACCTCCACGTGGCTTGGCATTGGTCTTACCCATCTCGGCTCTACTTACCATTTCACCACATTCAGATCTCAAGAGAGATGTTAATGACACACCCACTACTAATACTGGCTCATTAACATAACGGAACGCAACCTCTTCTCAGTTGAGATGATGATCTTCGCAGGTATAGAGGTTAGGATTCACAGCACATACTGGGGGTCTGGGGTGAGACGTCGTTCAACCTATGGACATTATATGGTAGTGGAAGCGACTCTTCGGAGAGCACTTTGGTCAGTTCATGAGATCCTGGGTAAGAATAGCAGCTCCTCATCTAGACAGAGCTCCTATGAATATAGAGAGAAACATTTCAGAGAGAGGATGCTGGCAAGTTCTAAATCTGAAACACGTCAGGCTGAAGGCTCCTTACTCCCTTCATTGCAGGTCAGACAGCAGGCTGCTGGCTCACATGCCCAAGAACCAGATGTCAGAGGCTGATGAGTTAGATGGAAGAGAGAGTGGGTGTGTGTTTTCTAGAACTTCTATATCTTGGTTCCCTCCAAGGAAATAGATTGGTTTCCAACTGATTGTTTGCTCCCATCAGCTCACCAAATGTAGAATCATTACATTATGGAAGAACAGAACAGATAGTCCAATCTCTGCCAAACCACTGGGAAACCTAGTCAAGTCGACACACAAGATTAACCATCAAAGTAATTACCCACAATTCGGGAAGTTTGATTTATAATTACCAGGCTGGCCCTGAACCACTGAGGCAAACATCTCATTCCTAGTTTCTTCATGGACAAGAACCCCTCTGATGTCAGTGGGACACATGGGGCACCTATTTTAGAGGCGTCAGACATTTCCTCCGAAAGCTATCTTTCAGTGACCTCACACAGGTTGTGAGAAAAAACATGTCCTTACCAGTGTACTAAGATGTTGACAATAAACTGCTTAAGCAACGCAGAATTCAACAACAACAAACCCACGATGAAGAGAGTGAGCTTAGAGGTAGAAAAAGAAATGGAAAGTCCTGGCGTCCAGGAACTGCGACTCCAAGCAAGCAATCAATCCTTTCCTCCTGGGCCAGGCTCACGGGCGTTTCCCCGCCATGCTTAGAGCTAAGTGGGCCTCTCCCCTGGAGTCCTTGGTCAAAGCTACTCTGCTGCTAGAGCTGTTGATGAAACACATTCGTGATGCAGAGTTTGTTCTCAACCAGGATGGCTTTATTGCTGACCGTCTTGTATAGTATCTTCATCTGTACCAATAGCAGAAAGCCTAGGGGAAGGGAGAAACCCACTTGAGTGAGTGATCTTGCAATTTCCCCACGAGCGGCCCATCCTCTCCCCTGTCACTAAGCCACAGAGCCTTATTTGATTCCAGGGCAGCTGGCTTGGGTTTGGGGGTTTCTGTGAGCAATGATGGGGTTTTACCTGGGTTGAGCTCAGCAGGAAGCAATGGACTCTTTCCCCTTATTACCGACCATGCTCCCCAAACGCTGTCCCCGAGAGACTTCCCAAAGGGGGGCAGGACTGGGGGGTTGCACTCTAAAGAAAGAGCAGTGACGTTTCCATTTGGTCCGATGTCTTCATTCAGGGCGCTGTGCTTTTGTCTCAGCTCAACGACTGTCTTCACTCAGAGCCTCTGATGCAGTCCATGGCTTCCAGGTGACCTCTTCTCGTGGTGGGACAGTCCATGCTCCCACCACAAGGTGGCAGGATACCCTTGGCTAAACTCCGGTCATATGGAAACCTGGCTCAGTGCCAATAGTGGCTTAGTGACACTAGGTTAGAGTAGAAACCCCGGCAGGTTTTGAGGTGAGGGCTGTAACTTTCTACTGGAGTAGAAAGCCTCATCTTCCTCTGTATTTTATCTTCTTCGGATTTCAGTAATTGTGTCAGGCTTTTGGATCTATAATGCTCTCATGTTTCTGGCAGCACACTTTTAAAGATGTCTCCACACTAGCCTGGTGGGAGCTTTCCAGAGTTACCAGCCTTTTGCTTCACGCAACTAGAAGGCCATGAAGTCAGAGCACAGGTGTCAATCAATAGGCACAGCTTGATTCAGTGCATGACCACAGTGGGGCCAGAGGAAGGAACCTGGGGCTGTAAAGGCCGAGGCACGGGGCTGCTAACCGCAAGGTCACTGCGAGTCAAAATCTACTCATGTGAGTGAGTTTGGGTTTTGGTGCTGTTTGTTTATAAATGGGGGCCAGGACCTCTGCTAAGCGCTGGAGATCACTTCATCTCTTCTCGGAGACACGAGAGAGGGATTCAGCAGATAGGAAAGCCATCTTGTCTCTCTCTAGACCTAGAGCTCTCTCTCACTCTCTGACATCGAGTCGATGCCTCGATGCTGACTCTTAGTGATCCTTCTCCACTCCGTGGGTTTCCGAAACTGAACTATTAACGGGAGTAGAAAGCCCAGTCTTTCTCCTTCGGAATTGCTGGTGGTTTCGAACCGCCCACCACATGGACCGCAGCCCAGCAGGTAACCACTACAACATCAGGGCTCTTGCCCACCCTGACTCATGAAGAGTTAGTTCCCAGTGTTCTGCTAAAGTCTTGTTCTGAGGATCAGCTACACAGTTCTTTGGTCAGGTCGTCATTGTTCATGAAGTCTTTATTATGCTCTGATGTGGGACCCCAAATCTCTACCAAACTGCAAAAGCATTCTTACACCCTCAGGCCCCTCGGAGGCCTGGTGGCATGGTGGGGGCTCAGTCTCAGGAGCCCACGGGGTCAGTTCTACCCGGCCAGAGGGTTGCCATGAGTCGGCACTGAATTGACGGCCGTGGGTTTGGTTTGGGCTGACTCTTACCGTCCCAGCAAGGCCACATGCTTTGCCTGAAACAAAACCAACCCTTCATCCCTCCTTTGAGGCAAAGGCCATGTAATGTTGATGTCACCAAAATGTACACTACTGGCCATTCCCCCAAAGAAGTCAGGTGGGTAGAAGTCCACTGGGGTGCTTGTTAGTAACTGCTTTGTTCTCAGCAAGTCCATAGGGAAACTGGGGCGGTTACAAAGCGAATTCATTGACACCTAAGAATCAGAAAGAGGCTTTGTAGACTCTAGACCATGGGTCCTCAAATCCCGCCAAGGATATTTATCCAGGCCGCCGGGTGTTTGTGCCCCATTTTGTTTTTTACTTCAAAATAAAATATGTGCAGTGTGCATAGGAATTTGTTCTTTTTTTTTTTTAACTATAAACTGGCCCTGCAATGGGTCTGAGGAACGGTGAACTGGCCCCTTGTTTAAAACATTTGAGGATCCTTGCTCTAAACCATGGAAGGATGCCTCCTTCAAAATGAGCGAATTTGAAGATTTCCAAAAGAAACCCCCTCCCTTTTCCCATCGGCTTCTTCCTTCAGGGGACCAGTGATAGATGAAATCATCGCTTCGGAAATCTTGTGAAGGGCTGGCGGCTAGTAAACCAGTCACTGCTGGTCCCCTGCCCCTTCATTCTGCGACACCGGAGTCATATGCCTGCGGAGTCAAGAGAGGCCAGACCTATGTGAAGTGTATGTCACACAACCCAGGATTCCACAGGCGGCTCTCTCGGAGTTGGGGCACAGGACTCACCCCAGAGCGTTCCATCCTTACTGCCCTCGGTTCCACCCTCCCCCCCTCAACCTTCTCCCTTTCTACCCAAACACCCATTCCAGGGCTCTGGACACCCTGCTTCTGTGGAGGTGTGGTTCGACCAGGCTCCCTGCCCATACAGAAAGCCTGCAAACACCCTCCTCCAGAAGCGTCAGCGTGCAGCGTAGCATCTGAAAATCGCCGTGAGTCCTGCAGGAACTATCCTGAGCTGCTTTACTTGGCCCAGATTGGCTTTTCCCAGAGCTGCCCTCCCTCTGTCAGTTAACCAGGGGGCATCCCCGGACCAGCTCTCTTACAGAACAGAAGCATCAAGGACTTACCCTGCTTCCCCTGACTGTGCTCCCTCAGGCCTCTGCGCCTCTGCATAGAGAACTCCTCCTCCGGGCAGGGCCCTCTCTCCGCCACCTCGACGAGCTGTTGTGACTTGTCCTTGGGGAAACAGTTCAGGTGTCAGCCTCCATGGTCGTCCGGCTCCCCTAGGCCGTCTCTTTCTGCGCCCCTCACCCTTAAGACCCCTCACCGAGCCTGCAGCAGTGGCCTCACATCCTCTCGGGCCTGGTTCCCGACAAGCTCGCTGTTCTCTTGCGGTGGTGACCGAGTGCGAGTGTGACTTACCTTCTTCCCACCTGCAGCTGCTCTCTCCACGTGGGAGGGGCTCCCCTGTGCTTGTTGATGCGGGTAGTGACAGAGGACCCATAGGCCCCGAAGCCTTAAGTGACTTTGGGCTAGAGCGCTGTTTTCAGGGCAGAGCTGGGATTCCCCAACCGAGTGCCAAGACTGAGCAAGAGTGCCATGCCCTTTTCACTGCTGGGACCCAACTACGTGGAGGAAGTTCAGTCAGCCCACCGTCCCTACGGCATGGCAGACAAGCCCCCACCCCACGCGCAGCCCCTGGGGTGAAACAGGTGTGCTGTCTTTTCTCTAGTCCATGTTCAACACACCTGTCCATTTTGGTGGGCCTAGGAGAGCTCCCGGTGGCTCGGTTCAAGACAGCATCCCCTGTGGCTGGCTGTGTGGAGTTGTGGCCTCTGCTCCTCACAAGGGAGAGCCCAAGCT
Organism: Tenrec ecaudatus; assembly: GCF_050624435.1. Classification (NCBI taxonomy): domain Eukaryota; kingdom Metazoa; phylum Chordata; class Mammalia; order Afrosoricida; family Tenrecidae; genus Tenrec; species Tenrec ecaudatus. Next base: position 33,311,771 of record NC_134531.1, on the reverse strand, counting down.
TGTGAGTAAGGAAGACTGAAGAGGGATCGTCGCACCTGAATGATGGGGCTGCTGGCGCCACTCTGCGCTTCCCACCCGTCCACACCAACGACTGCAGGGGCAGCTGACGGGCTCAGCTGCCAAGCTTTCAGCAGGCCACCACTTAGCCTGCTGTGCCACCAAGGTTCCTTCCATAGGAAAGTTGGGCCAAATCATTTCTCCTCTCGTTGGGAATTTACTCATAAAGCATAGCAAAAGCCCAGTCATCCAGCCGCCTGCCAGTACAGTAGGCAGAACAGAGCTTCATCACCAAGGCCTTGCCCAAGTGTGATCTGGCTGACCCAGAACCTGCTGAATACCACCGATTCGTTTTCCACAGATCCCCACTCCCGATCCCCACTGCCACTCCACTTTTCTTTGGCTTAACCTCTGCAGCCCTTCAGTCAAGAAGAGGCCATACTTCCATGACGTCCCCATGACCATGAGGACAGTAGGTCAGGGGAGAAGGAATGGGCATTGAGGCGCTTCCCCACCCATAAAGAGAAAGAGTGGTTTCCCTTGACCCTTCTGTTGGCTTCTTCACTTAAGACCCATCAAAAGTTCTATCTAAATAAGTTCTCAACATTCCACTGTCCCAGAGACGCGTGTCAGGGATGCTCTGGGTTTTCATGATTTCAAGAGTTGTAGAGTTGTAGAAATTGCTAATATTTCTTGAGCCCTGACTGACTATACCAGGTGGTATGCTCAGTGCTTTATGTGAATCATCTCACATGTGAACACTTCCATGTTCTAGAGTGCAATCTAAGCCCAGTTGTTAGATGAGAAAACCGAGCCTGAGAGGAACTTGTCCAATGTCTCATCGGAAATGGTAGAGTTCGCATCCAAACCGAGGCTCGCCTGACTTGAGAAGGCAAAGTAAAATGCCATGACATGCAAAGATCTAGAGTGAGGAAACCAAAAAGGAAGAACACACTCAGCAAATCTTCAACTGAAGGGGGAAAAAACGCAAGCTTCAAGTTGCAATATTAGAAAATTCTGTGGGCAAATTATTGAATGGTACAGGAAACGTCAAAAGATGGTAGAAGGAATATACAGAGTCACTGTACCAACAAGAACTAGTCAACATGCCACCAGTTCAAGAAGTAGCATATAAGCAAGAATCAATGGGGCTGAAGGAAGAAGTCCAAGCGGCACTGAAAGGATTAGCCAACAACATGATTGATTCCAGGAATTGAGGGAACACCAACTGAAATGTTTCAAAAAGCTGACGAAGTATTCTTCAGAAGCACACACTCATCTGTGTCAGGAAGTTTGGAAGACAGTTACTTGTCCAATTGACCAGAAGAGATCCATATTTGTGCCCATTCCAAAGAAAGGTGAGCCAACGGAATTCTTAAACTATAGAAAAATACCAGACATGACATTTAAGTAATCGCTTGTCAAAGATCATCCAACAATGGCTGCAGCAGTTCATTAACAGCCACCAGAAGTTCAGACCTGATTCAGAAGGGGACGTGGAATGAGGGATGTCATTGCTGATGTCAGATGCATCTTGGCTGGAAGTAGAGAACACCGGAAAGATATGTACTTGTGTTTCCTTGACTCTGCCAAGACACTTGACTGTGTAGATAATAAACCATGGATAGCCTTGGGGGGGGGGTAATGTCAATTTCAGAACACTTAATTTTTCTCACTCAGAACTTGTATATGGATCAGGAGGCAGTTGGGCTGACAGAAAAGAGGACTAATGCATGGTTTAAAATCAGGAAAGGTCCCCAATAAAATGATTTTTTTTTAAGTCAGGAAAGGTGTGCCTCAGGGTTGTATCCTCTTACAGTTTGTTCAATCTAAGGTGTGCCTCGGGGTTGAATCCTCTTACAGTTTGTTCAGTCTGTGTGCTAAGAAGATCATCAGAGGAGCTGGACTATATGAGGAAGAAGGTGGCATCAGGATGGGAGGAAGGCTCATTCACAACCTGCAGTATGCAGATGACAGCACCTTGCTTCCTGAAAGTGCGGAGGACTTGAAGCACTTAATAACTCAATGTGAAGAAAATAATATCATCACAAATTGATCAATAGGGAAACATCTTGATTAATCAAGAAAATAGTGACGTTTTCAAGGATTTCATCTTGCTTGGATCCACAATCAATGTTTATGGAAGAACCAAAAGACACATTGTGTAAATCAGTTGCACATGCCCTTTTAAAAGTGTTGAACAGCAAGGATGCTGTTTTGAGGATGAACGTGCACCTGACCCAATCCATGGTATTTTCAATTGCCTCCTACACATGTGAAAGTTGGACATTGAATAAGAAAGACCAAAGAATAGTTGGTGCATTTGAATTATGTGGTGGTGAAATATTGGAAATACCATGAACTGCCAATATAACAAACATGTTTGTCTTGGATGAATATAGTGTAGTCAGAATGCTCTTCTGAGGCAAGGGTGTTGAGATTTCATTTGATGTACTTTGGACATATCACTAGAGAGACCAGTCCCTGGAGAAGGACATCATGGGAGTGTGAAGAGGCAGTGAAGCCACCATCTGAAGTTACAATCTCTATTGGACAGCGGAGGGACCCAGGAAAAGTGACTTTCCCAAAGTCACAAAGACAATAGCTTGCCGAGCTCCAGACCATTCTCTAAATGTGACCTTATCCTGTCTCTTCATACTTGATATACATTGACTTCTAAAAACTTATCTTTATGTGTATGATCACTAATTTGAAAATGACTTCTTGGTTAAAAAAAAATCAACACAGAGACTCAAACTAGAAAGTAAACGTCTCCCCAAGTCCTATGCCCCAGAGATATCTTCACTAAGGGGACACCTTAATCTACAAAGGGAGATGTTTTTTCTATGCCACCCCCCATATTCTTTGAGACATTAAAAATCTCACTCGAGGCCCTTGCAGCTGTCGCCTAATCTTGAGATGAACTGACGCCACGGAGTGGAGCCAGGCCCGCTGTACCTTGTCTGAGGCCGCGTCACAGGGCCAGAGCTTGACTTAGTGAGGGCAGTGCAGTGAGTGTGGTCAGTGGGTCTCCGAAGGGGGGGGGGGTAGGAAGCACAAGTACAGTGGAGAACGAGCTGACTTCCAAGGCATCTGGGATTGATTATTCCAGCGAGATGCCAAAACAGAGAGAGCAATCCTTGTGCTGCTTCTCAACATCTGAGCTTTGGCAGCGGTCCTATGGCTTTGCTCAGCAGTTCTTGAGGAAAGAGATGGAAGCTTGTTTCAGGGGAAGGGAACCTTTCCTGACTCAACTTCTACTACAGCAGAGTCCTTCAAGGACTCTCTTTACCCCCTTATTTGGGTGCTTTGTCGCCCTCCCGCAGTACTTCGCTGGGTTGGATAATTCCTTGCAGGGGGCACACAGAACTCACAAACGATCCTCACAATTATGGGGCTTGTTAAACACGTTAGCAGGTTACAGTTTAGGTGAGAAGTGCTCAGGATACAGTTGTTCAGTCAGGACGGTTTATGTTCTGTCGTGCCTACAGGCGGGCCCCTCTCTGGACCTCAGCTTCTTGGCGTGGCCTCTGCTCAGCTCAGACAATGCCACAAAGTTCATTTGGTGCTGTTTCATTAGCCCCAAAGACATGCCACTCTGCTGTAAGCCTCAATCCAAAGGCACTCAGTTCCAGCCCAAGGCCCCAGGAAAACCCAGCTCCCCCAGTTAAGTGCCTCGAGGTACCCTACTCAACAAAGCCGCCTCCTGCCCCAAAGCACTCTGCTTTCCTTGCTCTTTCAGCTGGGAAGTCCACTGCTCTGTCTCATGCTTTGGCCCCTGGTTCTGCTGCTCCTTGGCCACTCCTTGTGGTGTCGAAGCTGTCTTCTGGACCAAGGAGGCTCACTGTGCAAGGATCTCAGGGTGCAAAAGATGCACCCCACTCTTCTCTTATTGGTAGTGAAGTCCTCTAGCTCCTGCTCCAGAGAGGGCTCATTTTATACCCTGCTGGATGCACTCACACGTGGCTGACAAAACGGGTTCCAGCATAACACCAGTTGTGAGGATGGCTGGTGCTTTGTTTTGTTTTACATAAGACCTTGGTGAGATGGAGCCAATGCAACATTATTTTTTATAAATTCCTATTGTATCTATCACAGAGTGTCAGCTGGACTTGGCTACAATGCTTGGCATTGTATGGGATAAATACATATCATAACAGTAGGCCCCTATAACACCGGATTCTAAGGGACTACAAGGGAAGAGCTACAGGTAGTCCCCAATTTACAATACATTTGAGTTAAAGATGAACCGCACTCGCAGCACCTTACCATTAGTAAGGTGTACTACACACAACACGGTCGTGTGAAATTTGCTAACATTATCACTCTCAGACATTCCTTTACTGCTCACAACACTGTGGCCTGGTCTACAATAAAGTCAGTGTGGTGTCAAGCGTCATAATGGATAACATGTTGGGAAATGTCCAATTGTGACAACAGACAGCCATTGAACTGTACACCTGCCCGACAGCTGGTAAAGCTCCACCCTCATTGTAATAACACTGTTGCCCACCGTGCCATAGACGAGGTGATGTTGACCCTACACACAACAGAATGAGACAACTGCCCGGTTCTGCTCCTAGCCTCACAATTGTTCTTATGTTTGAGACCACTGTTGCAGCCACTGTGTCCATCCAGCTTACTGAGGGCCTCCTCTTTTGGGCTGCCCCTCATACTTTAGGAAACATGATGTCTTTCTCTAGGGACTGGTCTGCCTTGACAACATGTATAAAGTGAGAGGGGGACTCACCATCCTTGCCTCTAAGACCAGGCATGATCTTACTCAGAGTTTCTAACTGTGAGAAGCACCAGCTAGCTGTTCCTGTGCAGTGGAGTCATTCAAGTTGCTGTACCTATAACACCTGCACTATTTATACCCCCGGTAGCATAACTCTCAAAAGAATCGTGGCACCGCAGGTTCTTTTTGGGTATTCATTAAAGTCTAACTGTCCATTTATATCTGATGTTTTCAACACTCAAAGACCAATAAAGATCAGTTGTATAAAGATGCTGATAACAACAGGCAGTAATACTGGAAACTAAAAGTAAAATGAGGCCTTTGACCTACAACCACTTTCACTGAGAGTTTCCAGAATGGAAGCCTACCGTAAGTTCGGGACTCGCTGCAGCTACCACCCTCCCCCTCCCCCCCCCCCACACTGGACTGGACCCGATCCCCTGCTAGCAGAGGCAGTTTGCTTAACTAGCAGCAATACCAGGAGTGCCTCCCCCGACTGGAAGCATCCAGGAAAAGCTTTGATGGGCACAGATCCATGGGAAGGGCCACGTTCAGAACTCACCTTTGCAGGAGGATAAGGAGCTGCTTTGTCTCTCTGCTTTTAGGATGCTCACGTCCATATATAAAGATTTGAATTATCAGACACTGTAGGGAGTTAAAAACAAGACCAAAAAACCTCCTTAATTGCAAGCCAAACTCAGCAGGGGACCAATGAAACTGAGCGTCACAAGATTACATTTCAAACGGGAACGCCTATGCCGTATTTCACAGGCTCCCTAGCAAGGGGGTTAGAGAGTCTAGACCGAAGGCTGGTTAGGCACCCTCTGCACCTCTCACGGTGCCTGCCTGGTACTCCATACGTGGGTGCGGGAAGCTGCGCAGGAGACCGACGGCAGCCCTCTGGAAAAGGTGGCTGTCAGAGTGGTTTCCCTCGGAGGTTCCAAACAACTGTAACCAAAGAGTGCATACACGTGAAATCTGGACACGTGTCCCAAATTTGCATTGGGCCCTATTCTTAGGTACTTTTCCATTTTATAACTGAATTCTGCTTCCGGCCAAGATGGAATAATAGGGATCAGATGTATCATCCTGCTGGAGACAAGCAAACACAGACAAAGCTGACAGGATATGGGTGAGGTTAGCCGGGCACTGGGGATCAGGCAACAAATGACAGTGACCTCTAAGACGCAGAAGTCACATGGAGTCAGTCCTCAGAGTCCCGCCAGGCTGTAATGCGGCAGGGAAACCAAGCTGAGCTCCAGAGACTCTCTCAGTTGAAAGAGAGCTGAGAGTCCTGGGAGATTGGCAGCACATCTCACCAAGAAGAGGTGGTGGCTCAGAAAAAGAGCATCTGCTGTGGGCCCCCTTCAGGTATTCATGCTTGTGAGGATACTACCCAGGGCTGCAGAATCATCCACAGGGATCCGCCAGCATGACCTTATGCTTACACAGGACCAATTCACCCTCCCACTTCCATCAAGTCGACACGACTCATAGCAACTCTGAAGGGCAGGGTCGAACTGCCCATGTGGGTTTCTGGGACTTTAACGCTTTACGGGAGTAGAAAGCCTTCTTTCTCCCACAGAGCGCCTGGTAGTTTAGAACTGCTGACCTTGTGGTAGGTATCCCAATATGCAACCCACTATGCTAACAGGGCTTCTGGGTCATAATTAGGTCTAGGCTAAATGCTCTCAAAAGAGTTTTGCTGGTACAGTAATTGAGTGCTAGACTGTTCACAGAAAATGGTTGGTGGTTCCAAGGGGGCAAGACCTGGTGACCTGCCTCCTCAAACGTGACAGTGAAGAAAACTCGAAGGGGCAGTTCACCTTCAATAACAACACACGCTGCTTTTCTCCCATCTAACACAGTTTAAAAGCAAGGCCCAAATAGTTCCCAAGTAATTTGAATTCCAGAACAAGGTTGGAGAAGGTTGAAGATCTAACAAGATAAGCTTATGATATGTCTAAAATCCACATAGAGATGATCAGGCATGCAAAGAAGTGGACAACTATGACTCAGAAGGAGAAAAACTGATGAATTAAAACCAACTCAGAACTGACAACAGAGGGTCACATTAAAAGAGAATGGTTATTTTAATTGTATTTTGTAAATTCAGAAAGGGAGCCCTTGTAGTCCAATGATTTAAGCCTCAGGCTGCTAGCCACAGGGAAGGTTGGTTCAAATCACCCAGCTGCTCCATGGAAAAAGGATGAGGCTGAATATGTGTCTACAGATTTATAGTCTTGCAAACCCTAGGTAAGATTGCTACAGATCAGAAATGGCTAAATAGCAAAGGGTTATTGTTTTTTTAATATGTTCTAAAAGTTAAGCAGGCCCCACACTGAGGTGAAACACAAAGGGAATGCAACAGAGCAGCAAGGGGAGCAAAGCAACAAAATCCCTAAGGAATCCTGAAAACAGACTTCCCACTCAGAGGGCAGGGCTGGGTACCTCATCAGACTCGGTCTGAAAACATACATAAGGGTCAGCAGAAAGATGTGGAACTGTTTATAGGTCTTTCTTCTCCTTTTTTCCCTATGTCTATCTATATAAGATAGGCAAGATAAACAATCCCCAAAACAATGGGACTGACAGTTCCAGGGGGACACGGGAGAAGAGTGGGCAAAGAAGGGGAGAGAAAACAAACCCAGGGACAAGGGAACCACAAGAGATCTCAAATCTATGGCAAGGAGGGTGTAGAATGCCTGGTGGGGTTTGATCAAATGCAATGCAGCCGAGAGGAATTACTGAGTCAAATGAAGGTCAGACACGATGGTAGGACAGGAGGAAAGTGAAAGGAAATAGAGGAAAGAACTAGGAGGCAAAAGACATTTTTATAGAAGTATAAATATAGGAATATACATATATAAATATATAATGATAGGGATATAGACCAATGCACATCTATTTATATGTTAAGTATTAAGGAAGCAGACAGATATTGGGTCTCTACTCAAGTACTCCCTGAACACAAGAACACTTTGTTCCAATAACCTAGCATTTTGGGACGGCTCACCTTCCCACAAAGATTACTAAAGACGAAATGGGTGCATAAGCAAATATGATGAAGAAAGCTGATGGTGCTCAGCTATTAAAAGATAGACCATCTGTCGTCTTAAAAGGCTTGAAGTTAAACAAGTGGCCATCTAGCAGGGAAGCAACAAAGCCCACATAGAAGAAGCACACCAGCCTGTGTGATCACAAGGTGTCGATGGGATTAGGTATTAGGCATCAGAAGACCCAAAATAATCTTACCGATGTGAATGAGTGGGGTCAGAGTGGAGATCCAAAGTACTGTAGATAAATGACATCTCCTCACAGAAGGGTCACAAGGAAGAGACAAGCCAGTTAGGGAGCAATACAGCACCAATGAAACATACAACATTCATCTAGTTCTTTAAAGCCCTTTCTCCACCCCCACCCCCCGCCACTATCATGACCCCAGTTCTACCTTACAAACCCGGTTAGACTGGAGCATGTACACTGGTACAGATAAGGGCTCGCAGCACCCAGAATCGAGGAGAGATAAACCCCCCAGGAGCAGTAATGGGAATAGTGATACCCTAAGTATAGGGGGAAGGTGGGATGAGAAGGGGATGAAACGGGAAACCCATGACAAGGATTGATATATAACCCCCAGGGGGATAAACAATAGAAATGTGGGTGAAGGGAGACAGTGGACAGTGTAAGATATAAAAACAGTGTAAGATATAAATTTATAATTTATCAAGAGTTCACAGGAGCTGATACCAAGGGCTCAAGTAGTAAGAAAATGTTTTTTAAATGATGATGGCAACATATATACAAATGTTCTTGATACAATTGATGTATGGATTGTTCTAAGAGCTGTAAGAGCCCTCAATAAAACAATTTATTAAAAAGTTAAGCAGGGACATGGAAGATAAAAAATGTCAAAACAAATTTCTGAGGATGAGAATTACAATGTCTGAGAGCAAAATACATTGGCTGGGGTTAACAGCAGCTATGATGTATCAGTGAAGAAAAGATCAGTGAACTTGAAGATGTAGCACTAGAAACTATCAAAAATGAAACAGAGGAAAGATTATTTTTTAAAATGAAGAGAGCATACGTCCCCCATGGGATAGTTTTGAACAAATTAAAGTGCATGTAATTGGAGTTCCAGAGCAGAAGAGAAAACATTTTTGATCAAATAAAAGGCCAAACATTTTCCAAATTTAATGAAAACTGAAGGTCCTGAAGACCTAAAGGGATCAGTGAACCACAAGCACAAGAAACAAACAAACAAACAAACAAAAAGGACATCAAGGCATGAGAAATGAGCATTTCTCAAAAGCAGTGAGAAGGAAAAAATGGTAAACGCAATTAGAGAAAGACCTTACTGACGTGTGGAACACACATCTGAATGACAGGAGACATAACCCACACAAGAGGACAGTAAGCCATTTCTTTAAAGCTCGGAAAAAACAGCCTGGATAAGAGTGTGTTTCTGGACAAGATGGAGTATCAGGGATCAGATTTACTCTCCCACCTGAAATTCCAAGGGGCGAAAGGAGAATCCACCAGACAAAATACATAAACGTTGTTTGTAAGACACTTGACATTGCACAACACAAAGAGTGATCCTCAAGAGAGAGAAAACAAGTTGCTTCCTTAGCTTGATTTTCCACTAGAGCCAGAATATCAGTGCTCTAGGGAAGCTGTGATAACCCAAAGGTGATACGGACCATGTCATGTGAAGAGCCATGGTCATACTATACTTGACCCTGATCAAAAAGCTGCGGAAACCGAAAGAGCAAAGGAGAAAAATTGATGTTAACTATGCTGCTATTGCTAAGTGATATGTCAAGAGAGACCAGTCCTCGGGGAAGGACATCATGCTTGGTAAAGCAGAGGGGCAGCGAAGAAGAAGGCGGCCCACAGGGAGCTGGATGGACACAGTGGCTGCAGCACTGGGCCCCAGCACAGGAACAGTTGTGCTATGGCACAGGACCGTGCAGTGTTTCGTCCTGTTGTGCCCAGGATCCCTCTACATCGGAGCTGACTCGGAGGCAGCGGACAACACCTCTAGGTGTTAGGGTGCAGGGGGGTTCTCATCTTCCTGTTTCTATTGGCCAGTTAGTTCTTTGATCCTGCATTAACACCCTAAACTAAAAGCACTGCTCTCAAGTCTCTACCCTAGAAAACAGAGTAGGACTCCTTCTGCTGTAGGGTGCCACGTCTTTGTGGTGGGGACATGCTGGTGGGTTCAAAGTACCCCCATCTTCTGATTAGCAGCCTGGTGCTTTAACCATTGTACCACCAGGGCTCCTTATTTTGTAACATGGAAGAAAAGAAAGGACTTTTCTTAAAAAAGGAAAGAACAAAGACAAACAAGAAGAAAAGGAAGGTGGGAGGGAGGCATGGAGGGAGAAAGGAAGGGAGGAAAGAAGGGGGTGGGTGGGGAGAGGCCCCTCAGTGGTTTCTAAGTCCAAGAGGAAAATGTAGCCAGCCAGCCAGCCCTTTACCTTCTTTAGCAGCTGAATTGCTTTCCGGAGCTCTCCTTTGGCAAAGCAGATCTTGCCCAAGTTATAAAAGGTTTGAGCGACCTCTTTGCTGCACCCACCATGGCTGATGACCTGGGACTTCAACAGCGCCTTCATCAGCGTGTAAGCCTCCTAGGCGATGGAGAGGGAGAGTCAGCCCAGCATTTCGAAAGGAACACGTGGTGCTAAGTCACCTGTCACCCACTCCATGAGTTCTACCACAGTGTCCTGGACCCCCAGGACCAGTCAGCTGGGACATGCCACCTGAATGACTTGTTTCTATGAAAAGTGAAAGTTTATCAATAATAATAGTCCGTGTAGATGTGTATAATGTTGTTTCGTCTTAATGGCTCCCCTTTGAGAGAGGAACGATCATTGCACTCATTTTACAGAGGGAAGAGAGACTGATAAAAGCTAAGTGCGCTGTCTGAACTCCATCATCTTCATTTATACTCATGAACATTTTATTTTTGAGAAATTTCAAATCTTCACAAGAACAGAAAGACTAGCACAAGGAATACCCAATAAAGTTTTCACTAGGATTCACCTATGGCTACCATTTGACCACTCTCTCTCTCTGCACACACACGTCAGCATACATACATGTAATCAATCTAATGCTCAGTAGATATTGTCTCAGAAGAAAGACCCCTTCCTAAGTTAACTACAATCACACGACCACTCTCGGTCAATGGTACAGGGATACGGTGCTGCTGTTGCTGTTGGGTGCTATGGAGTTGGTTTCAACTGAGAGCGACCGTGCGCCCCACTGAACACAACACCGCCTGGTCCTGCGCCATCCTCTGTTACCTTTGAACCCATGGTTGCTGCCACTATGCCAACCCATCCTGAAGGAGAGCTTCCCCTTTTTTCTATTGACTCTCTCCCAAGCATGATGTCCTTCTCTGAGGGCTAGCCTCTCCTGACATCATGTCGGGAGTAGGTGAGCCGAATGAAGTCTTTCCATCCTTGCCTCGAAGCAGCATTCTGATGTCTCCTGATCACAGGAGACAGGCTTAACGGGATCATGGGATTAACCGTCCACATTTCCTAGTTGCCCCAGGAATGCTTTTTATAATGTTAAGGATATAGGATCAAGTGAAGAATCCCAGCCTGTGTTGACTTGTCACCATGACACCATGCTCTTTAACCTGCCACTCTCCTGCCCTTTATGACCTTCACTACATTGGACATATTTGAAAGCTCTAACATGGAATCGCTCGCTCTACTGCAAAACTGGAGATTTTGGATTGTATTCATTAGCCTTTCCAATGTGCTTGCTTCCCAGGGATTGCACGAGAATACTCATTGCGGGCGGCCCCACGGGCTGCACATCACCCACTGCCTGTGTCATCCATGTGGACATTTAGAAATGGTTCTCCGGGACTGGTTGGACACGCACTCATAGTCTGTTACATGTGGCATGCCAGAACCACCACCGCCAAACGATGCCAGGGACTGCTTTCCAGGAAACACGGCCCGTGATCAGGACTCCCAAGGCTCTGCCATGATCTTTTTAAGAGTAGGAAAGTATGCATATAGTTAGATTCTCGTGTTTCTGTTAATTTTTATGGGTGTCACATGAAGCCTCTGTTTACAAAAAAAAAACTAAACATTCCATTCCATGGGAACACAGTTCTTCAGACTTCTGACTTTCAGTTGCAGTCAAGAAAGACTTAGGCTTGAGAATGAAAGAAAAGCAGTTATTTAAAAAATAGGATAATCCCATAGGAACCGTGTTTAACATCTAGAAATTAATTTACTATTAAGCAGTTACTGGGTAATGTGACTGTCTCAGGGAAATGGGGCATTGAAAGTGTGCCCTGGTGGAGTGCCTTCTATCTGGGAAGGCAACCTGGACACTTGTGATCTATGCTCAGGAGCTCGGCACCGCCGGAAGTACTTGGTGAGAAGCAGACAGCCATCAGTCATTGTTGTGTTAGGTTCTTCAAGAAAGGTCCGGTCCAGAAGAGAAGAAGCTTTTGCTTCCATTCCTAGGAGGTCCATTTCTGTTTCACGTGACTAAAACCTTACTCTGAACCTGGCTGTCACATGAGCGGCAAGACCAACTCACACTTTTCTGTGTTTCCCACTGGACTGAGGTACAAAGTTGGCTTGGTCAGATAAAAGCCCTGTGGGGAATTTTGAGAGAGAGAGATTCAGTGTGTATTGCAGAGTAAAAGTTCAGGTCCAAAGGGGTTTAGCTTAAACTCGTGGAGCTTGTAAGTGAAAAGGCAAGTAACAAAAAACACTTGATCGTTTTGTATTGATGTCTGCTTTTGATTGTTGCGAAATGTGCCCAGGGAAAGACACACGGAGTCACCCTTTCCAACATGTACAACTCAGGGACACCGCTGCGTTCAAGATGTGCAACTTTATAACATGACTTTTTTAAAGATCATCTTATGGGGGCTCTTACAGCTCTTTTTTTAAAAACATTTTATTAGGGGCTCATACAGCTCTTATCACAATCCATACATATACATACATCAATTGTATAAAGCACATCTGTACATTCTTTGCCCTAATCATTTTCAAAGCATTTGCTCTCCACTTAAGCCCTTGGCATCAGGTCCTCTTTTTTTCCCCCTCCCTCCCCGCTCCCTCCTCTCTCACGAGCCCTTGATAATTTATAGATTATTATTTTGTCATATCTTGCCCTATCCGGCATCTCCCTTCACCCCCTTCGCTGTTGTCCGTCTCCCAGGGAGGAGGTCACATGTAGGTCCTTGTAATCGGTTCCCCATTTCCAACCCACTCACCCTCTATTCTCCCAGTATCGCCCCTCATACCCCTGGTCCTGAAGGTATCATCCACCCTGGATTCCCTGTGCCTCCAGCTCCTATATGCACCAGTGTACAACCTCTGCTCTATCCAGTCTTGCAAGGTAGAATTCGGATCATGGTAGTTGGTGAGGAGGAAGCATCCAGGATCTGGGGGAAAGCTGTATTCTTCATCGGTGCTACATCGCACCCTGACTGACTCATCTCCTTTCCTAGATCCCACTGTGAGGGGATCTCCAGTGGCCGACAAATGGGCTTTGGATCTCTACTCTGCGCTTCTCCCTTCATTCACTATGGTATATATATATATATATATATATATATATATATATATATATATATATATATATATATATATATATATATATTTGGACGATGCCTTATACCTGATCCCTTTGGCACCTCATGACTGCACAGGCTGGTGTGCTTCTTCCATGTGGACTTTGTTGCTTCTGAGCTAGATGGCCGCTTGTTCACCTTCAAGCCTTTAAGACCCAGACACTATCTCTATTGATAGCCGGGCACCATCAGCTTTCTTCGCCACAGCTCTTATAACAATTCATGCATCAATTGTATCAAGCATATTTGTACATATGTGGCCATCATTATTTTCTAAACTTTACTTTCTATTTGAACTTTTGGTATCACCTCTTTTTTTTAACCTTCCTCCACTCCCCCGCCGCCCACCCTCCTGACCCTTTCATATATTACTTACAGAGTCTGCTGTCTCCCTTCCCCAGAGGGGTTTATCCGACCTAGATTCTGTGTGTCATGAACTCATCTGTACCAGTGTACATGCTCCAGTCTAGCCCACAATGAAAGGCAGGACTGGGGTCATGATAGTGGGGGGTGAGGAAGTTTAAAAGAACCAGAGGAATGTTGTACATCTCATAAGTGCTGTACTGTGTTCGCCCTGGTTGACTCCGCCCTTCCTTTTGACCCTTCTATGAGGGGATAGCCTATTGGCTACAGAAAGGTTTGGGTCTCTGCTCTGACCCCCCTTGTTCTCAACAATATGTTTTTTTTGTTTTGCTTTGGGTCTTCTGGTGCCTGTTACCTGATGCTGTTGTCACCTCATGATCACACAGGTTGGTGTGCATATTCCATGTGGGCTTGTTGCTTCTCTGCCAGATGGCTGCTTGTTTAACTTCAAGCCTTTAAGACCCCAGACACTATTTCTTTTGATAGCCGGGCACCATAAACTTTCTTCACCACATTTTCTTATGCACCCATTTTGTCTTCAGTGATTGTGTCGGGAGGGTGACCATCACAGAATGTCAGGTTGTTGGAACAAAGTGTTCTTGTGTTAAGGGAGGGCTTGAGCAGAGGCCCAAAGTTTGTCCACTTCCTCAATGTATTGCCATATCAATATATGTACATAGGCCAATGCCTCTATTTTATGAATATATTTACATAAATGCACACCTGTGTTTATACCTCTATCCATCACTGCGTTAGTCACCTAATCTGGTGTCAATTTAAGGATTGAGAGTGTAGGGGTAGAGTCTAGGCTGTCAATCTGGAGATAGCCAATGAGATTTCTGCGTGGGCATGGCCTTCTCCTGAGAATTCTGGGAAATCTGGTTATTTCCTCCTTGGAGGCGGAAGACACTTCTCTCTCTCTCTCTCTCTACTACTACTCCCTGGGAGACATTGCAGAAGACAAGCCACATGGAACACAACAGGACCTCAGAAGCCGGAGAAGCCACAGAGAGACCCCTGCCAGCACTGAGATGTTTCCAATGACACTGGATCCAAAGACTTTCTACCCACTGTCTTGCAATCTTCTGCATTGGGCATCATTGCCTGTGTTTTGTGAGTCTGAAGAGGACTTTATAGATTGATATCAGAAATATGGGCTAATATCGGACTTATGGACTTGATCTGAACTGGGCTGGGATGTTTTCTCAATGTTCAATTGCTCTTGTATATAAACCTCTCCCTTATATATATATGCGCATTTGTGAATTTGTTTCTCTAGTCCACCCAGACTAACACAATCACTTTGCTTCCTAGATCTTTCTTCTGTTTCCTTTGACCTTCCTCCTGCCCCACTCTCACGCTCACCCTTCTTCTGCCTCCTAGTACTTCCTCCCAGCTAGCTTGCTGTTGCTCCAAGTTGTTCCCCTGGCATTCTTTGCTCACCACTCCTCTCCCCAAGTCCCTCCAGGACAGTCTGTCCCATTGCTTTCTCCTCGGGCTTGCTTCCCATGCCTATCATATTGGTAGGCAAAACATCAATAACAGAGACAAAACAAAAAGAAAACAAAAGATGGAATAAAAAGAGGAACAAAATACTAGCCCAAACAAAAAACCCTGAGAAAGCATACATAATTCCAGGTGTGTCTTTCGATCTTTATGACTAGCACCCCACTGGCCCTGGGGGTCCTGGGAACTGCCTCTCCTAGCCTGAAGTCTATTTTGGGGGCTCCTTGGGGGCTTTTACCAACAATTTGTTCCCGTTGTTGATCTGTTATGTTCCCTTCTTGGTTCACCCCACTGTGGGGGGTTCAGACTAGACTCATTCCCGGCACAGCTAATCAAGAGTTGAAGACCAGAAATTGAGAAGTAGCACTCCAAGAGGAAATAACTGGCTGCTAGCGCCCAAGGTGGAAGGAAGGCAATTTTGACTTAAATAGTTAAATTTACAGGACCAGAGATGAAGAAGTGCCTGTGTCCAAGAATGGACGGAACTTTTATATCAGAAGAAACCCATTTTTCACTCCTATCCCAGGCTGCGCAGCCCTGTTGTGTCTGACTTGTTTCTAGAGCCATGAGATGAGTGAGCTGTCTTCACCTAATGAACACGAGCAATGATATGTACGAGATGAGCATGTTTACCTGCTTTTCCCCGTTTTGGACAAGCCATTTGGAAAATTCTTCAATGGTTGTTAGCGTTTCAGAATCCTCTGAGCCCAATGTTGCTTGGTAGGCAGTGATACTCTTTATATAATATAGTTGGACATCATCTACAAGAAAAGGGGGACGGAGAAGAACATTTGAGGCACACTGCTAACCCTGGCAAGTGCCCATTATGCACGCTAGTTCAATTAATAAGACACTTTCACACTGAAGTCAGGGCCTGGTCTCACTCAGGGCTTCTTGCTGCTGTGGCAGTGCGGCTGCAGAGGGAGAACAGAGTACCACTACCCCCACAGGGCTGTTCACGCTTGTGATCTTCATGGCAAAAGGTCACCAGGTCTTCTTCTGAAGGAGCCTCTGGGCAGATCCCAACTGTTAACTTTTGCATGTACAGTGGAGTGCTTCATGGGCACCTCGACAGCTCCGACGTTTGAGCCAGACCCACCGCCGCTGAGCGGCTTCGAGGCATGGAAGCCCCATAGCACCGAACGGAACTGCAGCTGAAGGTAAAGCAAGCTAGAGTCCCCCCAGCAGTCGACCCCATGGCAAGTGGAGAGAAGAATGACGTTGTCAAAGATTTCATCTCATTCGGATCCACAACACATGCTCGTGGAAGTCGCAGCCAAAGCAAATCATAGGTTACACTGGGCCGATCGGCTGCTTGAGATCCGTGTAAACAATTCAAGAGCAAGGATGTCCCTCTGAGGAGCAACGTGTGCCTGGCACAAATCATGGTTCTTTTCAATCATCTTATACACATGTGACAATGAGACAATAAATAAGGAAGACCCGAGAATGGGTGCATTTTAACACTGTTGGCAAAGAATACTGAATGGGCCATAAACTGCCAGAAGGACAAATCTGTCTTAGAAGCGTGGCCAGATTGCTCCCGTGAAGCATGGATGGCGAGACTTCCTCTCACGTACTTTAGACATGTTATCAGGGGACCGGTCCCTGGAAAAGGACACTGTGCTTGGCAGAGGGACAGCAATAGGAATACCTTCATGAATTTTTAAAAATTTATGGACACTTTTTTAATTGTTTGAGCCCATTGTTGTAGCCACTGACAATTCATGTCATAGAGGGCCTTTCTCTTTCTTGCTGCCCATCAGCTTTACCAAGTGTGATGTCCTTTAGCAGGGACTGGGCTCTCCTAGCAGCATGTCCAAGTACGTGAGACAAAGGCTCGCCAAAGCCCTTGCCTCTAAGGACCATTGTGGCTGTGCTTTCTTTCCTTCTGTTTCTTTTACTGGTCTCCACTTGTTCCCGTACCACTCGTTGGGAGAAGGTATCCTTTATCCAATGAACTGCTTTTGTACCTTTGTCACCCATCCAGTGACCACATGTAAGTCAATCTTGTGCAAAAGCAGAGGATACTAGAAAGAGTTTCCTTGTGTTTCAGTGACTATGCCAAGGCATTCACCTGGATGGATCACAACAAACTATAGCTATCCTGAGCAGGATGGGAATTCCAGAGTACTCAAGCAGAAGCTGTACATGGATTGGGAGGGAGGTCTACAAACATAACAAGGGAATACTGCATCTCTTAAAAGCAAGGTGTGTGCGAAGGTTGGATCCTATCGCCACACTCATTCAGTCTGTGTGCTGAGCAAATCATCCGCGAAGCTGGTTTACATGGAGAAGAACATGGCCTGAGGATTGGTGGAAGCTTCTTAACCACTGCGATATGCTGATAACACAAACTTGCTTGCTGAAAGTGAGGAGGGCTTAAAGCACTTGCTCATGAAGATCAAGGATTGCAGCCTTCAATATGGATCACAACTCAGTGTCAGGAAAACCCAAGTCCTCACAACGGGATCAATAGATAACATGATGACAAAAGGAGAAAAGATAGAAGTTTCAAGGATTTCATCTTGTTTGGATCCATAATCAATGCCCATGGAAGCACCAGTCAAGAGATCAAAGATTGCATTTCATTGGTTAAATCTGCTACACAAGATATCTTTAAAGAGTTGACAAGCAAGGATGTTACTTGGAACAAGGTGTGCCTGACCCAAGCTGTGGAATTTTCAATCATCTTATAGGCGTGTGGAAAAAAAGACATTGAGTAAGAAAGACCAAAGAAGAATCCTTGCATTTGAATTGTGGTGCCGGTGAAGGATAGTGAAGGAACTGTGGACTGCCCAAAAGACAAATCTGTTTTGGAAGAAGAAGAATGCTCCTTAGAAACAAGGTTGGAGAAATGTGGTCTCATGTTCTTTGGACATGTTATCAGGAGACACCAGTCACTGGAGAAAGACATGCTTTGTAGGGAGAGGGGGCACCGAAGAAGAGGTAGCCCTTGACAAGATGGATCGACACAGGGGCTCCATCAAAGGGCTCAAACATAAGAACAATTGTGAGGATGACACAGGGTTGCTAGGAGTCAGAACCAGCTCATTGGCACCGAACACTTCTGAGCTCTCTCTTCTGTCCCACTGACTCTGTCTGTCCTCTGTCCATACCATACTTGCTTGATTATATTGCTTTACAGTAAAGTTCAGTGAGTTCTCTAAGCAGGCTGAGGATCTTCCCTCCCTTTAAGGATGGGCATGTGATTTTCTCAAATGCTTTTAGGCATCAGTTGATATGATTGTTTTCCTTTCCAAAAATTAGAAAAACAAGAAAGAAAAACAAAACCCACTACCCTCTAGTCAATGTGACTCACCCTATAAAACAGGGTAGAAATGTCCCTGTGAATTTCCAGGAGTATAACTGTTCATGGGAGTAGAAAGCCCTATGCAGGAAAACTGTGCTGAAAGTCTAAGGGAATAAAGGAAACTGACATCAGATTCATCACACTGGTTTGGATATGCCAGCAAATTTCTTGGGGCTGGATATCATCAAGCCTAAATTCACACATAACTGATTTGGTACAAAATTGTGTCCAGGGTAATGATTTGATACATAACCGTGTCCATGGTCATGTCTCTCTGTCACAACACGAGTAGTGGAGTCTCATTTGCCGAGGCTTAGAGATGCCAGTGGGCTGCCTTCCATTGACTAGGAAATTAAGATCCCCGCGGGCCACCTCTGCTACCTACCCTTGTACTGGGCCTCTCCAGACGTGGCATAAGCTTTGGCTAGCAATGCGCTCGCCTCTGCGGTTCTGGGGCTGAATTCCGTGAAAACAGACACACAGATAGAATAGGCCTGGAATAAAGAAATCAGGACAAAGTCAAAGTCCAAATGACAGTAGTTCACAGCGGACGGTCTAGTGGTTTTGCAGAATTGTGAGCGGCCTAAGAGCCCATCTACAGTGAATGGCGGCGTTGGTTCAAGTCTGGGAAGGGAGGGACTCACTGCCTCAGTGGGGGCATATGCCAACATTTCTCCTCAGTGTGGCAGGGACTGCCGCCGACTGGGAGACTGGCAGTGGCTTTTCTTTGGGATCACTCGGTTTCTGCAGGTTCTGTTGGCTTGCCTGGCACCTTTGCTACGGCACCAGAAGCCCAGTGTTTTCATCCTTGTTTTAGCTGAGGGAGGTGTCTGAAACCACAACGAGGGCTCTCCTGGACAGGAGAAGAGGTTACCAGTTCAAGGACAGTTTCAGAACATGATGCAGAGAAAAGCTCTAATCATTTTTCCTGAGATAACCTCAACATTCCTTCCTCGGTTTTGTTTTCCTCTGGCCATCTGCCAACATAAGTACCTCCAAGTGAAACAGCCTTTTGTTATTCTAACCTTAGCCTTGGAAATATAGTCGGACTAACTAAATGAACAAATGACCGCATTATACCAGGATCTCATTTGTCATTGAAAAAGTCCTTTGTGTTTGCTGAAGACTTAAGTTCATTGCCACCTGTGGCTTCCCTCCAGCCCCCACCAAGAGGCCTCAACTTGGCTTCCTCTTCCTATCCCTGACAGAGATGAGAGAGGTGCTGCCACGGGGTCAGGTCACACAGCAGACGCACCCACCCAGAGTTGATGTTCTTTGCCCAGGTCACTTTGCGGTGGAGGTGTGGATCTGGAGGGAAGTTGGTGTTAAGATGGAATCAACCTCACCGCTGAGCTGGTCTGGCCCTGGGAACTGGCCTGGCTCCGGTCAACCCACCAACCTGCTTCAAGTACTGGATGGCCTGTTCGTGGTTCCTCCTCAGCTGCTCGATCTGAGCGATTTCCTCGTAGAGACTGATCAGGTCGGACGTCTTTTTGCCCTTGGAAGCAATGACGTTTCTAATTACCTTTTCAAAGTAGGCCAGGGCTGGGCTCAGCCTGTGGATGGCCAAGGAGGCTCTAGGAGAAAAGAGGTGATGAAGGAAAGTCACAAAGTGGCCACTTCTTACTTTGTAGATGCCCCAATGCCAAGATCCAGCCCCACAGTAGAGAGCCAACGCCTGCCTGTTAACCTGTGTGGCATCTACCAGTTCCTACCACCTGCCATCCCTGTCGCATGGTAGAAAATCTGCAAGTGGCTGCATCTCCAGCAACCACAAGATGGTATGCTACTGGATCCACGAACACAGTCTCTAAAAATCTAAATGAAATGTTACTGCTTCTGGCTCTTTCAGGACAAAGATTTTGTTTTGTTGTGTTGTGTCTTGGCTGACTTCTTCCTCAGTTGAAAATGAGGAAAGATAGAAGACACAGCATAAACCTTCCCCCAAAGGAGCAGGGTAAGAAAGCGCTGACAGATCCGTGCAGTGAAACTCCACAGACACGAAAGATCCTTTCTCTTTCTTTTTAGACTGATCTTATGGAAAGAGACAGTGATAAGCAAGATATACAATACTGTCTAAGATATGGATGCACACACAGATAAGGGGTCTTCAAAAAGTTCATGGAAAATTAAAAATTTATGTATAGATTTCCAAAAAAAAGTTTTCGAACCCACAGAAACTCATTCTAACTTGTTATATAGCATGTTTGAACGGGATCTAATTTGAGGCAGTTAGAAGGATGAGGCATGATATGAACAGAGGTCCCACCCTGGAGATGACTTAAAATAGCAGGATCGTGTGGGACCTGGCTGTGTTCTGTTCTGCCACACACAGGGCTCTATCAGTCAGAGTCCACTCGAAGGCATCTCATGACAAAAATACCCAGAAACATAATGTCTACAGAGTTCATGAATGAAGACAATGATGGAATTTAACCTTTTGTGATTTGTTTCCATTTAACAACTGTTAAGGATTTCATTATGTCCCCACCAAATATATGTATTGAAAATCGTAAACCTTCGTCGGACAGGGCAAGATATGACAAAATAATAATTTATAAATTATCAAGGGTTCATGAGGGAGGGGGAGGGGGGAGGGGGGAGGGAGGGGGAAAATGAGGAGCTGATGCTAGGGGCTTAAGTGGAGAGCAAATGTTTTGAGAATGAAGAGGGCAATGATTCTATAAAGGTGCCTTAACAATTGATGTATGTATGGATTGTGATAAGAGTTGTATGAGCCCCTAATAAAATGATTTTTTTTAAAAAACCTATGTCTGTAATTATAATCCTATTTGGGGAAAAAAAGAACGAAAGAAAAGAGGTCCCATCAGCGCAACACGAATGTTGCTAAAACTGAAGCAAGAACAAATATAAAATTAATGGTGAAGTTTGGGTGAAAGAATGGTGAGACCCTTGATGCTGTATGAAAATATTATGGGGTCAATGCTCCAAAGAAATCAGCAGTTTAGAAATGGGTGAAATATGTATATTGTTTAAAGAGGGACTGAGAGATGTTGAAGCCGACAGCACAGACCGTCCCCATCAGTTTGTAAGGAAGCAATCTTCTCCAGGCTCTAACTGAAGAGGACCAATGATTAAGAGGAGAAATAACTCTATCAGTTCAGCTTAGATCATTCTGACCGGAAAATTGAAGTGGAGAACACTCTCTGCTCAATCATGCCCAACCCGTTAAACCCGGATCAGCTATTGACAAGGGCACATTTATTAATGGAGCTCTTACGTCAGTGGGGTGAGGGTCTTAAAGCATTTATTGGACGAATTGTAGGAAGCCATGAAACATGGCTTTCCCGGTATGATCCTGAAGACAAAGCACAAAGTAGAGGCTACTAGAAGTGGTCCATTGAAGGTAAGAGGGGGCAGGTCACCAGCAGAAGCTAGGGCAACAGTCCTTGGGATGCTAGGGCATTCTGTGTGTTGACTTTCTGAGAGTGTTTTGAGAAAGTTACTTAAAATTTTAGCTAAAAAGTACCGGAGAAGCCTTCATCAGAGCTCCATCTCTTTTCTCTCACCAAACAAGGGCAGAGTTTCAATGGGAAATCATTAGGCATTCACTGACAGTCCTGATCTGGCTTCTTCTGACTTCCTCTGTTTCTTTTTTAAAAAAATCTCTTTTCCTTCAGTTGGTAATATAAAAGGCACTTCATTAGCATGTTAAATTCCAGGACTCTTGGTCCTTTAGGGGTGGACTACAAAATGGCTGGTTTCATCACTTCCAAACTTGTCTTGACCACGATGGAGATGTTAACAAAGAAAAGTTTCTATTTTCACCTTCTAATTCCATTTTCCCAAGAAATTTGTGAGGTCTCTTCACATATTTAAAAGGTCTGAAGGTAAATGACAAAGTATATCTCTAGACAAGTTGTTCTCAACCTGTGGGTTGTGACCCCTTTTACAGGGGTTGTCTGATTCTTAACAGTAGCAAAATGACAGTGATGAAGTAGCAACAAAAATAATCTTATGGTTGGTGGGGTCACCCCCACATGAGGAACTGTATTAAAGGGTCGCAGCATTAGGAAGGCTGAGAACCACTGCTCTAGATGATGACGTAACACGAGTGAATTTTCTTTTCTTTTTCAGACTTGTCTGTATTTCCAGACGTGCCACAACCAAATTGGGCACATACTTTTTAAGCAATGAGGATCAAACTATATTTTGTTGGGATCTTCCAGAGAAAGCAAGGTGCAGGAGAAGGCGCCATTTAGCTTTATAAGCATTTTGAGATGCTGTTTCCTTCCAAATAAAGCAAGATGGCTTTTGTGTGCTGTCACGTCAACCCCAACTCAAGAGTGACCCTCTGTGTGTCAGAGCAGCCCTGTGTCCCCCTTGAGTTTTCAACGGCACATTTTCCCAGAGGTGGGTCACCAGGCCTTTCTTCCACGGTCCCTCTGAGTACGCTGGATCCTCCAACCTTTCAGTTAAGCAGTCAAGTGTATTTAACATTTGTTCCCCCAGGAACTCACAAGGTGGTGGTGGTGTTAGGTGTCAATCACGTTGGTTCCGACTCGTAGTGACAATGTTCCGTGTTTCAGGCCACTGTTGCAGCCCCTGTGTCCGCGCATCGTGTGGCGGGCCTTCCTCTCATGCGCTGCCCCTCTGCTTTCCCAAAAGAAGGGCAGGACTATCCAAATCTCAAGAGCGTTGTGAGGCTTAGGTTAAATATTACATGTAAAACCACCCTGATAAGTTGTAGGTATACAATTTTTAAAATTATTTTATTGAGGGCTCATACAACTCTTACTACAATCCATCCATCCATCCATGGTGTCAAGCACATTTGTACATTTGTTGCTATCATCATTCTCAAAACATTTGCTTTCTACTTCAGCCCTTGGTATCAGCTCTTCATTTTTATCCCTCTCTCCCTCATGAAGCCTTGATAATTTATAAATGATCATTTTGTCATATCTTCCACTGTCTGTTATCTCCCTTCACCCACTTTTCTTTTGTCCACCCCCCAGGGAGGAGGTTATATGGAGGTCCTTGTAATTGGTTCCCCCTTTCCAACTCACCCTCCTGCCACCCTCCCAGTATCCCCTCTCTCAGCACAGGTCCTGAAGGGATCATCCGCCCTGGATTCCCTGGATTTCCTATCTGCACCAGTGTACGTCATCTGGTCTAGCCATATTTGTAAGATAGAATTGGGGTCATGATAGTGGGGCGGGGTGAGGGGGAAGGAAGCATTTAAGAACTAGAGGAAAGTTGTATGTTTCATCATTGCTACACTGCACCTTGATTGGCTCGTCGCCTCCCTGCGACCCTTCTGTAAGGGGATGTCCAATTTCCCACAGATGGGCCCTGGATCCCCACTTCGTATTCCCCCTCATTCATAATATATGTTTTTTTGTTCTCTGATGCCTGATACCCGATCACATTGATACCTTGTGATCAGATAGGCTGGTGTGCTTCTTCCATGTGGGCTTTGTTGCTTCTCAGCTAGATGACCCGCTTGCTTATCTTTAAGCCTTTAAGACTCTAGGTGCTGTATCTTTTGATAGCTGGGCACCATTAGCTTTCTTCACCAACATTTTTTTTTTTAAATGAGGCTTTCTGCTCCCACAGAGTTACAGCCTTAGCAACCCGAAGGGGCAGTTCTACTCTGCTCTGAGGGTTGCTGTGAGTGAGAAGGGACTTGATGGCTGTGAGGTCTGTAGTCCTTTGTTGTGCCAGCCTATTAAGATAAAGTTCAAGCTGTGATTCCTTCACCTATCATATAAATATAGTGTCTGGTGACTTTAAACAACAGGACAGGTTCTATTACAGAGACACAGGCCTTTTTTGCCCTTTACCCCAATCTATTAAAACACTTTATATGGGTGATGATAGACAGAGTGTCTCTGGGGAACATGTGCCAAGAGGCACCGAAATGCCTGTTTCACCCAGAGAACACAGATACAATTTAAAAATTGATATCACAGGATATACGATTCACAATTTTTAAGATATACCATTACTGTGTCTCCCTGCCCTCATACCTTGCCCCCATCTTTGTATTTCAAACTTGGATTAAAAATATACACGTTTATATGTAGAACAATTTTTCCATGAGGAATTCAAGTAACATTTCCTTTTAAAGTTAGAGCTTTATCCTTCCTCTGAAGACTGGATTGACTAATCAAGAGAGACTTGGTATGTTATCTGATGATTCTTCACACAAAAACATTTCTTTTGGCCAACCAGACCAAAATTGGCCTGAAAATGTTTGTGTTAGTTCCCCTATCTTGGAAATAATAATAATAAAAAAGGACTTGCTCTTACTAGGTATTTGGTCATTATCAAACATAACATCTGTGGTCACAGAGGATGAGCTACAGATTCAGATGACTGGAGCCCACTGGTTTGCGATCTACAAGGTCAGCAGTTTGAACTCACCAGCCGGGGCTTTCTCGTAAAGAGTGATAGTTTTGGAAACCCACAGTCATAGTTCTACCCTGTCCTATAAGGGCTCAAATAGTGGATTAATTTCTTATCTGTAATATATATGTATGTATGCTTGTGTAAATGTATACACACATGCACACACACACACCCGTACCCTGTCAGCTGTGGTGAAGACTGAACGAAGCCCTTAGAACAGTGAATGGCACGTGTTGTTGAGGTCAA
Source organism: Tenrec ecaudatus (assembly GCF_050624435.1). Lineage (NCBI taxonomy): Eukaryota > Metazoa > Chordata > Mammalia > Afrosoricida > Tenrecidae > Tenrec > Tenrec ecaudatus. The sequence continues at coordinate 33,286,607 of NC_134531.1, read as the reverse complement.
TGCACAGTGACCCCGCACCCAGCAGAGCCACACTTCCTGGGCCCTGCGCCATCCTCATGATCTGGTATGTCTTACACTGAATGTGCAGCACCACCCTAGAACAGCGCCCAAGGCAGGTACTCAACCAGCAGAGTGCAACGGACACATGAAAGAAGTACTGGCATTTGTTCTCAGATAGACATCAGGCTGTTTCCTACTGGCTCCAAACCCCTGGCTGAGCAGCTTCTAATTGGCGGCTGATGGCTGCATTTAGCTCTGGGCACTGCGACACCCCCATCGTTTTCCACTTGCTTCCAGATGAGCGGTTGCTTCATGAGGCAGACGTGACGCATGCATCCCCTTTCCTCGCCATCCCGCCATCTGCCCTAGTGGCCAAGTACTTACAGCGCTGGACATGGACTTCTGTCAAGGACGTTAACCATAGCTTAACAATCTAGGGAGCGGGAAACCTATTACTGTTTCTTTTTCTTTCTGATAATGCGATGGACCGGCTCTTCTTTGTAAATAGTGTGATTCTCTGAGGAGCTCTGACTCATATGCAAAACAGTCAAGTCTTGTTCTGGCATGAAGAAATGTCATGAACTTTGCTTCCATGTGGAACAGGACTCTCCTTAAAGACATATGTACGGCAGGTACCGTGTGTAATGAGCGTCACTGGATTGTGCATGCAGAAACGGCCGGAGGGCTATGTCTATTCTCAATGACAATATGCATTATATTTTCAAATGCACGCTGTGCATAGTTTTCACAGACCTTCAGCACATTATCTCCACCACTGCTCCTTGCTCATCTGTTACAGGTGTCACATTTAATGCCACGCGCAGGTGGCAATAGAGAAAAAGAGTCAGACAGTCCTAGGACGCGTGAGCGGGAGCACAAGGAAGGGTTGATCCCCCGAGGTCAGATCACAGATTCCACTCTTGCACACCATATGTCAGCCCGAATGTCCTGTTTAACCTCAGCTTCAGTGTCCTTGCTAATGAGGTAAGAATTATACCAACCACCTGGGTTGTGGTGAGGATCGAGGGGGGACAGTTAAAGCACTTAAAGCTCTGAGCACAGTGGATAACCTAAAGCCACTCTCACCCCGCTCAGCATGACCTGCCAGGACAGAGTAGCCCTGGCCCAGCGCTCTTGCAAGGTTGTCTGTGTTTGCCGACTGCCACATCGTCCTCCTGCAGTGAGCCCACTGGCACAGTGTTTGCTGTTAGTAAACAGAAGCATTGCTCATTAGCACATGCAGTTCTGCATCTTGCCTGGGAGTATTTCTCCCCTCTTTCATGTACTGAGCACCCAACAACACCAGCGCAGGCTTCTCTGAACCCAGTGCTTACCTGCCCAAAGCGATGGTGACGTCATTCTCTGAGACCTGGAGTCCATTGAGGCTGCCCTTGGCCAGTTCTTCCAGCTCCCTCATGCTTTTCTCCGCCTTCTGCAGGTTGAAATAGGCCTCCCTGCCAGTGAAGCAGTCAGGGAAAATACCAGGCACACACACCTCCGAGACCCAGAGACCTCAGCAGATAAGCCAGTGCAAGGGGACCTGGGAAAACAGCAGGCTTTGAAAATGGGTGAGAGGCTGGGCTCTCGGCCCCTCAGCTACACCATGGCAGCCTTCTTTAGAAAAGGCCCAGGGCTTCGGGCTTCTATGGTGGCAGGCCTCAGGAGGAGGGAACAGAAATGCTAAGTGAAACTCCATTTCCTTTGGATGCGTCCACTGCATTGACAAGCTATTCACTTCCCCCAAGCTCGTGCCAGTGGAGGGGGTGGGGGGAGGACGGATTCTGGCAAAAGGGGCTTTCTGGGCCATTGAGAACATCCAAGCCAAAGCAGGGTTTGGTTAGGAGACTAATAACAGGAAAGAAAAATCCCCTTAATTTCCAAATCTCTTTCTAGTTCCCCATTTCCCGTGGCCCCTGGCTAAGGAGGTAAATGACAAAGAGGCAGCAGTGTGCAGTGCAGAGTTGACAGGGCAATGGGAAGAGAGACTGGGGACACGTGGGCCCACAGAGTGCTCCCAGGCCCTTGGGCGCACAAAACACCCTTTACCAGTGTTCCCGATAGTCCCCAAAGGCTGCCCAGATCACAAGTTTGTGTCAGGCAAGGCGCAGTTGACAGGCCTCCTCTGGGGAGATAAAGGACTCCTGATTTTCGATATTGTCCTTGGCCTCCAGCTTCCACAGCAGTATTTCCCAGAGCATTTCAAAATAATGGTTACAATTCCAGAAGGAGTTTTTTTAAAAAAAGAAATCCCAATGGACACACAAAGCCCTGACCTAGTAAATGAAAAAGCTCTGTGGCAGGGCCCAGACGGCAGGCCTTCTGAAAGCTCCCCAGGGGGTCACAATGGGTCCCCTCTTTGCTGAGCATGCTTTGGGTGGCCTCTTTCCCTTCCTGCATTACCACCAACCCTAGTCCCACGTGCCCTCACCTCCCTCAAATCTGCCCACAGAGCATTGCTCAAACTTCCGACTGGCCGACGGGGGCTAGAGATCCAGGGTGCATCCAGGCTGATGCTCCCACGGTCCAACTCAGAGCCAGTCTGAGTGGGTTGGCTCAGGGGCAGTTTATACCTTCCTGAGTGAAGGCAAGAGGACTCCAGGGGCTTGAGACTTGAAACCCACAGACAGGGTTTGATGAGCAAGCACGCCCCTAGGACAGGAGGCCCTGACAGTGGGCCCCACCCTCAGGGGAGGAAAGGATATTGGTTTTGCAGGAGCCAGGCCACTCCAACCGTGTAGTAGAGCATGATCAACGTTTCCATAATTTCTTTTTTCTCCTTGTTCGAGGGCGTGTTGCCCTTCCAGGCCAGCAGCAGGTTCTTGGCCGACTCAGCATGTTTCTTGGCCTGAACTGGGAGGCCTGGAGGTGGGGTAGAGGGGGAGGGCAAGAAACAAGGATGAACGAGACATGATTCCATGCAAAACACTTGCTGGTGGGGCTAACTAGGGGAGCAGGTTGATCACTACACGGTCTGTGGTGAGGGCTCCCAAACCTGCCTGTGTATCATAATTATCTGGACAGACCAGAGATCCCGCGGTCCTAAGAAGCTGAAGGGCCCCTGATGGCATAGCAGTTCCTCACTGGGCTGTGGTCTGCAAGGTCAGCAGTTCGAAACCACCAGTCAGCTCCATGGGACAAAGGAGAAGGATGAGACGTTCTACTTCTGTAAAGAGTTACAGTCTCGGAAACTCACTGGAAACTACCCTGCCCTATGGGCTTGCTATGAGTCCGAATTGCCTTGGCAGTGAGGAAGTTGGAAGCTTAGAGAAATGGGACCTGGGAGGATATAAGAAAGAAAGAAAGAAAGAAAGAAAGAAAGAAAGAAAGAAAGAAAGAAAGAAAGAAAGAAAGAAAGAAAGAAAGATAGATAGATTTGGGGACTATATATTTAACCAACACTACAAGCAACTCATGCAGCCATCCCTTCCCAAGTGGGCCTGTGTTTGGAAACCATTGGTGGGAAGGGGAAGAGGCCCATTCCCAGCTCCGACACTACCATCAGGGAACCTTTTTGAGGCCCAAAGCTGCTTTCATGCACAATGACAAGAACGAATGCCCTGTAGGACAGAGTAGAACTGCCCCTGTGAGTTTTTGAGACCATAATTCTTTATGGGAGTGGAAAGCCCCATCTTTCTCCTGTAGAGCTGTGGGTAGTTTTGAACCGCCGGCCTTTTGGATTGCAGCCAAGCACGTAACCACTATGCCATCAGGGCACCGAGGAGCCACCAAGGCGATGCCATAGGGTGCTGTACTTGGAGCTTCCTGGGCAAAGGCATTCTATAAATACAAGCGCTTACGGATGCAACAGCTTCCATCTGGAGAGCTCTGCAGTCCAAGATGGAGCTGGTGAGACGAATTGGTCGCACACACAGAAAAGAATCCCATTTCTAAACGCAGGGAGGCCCCTTGCTAAGGAGGGGGACGGAATTCCCAAGCCCAGCTAGAGAGAACTTGTAGGTTTAATTTTTTGCCCACCCCCTCTTGCTTTCTAACTAAAAGATTCAAAGTGGTGGTCCTGGGCACTGAGTTGAGTTTCCATTTGTCCATTTAATAGAGGAAGACCCAGGTCACTGTTTTTTTTTAACAAGATGAGTTTCTCAGCTTCCAGCCTTGCGGTATCTTGTGATCCCTGGGGATGGGGAAGGCGAGAGGAGAGATCCATGGAGTTCCCTCCTTCCTCCCGGAAACAGTACAGGCTGTGTGAACGTCCAATCTCTTCTCTGCAGACACCCAGGGTAGGTAAACACCCCACCCCCATACACACACACACACCCTAATCCTGATGCCATATTCCTCCCACCACAACCCTAGCCCCATGGCCCTTTGGCTTTTGGAACTTGGCCTCTCTGCTTGGTGTAAGCGGGCTTATCTTTCAGCCCTTGTGTGTTTCTCATCTGCTGGCCTTCTTAATGACGTGTAGGCCCGGGAGGGAACAAAGCTTCTGGGGAAGAGCCGGGACATCCAGAAACAAGGCGTTCTCGGCAGAGCACTCGGAGACTTGGGGTCAGCAGGTCTCCACTGGAGAGCCAGAGGGACATCTCTCCCAGGAGAGGGCCACTCCACAGGCCGTCTCTCACACAGGTACTGACGGAGCAGTGCTCCAACTGAGTGAACACCAGAAACATCCTAACTTGCAAGTTGCTAGGCCTATATCTGCGGGCTCTGAAGTCACACTCACTGTCACGGAGTCAATTATGACCACAGTGACCCTATAGGACAGGGAAGACCTGCCCCTGTAGGTTTCTGAGACGGTAAGTCTTTGCGGGAGAACAGAGTCTCACCTCTGTACTCTGGCTAGTGGTTCCAAACCACTCACCTTGCATTTAGCAGTCCAGTGCAGAACCACCACACCACCAGGGCTCCTCCTGGAGCCAAGGCCAAGATGGCCTGCGGGTAACAAGCACCCTAGCTGATGCCAGTCTGGCACATACGGGAGAAATACTGTAGTGCGTCTTTGGACAGGAAGTGGGGAGTCCTTTGGGTGGAAAGCAGGGGTGAGGAGCCTTTTATCTGCCAAGATACTGATAACTTCACTTGTGGGACACCCTGGTCAGATATTTAATTAGTTCACCCTTAACATGGGGGCTGGAGCCGCTTCTCTTTGGTGAGGCGTGTGAGGCCAGCGCGTGTGAATGATTTTGCAGGCTTTACGTGGCCTGAGGGCCCATGGTTCTCCGGCTCTGCTCCAGAGCATTGATTCCCAAACTTACTGAGCCTGTTTTAGAAAAATAAAGTACCCAGTGCTCCCCTCCTCATCCCCTGGCAATTAAAAACCTTTGTACCGTAGTTCGTAACCTAGGGCAAAATGTAGGGATCTGCTTTGCGGCGCCTCCATCACTCCAGCACCCCTCAGTGGGCAGGAGCACCCACTTTGGGAAACATCGGTCCAGAGAAGGTAGTAGCCATGAGAAAGCTTCCAGAAAACCCTGCCCTGGTCAGGAGCCAGTGTTTTTATTTCAGCCATGGAGTGCATTCGACTTCGAGCCACCCCGTGAGCCAGGGAGGAACTGCTCCCGTGGCTTTCCAGACTGCAACTCAGCCTTCCCACGAATGAAGGCAACTCGGGGTCTTTTTATTGAAGAGGCTGTTTTCGGAAACCTGGTGGCCCCTGGGCATGCGTCCTTGAGAAGGGCAGCGACCACATTCAGATGCTTCCCTGAAAACTGGATCGTGTTTAGGGTCCAGAGAAGGAACATGAAGTGGGAGGAGCGACTGAAATCACGCCCCATCCGGACACCCATCCTCTGGACGCACGGTGGCGAGCCCACTCCGCCGGGAGGCCATTCCTTCTCATGGTGAGCCTATCTGACACAGAATTGCCCCGGAGGGGTACCCAGGCTGTAATCGTTCTGGACGCATAGCGACCCTGTCGGGCTGAGTGAACTGGGCCCACGGGCTTCTGAGACTGCATTTTTACAGAAGCAGACAGCCTCATCTTTCTCCCACCGAGCGGCTGGTGGTTTAGAACCGCTGAGTCTGAGGTCAGCAGCCCAAGGAGTAACTCACGCAGAGTCAGAATTGACTCGATGGAGGTGCGTTTGGTTTGGGTTCGGATTTTCTTCTGTGCATAGAGGATTGGTAAGTGGGCAGAGGATGCTGGTGAGGGCAGGCGGCATGGCATGCCTGCGGAGCTGAGCGTGTGAAAGCCGGTGGCCGGGAGCGCCACGTGCACATGTAAGCCTACATTCTCCCCCATAATTTCACAGCCACCAAGAGGCAATGAAACAATCGCATCTACCTGGAAGGCTGTTGCAAGGATTCATGTGACGCACAAAGCAGGGGGGAGCTGGGTTGCCGTGAGTCGGGATTTTCTGCAGGGCAAGTGACTTTGCTTTCCAGTTTGGGCACAGGGGACTCAGCGGTTTGACACTTCGCTAGCCTCACCAGGACCCCTTCTTCTTCTTCTTAAGTCATTGCATCGGGCCTTCCGGGGAGTTTTCTCGGAGACTGACTCTTTCAGACGGGGACACTCCCAGGGCAACTAGCTTCAGCTGGGGCCCCGCTTCTCGCAGGACAGATGATCTATCATTGCTTCCTGTGCCACTGGTAACTTCCTCAACCAGACTGATGAGCCAGGCCCGTGACTTACGCGTCATGTGGCTCTCTGACACCTCGAACACAGCCTCGAGTCCCTGGAGAGTTCCGTCACAACAGACGGGCTCGTTGCACAATCTCAAAAACACCTGCTTGTCCACCTCATTGTATTCTTTCCTGAACCCCAAGCCCTTGAAAACCTCTCCCCACTAGGTGGCGAACCTCTCCCACTTGCCCTTTTGACACAGAGGGTTAGGTGTTAGTCTGCGAACGTGAGGTCATTCGTTCGAAATTCGTTTGAAAAACCAGCCGCTCCATGCTTCCTTGGAGAGAGGTGAGCCTTCTCCTCCCACTGAAAGAAAGGTCAGTCTTGCTAACTCACGGGGCAGTTCTATTCTGTCCTATAGGCCTGCTATGGGTTATTATCAGGTCAGACGGAAGGCGTGCCACACGGCACTGATGTTCCCCTTACTATTTCACCACGATGCCTGAGTCCCAGCCAATAGCCTCTCCAACAGTCTGTCTTCTCCTGCTACTGACTCCTGAAGCTCCACCTCCTACACCAAGCTCTCCTAACTGGCTACATTCTCTCCTGAACACCCCCACCCTACCCCACCCCTCCTGAGTGTGCGCATAGGGTCAGCTGGCTTTCCTGCCATCTACGGCTCCCCTCCTCTGCTTTATCCCACCTTTCAATGCACAGAAGGGGAAGGCCGGCCTACTGATGTTGGCTCCCCAGGCCCATCCATTCTACAGACTCTGTGCTCCTCAGACTCCTCGCCAAACAAGCCCCATCCCTGTTTTTGAGGCCCCTTCTCTTTGTAGTCCGCGTGTGACACTCTCTTCTGCTTGGCTTCTCCTCTCGGCGCCCACGGCACTGAACTAACAGAATCAGCCAGTGGCCACTAAGGTGATCCCAACACGTGGATGACCCACACGTGCCCGAGAGGAACTGTGCTTCTGTGGGGTTTTCACCGGCAGGTATTCTTGGCAGTAGGGCACCACACTTTTCTTGCAAGGCACCACTGGGTGGACTTGAACCTTCAATGTTTCAGCTAGCAATCAAGCCGGTTAACTGAATGCACTCCCCAGGGGTCCTCCTTTAGAAAAACCTCACCCCCTACCCACTCCGGAAAGCGTTTCCATCTAGGCTGATTCTGACTCATTGTGACCCTACATGTTACAGAGGAGAGCTGAGCCCCAGAGGCTTTCATGGCTTGGAAGCATTATGGAAGCAGATTGCCAGGCCTCTCTCTGGCTGCACCACGGCACGGACTTGAACCGCACACAGTCTATGGGTAGCCAAATGCAAGCCATTTGCACCCCCACTTTTCTGATGGATTCTGTGCCTGGGCCCTTTACTCTCCTAGAGTGTCCTTGAGCCCGGGAAACAGAGCTGTCAAAGTCCACACAGTGCCTTGACATACAAGGCACTAGAAGCAAGGCCAGGTGGCCTGCATCTGAAAAGCTGGCCGCTGGAGCACAGCTCTCTTCGGGTACATGTGGGGTCACTGTGGGCCAGAATCCACTTGATGGCAACTGGCTTTGGTTGTTGCTGCTTTTCTCCTGTCATTAAAATGACCCGATGATTTTTCTTCTTCTTCTCCCCCCACCCTCAGAGGTATAATCAATTCCTTAACTTCAATCTTGGCCCCCAGGCTTCTAATTTCCACTTCTTCTCCCAATCTCTTATCTCAAATATTCCTTCATGCTTATAATGCTCCTTCTTGGCTCCCAAGGTCTGGCTCCAAATGTCAATGCGTCTTGGTGGATTTCTCCAGTGCAATTAAAAACCAGAAAACCAAAAACCTGGACTCATCACTCCTCACCTCAAACCACTTCCTCCCCATGACCTACTTCTCTCTGGAAGCCTTGAACCTTAGGGGCGGGGGTGGGGGGGTCCTTTCTACCACCAGCTCCTACCTCCTCCATAGGAGGGGAGAGCCCATGAGTGAGACAGTCTAGCAGGGAGCCCAGCCTTAAACCAACCCAAACACACTGCCCTCACGGATCTCACGTTTCGCCCTAGGCTGTCGCTCTTGGGGAATTCAGAGCGTGCCTTCTGCGTCTTGTGTGTCAGAGGTGCCTCCTCTAACATGTCACATGTAGCTCTTTCTCACTAGACACCGAGTTGACTGCTTTACTGGTGTGGCCCTTCACAACAGGGCCAGCTCCTCCTCCCTTGGTCCATGCCACAGGGTTTAGGGGATTGCAGAGAAAAGGGAAAGTAAGTGAAACTCAGCAAGGACTCCAGCCCTCTGGAAAGTGCAGGAATTTTCAAAGATTTCGTTACAGTCCAGAAGCCACAGACTTTTCGCAAAGTTAGAGAGCCCAGGTCAAGACAACAGTTGACATGGGAGCCACTGCCCTGCCCTGGGCTATTCTCCAAGGAGGCCCCAGTCAGAATCTGGTCAAGGAAACCTCCAGGCCGGGCGGCAGAAAGTCTGGGGCCCCTACCGGGTGGTTATACCATGCGGTGGACACTTCACCTAATCAAGAAGTCGTTATTCCCATAAACAAACAAACAACAAACATCGCGTCTTTACAAGATGTTTCCCTCCCCTCTACCCGAGGTAGTGAACCTGGCAACAGAAACAACTAAATTAGGGAGGGGGAAATGATGTTCCCACCATCTTCTCTGAACCAGGTAACAATTGTGCTTCTGCAGCAGCATCCAGCTGTCAGCAAGTACTCCTTGAGCTGTGACTGCAGAGTTCCTGTTCTCAGGGGGATGGTCCTTGGGTTCTGGCTTCAGCAAACAGGTGGCGACCTTGCCACCCTGTACCACAGCTCCTTCCAGCAGCGCCCTGGCCATAGAATTTGGGCCTGCCTGGCCCAAGCCGGACTTTCCGAGGAATTGTGTTCGGCCCTTGGAGTATTCTGCCTCCCTGCTGCTGCTCTTGCGTGCCTGCCGGGCCTTCCGTCCCTGTTGGCCTGTGGCTGGAAGCTCCGAGGCAGTCCTTGGCCCATTTGCAAGTCATTTCGCTGCTCTGTGCCTCCATGTCTGAATGTGCAAGCGGAGGGTAACTGGTATCCTCTCCTCCAAGGCATGCATACTGGGAGGGTTCAGTGAGGCTTGCCTAGTGCACCCAGACCGCTCAGTATATTATCATCACCTTTCTCACTGAGTGTGGGGTGGGAGAGGAGGCTTTCTACTTCTGCAAAGAGTTAATAGTTTCAAATGCCCACAGGGGCTGCTCTATACCATCCTATAGGGTGGCAATGAGTTGGAATGGACTGGATGGCAGGGAGTTTGGTTTGGTTTATGACTGAGCTCCCTGCTATACTTCCCCTCCTATGGAAGAGGTAGGAGCTGGTGGCAGAAAGGAACCTCCCCCAACACACACACACACACACATACACACACACACACACACACACAGAGTTGTTGTGTGTGGGCTCAGTCCATCCCTCACAGGTAGGCCCATCCCCACCCAGCTGCGGAAGCCCAGTACCTCTCAATGTCAGGTAGCCATAAGCCAG